>NC_139715.1:18838168-19165668 GCF_964188405.1 Protomyctophum parallelum | reverse complement strand
CCGTGTCCCTTGAATTATCAGTGGACGTGACTGGGGTCAGCAGCATCCACTGACCACAGTGTTGGTCACACCCCATGTGAACAGTGCGTGAAGTGGGTCCAGTCAGTGGGAATGTGAAGATCAATGGACACTGGCGGTCTGCCGCCAACTGCCTGGTCATCTTTGACTACAGGCTGCACACTTAAATGCCTGTTTCCGTTTGGTGGTCTTGGGCACTTAAATGAAGTGCCATGTTTTTATTTTCTAGATAGTCAGTGTGCCATATCAAAGACACCACATCAAACATTCCAATATATTTTGATTGTCCACAAATAAAGTTTTTCCTTCTTAAATATTTCCTCACACAATTATCATTAGAGCAATAACCTAGCCGTAATTTGCAACTAAGCAATAACCCAGGGCATCTATCTCCCAGACTCCGTCCCCAGTAAGAGTTTTTAATGAATGTAGAATGTGCTGGATGTCATTTACATACAAATATGAGGGACTTATTGGACTACATTTTAACAGCTTATTTTAAACCAAAAATACTCTCTCACGCACTTATGCCAGTGTGCCAGTGACCATCCTATGTTGGCACTGGTGCCTACCCCTGGGGTTGCCTACCCCTGCTCTATGAGATTATAACCACTGAAAAATGAATGGAAAAGGAAACTGATGGACATCCATGATTTATGTGTTTATTTGACATGATGAGGGTGAACAGAGGTACATAAAATACGTATGACAAACAAAGGGAAAGGACTGGTGGGGGCCAAAATCTAAGAAAAACACAAACCCACAGATTGAAGTGGAAAAAAGATTTCTCTAAACAAAATAACGAACAAAAACCTTAAAACAGTCAAATACAACTACAGTGAAATCCTACTATAAATGCACCGTGTGTGTGTGTGTGTGTGTGTGTGTGTGTGTGTGTGTGTGTGTGTGTGTGTGTGTGTGTGTGTGTGTGTGCGTACGTACGTCTACCCAGCCTCTGCCTCAGCCAACCTGCCATTTGATTACTTAACCAGTCCACTTTTCACAGGCAGTTTGCAGTGCACTCTTCAGACTCTCCTGGGACACAGACAGACGGCTAAAATGGGTGCTATGACAACGGGTATTGCATACTTGGTTCCCAACTTCGCCAGTGGCCCACGGGCACAGGTCTAGTGCCTTACAAAGACAGAAATGGGGTCACACAAAAACTAGCTGTCTCCCAGAGAACTAAGGGGAAATCCGCAGCTGCGTGAAGTGCTTTTTATTGGAGGTGGCTGGAGGTGATTGGAGGACTGATGAGTGGTGAAGACTGAGGAGGAATTTTATGGGTGGTGGAATGAGCGATGGGCTGGACCTGAGTTGAGGAGAGACATAAAAGATAGAGGGGGAAAGCACAGCAACCCAAGTGCATGCATAAAACTAAAGCATATACGCGTAACATTTGATTTAGCTACTTGTTTGCGCATTGTGTTGCAAACCGAATATAGCTGATCTACAAGCTGACATGTCGCATCACGTTGTGTTGCGAGCTTGTAGATCAGCTATTTACGGAACGTGCACGACACTGCCTTGCAACTTACCTGGCACCTGCAGCACACATACTGTATGTCTTTATATTATTTGTTGTGATGGTGAGTTCATACAATAGATTCAAGATCCAAGAGATTTATCACACACTGGAAAAACTTACTGTAGGCTGGGGGGGGGGGGGGGGTGCTCCATAATGCTGACATTTTTAAACAGTACAATACAAAACATCTAAAATAAGGTTAAAAACTGTTTAAAACCCCTACAGGAAGAGAGAGAATTACACTACTGGTATATCCAAAGTAGTAAAGCAGGTACTGTAACAAAAGAAAGTTGAAAATATAAATCGGTGTAACTTGACAATTCAAATAATAAAAAGTAATTAAGTAAATAAAAATAACTCAACTCAACACACGAGTTAATATTAAATTAAATTAAATTAAATTAATTAATTAATTAAATATTAAACCTCTGTATTATGCTGAATTATTTGACTTTTTGAGTACTTTGACTTTTGTAACTAACTCACTAACTTTGTCTGGACAAGTATCAGTCTGTCTGTAAAATTGCATGTCTGTGCGTATAAATGTGTTGCCTTGGAAGATCAGATCAGCGAATTGGGAAGTGAATGAAGAGGAATATGATACACATTATATCATGACTTGACTGACTGCTGTTGTTTTTCAGACTCAGTGCCAGCAGGAGCTGGACCAGGTCCTGGAACGGATATCTAAGATGCCCTTCAGGGATAACAGAGGCCCCCTGGAGGACCTTTATGCCCTGCACATCCCCAACTGTGACAAGAGAGGGCAGTATAACCTCAAACAGGTGACTATCTGGGAATTCGGTGGTGAATGAGGAGATTGTGGGAGAATTTGTTGGGGAAAATGTGGTGCCATGTTTTGTATATGTTGAATATAATGGGTATATTTTTGTGGGAGACTTTATGACAGTGCTGGATAAGACAAGTTAAATCAAACTCTTTGTGGCACATTTTATACAGAGGGAAACCCAGTAGGCTTCATGGAAGATATAGGTACAAAATAAATCGCACAAAATGTACAAATGCATATTATAATTTATGTATATAGAGCCTTGAAATACCAATGTAAGCATGTACTGTATCATATCATTTTTTCTGAATGTGTCTGATGGACAGATGGGGGGGAGTGACTGGAAATATGAGCAGAGTATTGCGGACTTCCAAACTTACAGTGAACTCACCTTGTGTTTCCACTAGTGCAAGATGTCTCTCCATGGCCAGCGGGGCGAGTGCTGGTGCGTTAACCCTCACACTGGCCGGCCTCTACCATCGGCCCCCACCGTGAGGGGGGACCCCAACTGCAGCCAATACCTTGGAGGGTCGGAACTGGAACTCCCTGCCATGCCCCAAATATAGTATGACCCAACCCCGGGGCCCCCGAGGAAAAGAGGAGGGAGGGAAAGATATAAATAAACAAAACAAAAAGTATTTGAAACATTTGAGTAAGCTATACATTATCTCTGTTTGTATGTGACTGTATAGGTCGTCTGAGGACAGTTCTCTGTGCTATTTACGATTTAACCACCACAAACGTGCCAGATGCCTGCATTCTTTAAACTGAACGTTAACTGAATGGGATCCTTATAGGGGCCGAAAAGAGGTGAAGATGGCATTGATTTTCCAGCCCTTTCCCGTAGCCTGGTACTGTATAGTCGTCGCTAGAGGTCGACTCGTCCGCGACAGGACACCGCTTTATCCCCACCGTGAACCGCATGAACTGCTCAGACCTGCCCCGTCATCACTGTTTTGTACTGTATGTGTCTTTAAAAAAATGCCAAGCCTTCAGAATATTTAGTGTTTAGTGTTTCCGCTTGCACACTGTCATTCCACTTCATGCTTTTTACGGGCATTGGACCCTTCATGTTAATACACAGTATTAATATAGTTTTATTAAAACCAATGCCGTGTTTTGCATGTGATAGAATAGGTAATGCTATTAAAAAGATGAGAAATAAACATTTGTGCTTGCGGGTTTTGGCTTGTGTACTTGGCTTTTGTAGAACTACCATCATTATCTACAAATGCATGTCATTAGAATGGGTGACTGTCTGCCACGGAATGTTTGGGCAGTGGGTTTCCCTGGTTACCGGGGAAATTGCCGCCCAACAAAAGACTGTAACACTTACAGTGCTGTCACTTGCAATGTGAAGAAAATGCCTCACTTCTGCATGACAAATAGGGGATTCAAATGATAAAAGATCTGTGTGGAAGAGATCATAAAGTTAAAGTCCTTCACAGAAGAGACCACATAAGTTTTCTGAAAACCTTCAAATTCTTATTCAAACATTTTGTATAGCAATAACTGAGCAGTTGAGACGAATGACCATATAAGTCCATACTAATTATCCACAATGTATAATAAATCATGGATAAGGGGTCAGGGCAGATAGGCTATATACTGTAAGCCTTTTCGGGGAGGGGTCAGAATAAACTTAGATGGTTATTCGTCTCAACTGCTCATTACTAATGAGACACAGAGGTAGCATCTCAAGTCAAAGGTAAAACAACATATTGGCTGCACCTGTATCAATGGGTTAAAGGAGTAGTTCACTCAAAAAATGACTTATTCTCTATCAATTACACACCATTCATGAAGCCTCGAATTCATGGAGATTTGTGTTTTTGATACATTCCTAATCCTAAATCCAAAGTCTCTGGTAGGAGACTCAAAGAGAGAATTCAATGAGTTTCACTAAACAGGTATACACAACACAACCTCACAAGTACTGGAACTTTATTTAAATAAGTGATTTGTCATTACAAAAAAGAAGAAAAAAAAGAAATGAGTACATCAATTATACACACCTGATAAATATTTCACCGTTTGCTTCACATTGATCTTTGTCACCTTTGATAATAAGCAATGTATGAAATGTCACCGCATTTACGTGTATCCATTAAACATAACAAACAAGCATGAAAGTAAAGTTGCGGAGATTAGGCTGATTGGCCCTTGTCCATGTCACAGATGTGGCAGTAAACTGCACACACGTTTCCTTAACCACATGAACCCTAGTGTCCCCATTCCGGGGTGAACCTTTGGCAAAAATAGCCAACCGAAAGTCTCACAACAGCAATGCATTGTGAACTTGTAGATCAGCCATTTTTCACCCAAGAGGTTTGTTATAAAGGGCTCCAATATACTAGGTTTAAGTGGTTACATGATTGGGTGTCAAGACTATAACTGAAAACGTGAAATACAGCAAAATATAGCAATGTTCATATACACTCCTTGACGGGAACATTATGCATAACCTTTCTGAGCAGGCAACTGGAAAATAAAACCATCCTATAGGGCCAATTCTGCACTGTTTGTTATTCCATTCTAATGGGCAGGAGCATTCCTTTGTTCAAACAACATGGCTCTCCATGCAAATCACAATTCAAAGTGACGTGAGATGGAAGGCACTTGAATTTACATGCAAACTTGGGAGACCTTTTCTAGGTTGGAAAAACCAGGCCGGAAGTCACAATTAGCTCGGTTAAGATATGCAACGTGTGTGTTTGCATAATGATTTGCGTGCGAGCTATGTAGGAAAATTCACAGCACCATGATTTTCTTACTGTCTGTAGCTTGCATTGGCTAGTGAGAGAAAGTTGATTTGAACTGACTGGAAGTGAGTGATAAGGAGGGAATGCACTCACACACAAACAGATACGCAGACACATACAGTCACACAACTTGCAAGTTCTTGATGCATTATTTTTACCAGTTGTCGGAACATGAAGTAGGCCTGCATTATTTCAAGAGGATATTCAGTACCAAATAACCAGCCTTATACAGTAGCCTACTACTGCTATACGATAAAGTCTTGTTTTATCTGAACTGCCTATATACAGTATTACAGGGTTAGTGTGCTAGAGCCAGAGACTCAATGAGCAGCAATGTCTAATGTTTGGAAATATCCCACAAGCCTCTGCTTCGTGGTTCAGGAACTCCACTCTTGTGCAAATGTAAGCCATCAACCTTGATACTAGGATAGGTGACAAGGCCCAAATATCAACCTCAAATGATGACGGAATGCCTCAATTTGGCAGGACAGGCATGGCAATGGAAAAGTGCTCTGCAATGGCTGAAGCTTTAGGACGAAAGAGCTATGTGGCTGTTTTCTATTTTCTAAATCGACCACTCCAACAGACTGACTTCCGTCAACATGAACTCCACTAAGTTCCCTACAGCAGCTCCTGTACGGAGTTCACGTCAACTTGAACTCCACAAGATTTCATTCTCTACAGCCAGTAATTCATATCAACATGAACTCCACCAGACTCCTTTCCCTACAGCCAGCTCTCTCTCTCTCTCTCTCTCTCTCACACAGGGTAATGAATAATCTGATGCTTCAGCCACATTTACAGTACATGAAATCTTGTCTTTAATATCATTTTAAGTATTTTGACCAATAACGTGTTTGTGTGTGCGTGCGTGCGTGCGTATTTATTTATTTCTATGGTATTATAAAGATGGTCGTTCTTTTGTTCACCTCAAACATGGCTACATAGTCACTGGAGAGTGAACACGGTACATTCTGGTTGATTGCAAATGAAAGGGTTAATGAGGCTATGACACTATATCGATACCAGAGATGGATTCCGCCAAACTCTCTCAGCTCGGCTCCCCGATATAACACCTACGCAGACCGTCACACACACACACACCTGAACCACACACACATAAAGCGTTTGTGCCGTATTATTATTATTATTTATTTTTTCTCTCGATTGGCAGTCGTCAATTGTGCTAGCTTGATTGGCAGGTTGACAAGTGAAGAAGAGAACGGACTCAAGAGGAAGTGCGGCTGAGCCCGCCTCTCTCTCTAGCTCTCATTCGTTGGTGTTGCTGTTGCTGCTGCTGTCCGTCTCCTTGCACTGCAGGTCCCCTCCGCTGTAGTCGATGCCCGGGAGCTTCACCCCGAAGCGGTCCACGCACCAGCAGATCCCCCTCTTCCGCCCGCGGGATGGCTTACACTGCAGATAAACATAGTGGGAAGAGATGTTACAAAGCTGTATATGGGAGCGGCTGCACCGCTCAAAAATAGATGATCCACTACTGAATGCTTCGAATTTGCGATGCAACGCTTCATGAGCTTGTGGATTTCAATGGATCTAAGTTCAAATTCAATTGATGAGATTATTGTGGCAGAAACATCTTCAAATAGCAGATTTGGGGGTCCTTGGTATGTTCACCCCTATTTATACACAATGTTAATTAAATGTCAGACAGGCTCATCTGCTTTCACTGTAGAAATACCTGTTTGCGCTTGAAGAAACCTTTCTTGTCACAGTTTGGGATGTAGAGGGACAGAGCCCAGACCCGTGAGGTGTCCTTCATGCTTTGAATCAGATTGTCTAATCTCCTTCTGCAGGGCCCCTACACACGCGCATACACACAGTACACACAGTACACACAGTGCACACACACACACACACACACACACACACACACACACACACACACACACACACACACACACACACACACACACACACACACACACACACACACACACACACACACACACACACACACACACACTCAGTTATGCAGCTTGTGGATATGTGCAATTTACACTTCATGCATTTACCAGACGCTCTTACGCAACTTACAATAAGCAAGATAATCACAGATGCAGAGAGACAGTGTAGTGCCTCAATAAATATAGGATCATGGCTAAACCAAGAACCTAGCATCAGTCTAAACAATATGCGTTCTATCAAAATAATCTGTACATTGAAACTATATGATGTATGATACGCCATTACCAGGTAAACAATGAACCTAGCATCTGTCTAAATAACATGTAATCCAAATTACACTCATAGCCGTCTCGCTGTGTGTGTGTAGTTTGTGTGTGCGTGCGTGCGTGCGAATGCCCCGTTTGAATCCCATATGTGTAATCCCATGCATAAATGCAGGCCCACCGATTGACGTACAAACTCCGGCTGTAGTTTTTCCACAGGGCGGGTTGCGTAGTCCAGGCCGCCGGCAGCGGGTCTCCCTCTCGCCAGCCACTTCTTGCGGTCCTCCGCATGCTTCTTGGCCTGGGCCTTCAAGCTGACAATGTGGTCCCTTCTGTTCGTGGGCACCTTCGTCTGGGGCAGGATGGACTCTGGGATGGGTAACATGGCCTCGTCAGGGGACTCGCCATCTGGGAGGGAAGAAGAGAGAGCAACACCAGCAAGTTAAGTCAAGTTCACGGCAAAGTTACTATACGGTGACCAGATGTCGTGGTTTGGCTGGGATTGTGTCAAGCTGTGTGTCCCGACTCCCGACTCCAGACAATTATATCTCCTGGTTTTCAACATTCACTACCACGTTGTACTGGTTTTCACCACAGTTAGAATGATGACACTTGCTTTGAGTGCCGACATACACGTAGATGTTTATTGTTTTCTGTTGAGAGGTGCAGTCACTAGATGAGTGCTAAAAACCTGCATGGTGCCATGCTTTAACATGCATTGAAGTGCGAAACTGCATGGCATGGATTGAAGTGTGAAACTGTGAATTTCTGTGAGAAAACTGTATTAATAACCTCATCTCTGTGGCTCATTTTGTTATAACATTAATTGCAAATTCCATAAAGTGTATGCATGTGTTCATTCATAAGAAGTCATATTCTTCTAACTCTATTCCCTCACAGGTACAGGTATATCTCTCCCATGCCTGGACTGGTTAACCAAACCCTATATACTTCAGTTGACGGTGGTCCCCCAGGGGTTCCCCTCGCTTTTCCCCTTTACACCAAATCTCCCAAAAATAGACGATCTGCAAGCTCTCAATCGTGCCAGAAGCTCATAGATCTGCCATTTTCGCAGAATGTTCGCCTATTCTTTGCAGAATGTTTGTCTATTATGACATGCCCAGAATAGGGTTCATGCGGTTAAGACAACTATACTGTACAGCTGTAGGAATGAGAGAGACCAGACACTGGGCAAGAAAAGACATGAAATGATGTGATGATGTCTCTGTGGACTGTACGTCCATGTTTAGTGCAGTCCGTGGCCGCTGGCCAACTTCAGACACCATGTGTTGACATGCGTGACAACACAGCCTACATTTGTGGCAGGTCAAGTTAGCATTTTTGGGGTATATGTAGACCATATGGTCTCAAACTTTTATAGCCAGCGACCTAAATGAGACATTAGTCTCACACTAGCACCCCAGAGTCAAGAAAACATACTATTACACTTGTCATGTGGCAACCCACCGGGGACAAGTTCTCCATTTTGGGTCCCGATCCCTAGAAACACTGGGCTGCTTTCATTTATTTTTTTCTCCAATGAATGCCTTTAAAAAGGCCTTTGAACGAGCCTTTAAAAAACACGCGACACATCTTCGCACCAATCACAGACCTCACTGTCCTCTGAATGCAGGCTGGAATTAGTGGTGAGGCCTGTGGGCTTCTCTCTGTTACTGTACATCTGAATAAACCTTAATGGAATGCTGGGTGACTTCAAATCACAATTATTTAAAACTTTTGCCTTGATTACGATTAATTCATGATTATTACTTTTTGAGAGGTGCTAGCCCCTCCTATATTCAGCAGTGTAGATTTTTGTCCTAACACAAACATTAAATTCACATTGACAATGAAAGGAAAATTTACGTCATATGTGTCTGAGCAAATCTGCTATTTTTGTCCTACACAAACATTAAATTCACATTGACAATGAATGGATAATTTACGTCATACTAGAGCGGTGCCGGTGGGGCCTCTACACAGCGGTGCTCATTGGGCACTGGCAAGTTGGAAATGCATGCCCCACCCAGATATTATGTCTGTGTCCCTTTTATGCCCATATATGGAGTTCTTTGTCAGGCATACCCAAATATGGAGTCTATGCAGACGTCAGAATGATGTCAGAACAGGCCAGCTCCATATATGAACACTGGGCAGGGGCCCTGTCCAGAGCCCGGGCAGAGGCCTTTTTGGTTGCGGTTCTGGACAACCGTTGGTCCGACCGACGCCGGCCACTGCACCCCCTGTGGTGGTGTGGAACATGTGTGTCGAATTTTAAGTCTGTGGGGCTAACGCTTCTCGAGTTACGTGGATTACACAAAGACAGACATACAGACAGACAGACAGAGACTTGGTGCATTTATAGATAGATTATAGATGAGCAAATTGGCTATTTCGGTCTTACACATTCCCATTAACAAATTATGAGAGAACAATGATAAGAGCGCCGCTCACTTCACACGGGTGTGATTTTTTAATTGTGAAAAATGCTCTACGCACGCATTGTGAGCTTGTAGATTAGTTGTACTATTGTGTAAGGTGGAGGCTATACCACCATTGTATACCATCCAAACTGGCGATATTGGACATTTGAGCATAGTGCCAATATCTCACATGAAACAATAGCTAGCATGCAGGTAAAACTCACTAAAGCTATAGCACTAAAGCTTCCACTTTTGGAACACAGTAAAGATTTGCCTTGTAACCCCCCCCCACACACACACACACACACACACACACACACACACACACACACACACACACACACACACACACACACACACACACACACACACACACACACACACACACACACACACACACACACACACACACACACACACACACACACACACACACACACACACACACACACACACTCACTCACTCACTCACTCCCCGGGGAACAAACACCCAACCTGTCTGAGCTTTGCATGATGACGCCATCCCTAAGCTACGCCTATAAGGGAAACAAGGTCAGCGTGCTTGAGGTCATGACATGAAGCCATACATGTACATTAAACCCATGAAATCCTCTCTGTCATACAGTAGAGTAAAGCCTCTGACCCCACCATGAAGATAATGATGATGACAATGATCTATTCTATACCCCTGTACACGGGAGTCAATTATCGGGAGAAGGAAAAGAGACATTTATCCCACCCACCCCCACCGCCCACCAGTTTTCTGCTGACATACTTTTCTTGGGGGGGAGGGGGGGGGAGTGTCGGGGGTGGGGGGGGATAAGTGCAAGTCTAATCAAGTCTGCACTTGTTAATCCCCGCCATCTTCTAATCTGATTACTGCTGACTGATAATGTCTCTCTCTTTTTAGCCTCCCTCTTCTTGTGGTGGAGCTGCGAGAGATGTGATGATTCTGTTGAATTTGATCCCTTTCTGGAAGGGACGAGTCCCACCACCCTTGGACCCGTTTGGATGACTATTTTGTCTTGCATTGGTGCAGGGACAAGAAGAGCTTATTTTTAGAATGTTGTTCAGTAATCCTTGGCTATTTACTGTTCAGTTTCTTTGAAATATATGGAAAATGATCTCTAGAAAACATTGGCGTCGATCGTTGTGTCCAGCAAAAGTATTGAAATGTCCAGTGTTTGGGGTGCATCCTAGGCTCATCAGTTTTCCTTCCGTCGGGTCAGTTTGTCTTTCAGAAGGTGTGGGCATGTTATTTCAGAATGAACCTGTTCACCTGTTCATTGATACTTTAGTTTAAAAGGGTCCAGAGCACACACTGAATAAAATATAAATTTTGCCGTCACTATGCGATACGATAAGAGGTATAAGATATACGATCGATTATATCACATCGTGTTGTGATCAAGAGCTCATATCACGTCACATCGGCAAAGTTTTTGTGTCACACTGTAGTATCGGTAAGGCATAAATGTATGAAAAAACTAAAACAAAATATGAAGATACAAGGTACGGTATCTATGCGTATGTGGTTGCATGCTGGCATGCATACCTGTACATGCACTGGAGCATGCATATAGACTACTGTATGTGCACGATTGCTTGAACATATAAGTGTACAGTATGTGTGTGCATGCAATCACAGACCTCACTGTCCTCTGAATGCAGGCTGGAATTAGTGGTGAGGCCTGTGGGCTTCTCTCTGTTACTGTACATCTGAATAAACCTTAATGGAATGCTGGGTGACATGACTTCAAATCACAATTATTTAAAACTTTTGCCTTGATTACGATTAATTCATGATTATTACTTTTGCATGCATGCACGCACGTCGCACGCATGTGTATACATGGCATGTCAAATGTGCTATATGCACATGCACGTGGGTTTAGGGTGATTCGTAACCTGACGCTGACAGATCCAAGAAGCTTATTGCTACACACATTGGGGAACATGGTTACTCAATACCGCCCCCATCTGGCAGAGTCAGGTTAGGTGATTCGTGCACATGCACCTAATAGCGAGCGGATCCGTGTTGAATGAGATGCATGCACACACACACACACACACACACACACACACACACACACACACACACACACACACACACACACACACACAGCAGGGACTAAGGAGTTAATCCACGACACAAGTGAGTCCACAGACAGTGTGTGTGTGTGTGTGTGTGTGTGTGTGTGTGTGTGTGTGTGTGTGTGTGTGTGTGTGTGTGTGTGTGTGTGTGTGTGTGTGTGTGTGTGTGTGTGTGTGTGTGTGTGTGTGTGTGTGTGTGTGTGTGTGTGTGTGTGTGTGTGTGCGTGCGTGCGTGCGTGCGTGCGTGCGTGCGTGCGTGCGTGCGTGCGTGCGTGGGGGGGGTGATCCATATACTCAGCCAGCCAGCATTTTGCTGAATCACTACAGGCTGCACACACTCAGCTCACACTCAGTGGAAGGAGGGGGAGAGAAGAGATTGAGGGGGGAGGGTATATTATATAGAAAGGCCTATAGGAACAAGGAGGAAAAGCTGGGAGTCTGACGGACGGGCGGGATGAGGACTGGAGAAGAGAGGGAGGGAGGGAGAGAGAGAGAGAGAGAGAGAGAGAGAGAGAGAGAGAGAGAGAGAGAGAGAGAGGAGGGGTAGAGGGAAGTGAAAGAGTCTATAATGACAGCGGGCAGGGGGGGGGGGGGTGACAGGACGAGATGGAGTGGGGAGGTAGAGGGTGGGGGGGGGGGGGGGGCGGAAGAGGAGATGGTGCCACTCAGGATGGGAAAAGATCAACGGACAAATGAATGAGGTGTGATGGAGGTTAAGGAGGTGTGGGGGGGGGGGGGGGGTGGTTGATCTGAAGGACTGTGGACAATAGCAAGAACATGACAGAGGATGAATAACGACAGGGGAATACAGGGATTTAAATATAGGGCAAGTTCAATATTGTGGAACTGGAAACATGTGTCACCTGCACAGACAATGCAGAGTGCAGGGTAATAGCCTAAAGTAAAGTGTCAGACAGACCGAAAAAGAAAGAGAGAGAAATTTCAACAGTGAAGGAAAAAAAAACAAAAAAAAACTCTTGTGCTCCATCATGTCTCAAATTACAAGCTGGCCTGCCGCAGGCCATGCACACACAAAGCCGATTGGACAGCCCTCCCTGCTGCTGCAGACACTAGTCTGCGACTGTCCCTAAAATGTCATTCAAACGAGCCTCTTCGTGTAACAGCGCCTATAATATTCTCCCTGGTGTATATTATTTGGCCCGCGCGTGCCTCGCGGCGACGTCACTCACACGAAAAGCCCCCCCCCCCCGAGACGAAACCCACTAATTTACGGCTCTTTAGAGTCCCTGCACCACCACACCACACCACACCACGACTTTCAGACAGAGATGACAGGTTGATCGGCACTCGGCAGCATGCAGTCGTTGACATGATCAGAGTTCGCCAGGTCACGCATGGCCTCTGAGTCGTGTGCGCCTAATAATGACAGGTGTCTGTCAGCCCGTCTTATAAGGAGGAGTCGACCCAAACCGCCTGCAAATTCCACACCCAGGCCAATACATGAAGCCAGGCAACTATAGATTAATAACCATAACATTTTCAATGGCCTTATAAAATGTATAACAATTGAGTGGAGTATAGCCAGCTATAATATGAGAGAGCGTGACTTTTATATCGGGATTTCAGGCTTTATATCCCGAAATGGGTTTGACCAAACTGCTTACAAGAATATATATATATATATATATATATATATATATATATATATATATATATATTTTTTTTTTAGATCTTCCATTTATATAGCACATGCACCAGAGGAATAGGGACGCAAAATGATATAGGCATAATATTATAGCCTAATCTATCATATAGGGCTACAAATAGGCTATATATTTGCAAGTCCTCACTCCTATTAAAGGAAATACATAATTTCCTATATAGCCATAGTTACTCTATTCCATTAACTCAAACACATATTGGGTCCATTTGGTTCCATTCATCACATTTCCAATAAACCAGAGGAGCCGTGCATGCAGCGTGGTCTTAATTTCTTACCCTTCTTCGACGAATGCATCAGTTTGTACAGCTTCTCGTTCGCGCACACGCCCCGGCCGTGCAGGAGCGCGTGCAGCTGCTTCTCCTCGCCACTCCGCGGCAGGCAGCGGAGCCCGCGCATGCACGGCCGGGTGTACACGCCGCACGGCTGGCCCTCGTCGAGCGCGCACGTCAGGCAGCAGCCGCAGCCGGGCTCCTTGACGAGGTTGGGGCAGCCCATCACCGGCACCGGCGGGCACATGGACAGCGCCTTCTGGTCGCACGGCTCGCACGGCACGTAGGAGCCGCACACGAGCACGGGGATCACCGCCAGGAGAGAATACACACTCAGCAGCATCTTCGGAGGCTGCCTGTCTGTCTGAGTGTCAGGGGCTGAGAATTATGTCCAACTATGTGAATAATAACCGATATCAACTCAGTATGACGTCCGATCCGACCTTTGCAGTGGCTCCGAGTTGAAACATTTAGGGAAGGGGTTCAGTTATTCAGTGCGTAAATGTTGGGGGTTCGAGCATGCATCCACAGGTGCCGTGCGCGCTTATAGTGTCGTTAAGTCCATTAGTGGTGTCTCTGTCTGCATCCGATCATCCTTGCAAAGCACAAGAGATAGAAAGAAAGAAAGGAAGAATTAAAGGAAAACCCGCCCGCAGCTCCTCTTCAGCGTGCAAAGTGCAAAGAAATATCAAATTAATAAAATGGAATTAGCTATAGCCTATCTCTCCTGTCCTGAGCAATTCCTCCAGGGATGTCCAGTGTCGTTTTTACGCGCAACTTGTCTCCTATAATGAGGGGAAGAGGCAGAACAATTCTCCTCCTCGGCGAATCTCCCTAGGCTATGTACCAACCCGCACGGTTCCCCAGCACAATATATAATCTGTGGCTTTGAGCTCGCCTTAAAAAAAAAAAAAAAAAAAGAAAGAAGAGAGAGAGAGAGAGAGCAAAAAAAAAAGAAGGTTGCCAGAGGCGAAGCCTATAACGACGGGTATGTCAAACAACGTTTGGAGGGGGAGGCGCACTTGTCAACTCCGTGCGCCTCGATGGTGATTTCACATACAGGGCGGGTGCTGGCATGCCTCCAGAACTGCTGGATACGACGAGACGAGTCGATGCTGAAAGGCAAATGAACAAGATATAGCCTACTCGTGGAGCGTGATCCGACGATGGTTTTCTTCTCGTTTTTATTTTAGAAAAAGATAGGCTCTACACGTGCCTATCTTATTCACATCAATCATGCATGAAAATGATATGCAGACTTTATTTTTTGTAATTCATTGTATGTAATCTTATCAAACAGCAACAGGGAGGGATCATCTGATCATTAACCACTTAAACCCCATAGGTTGAGCGGAGTTCCTCAGGGCTCCATGCTGGTGTATTTTCTATTATTGATTTGTGGAAAGATTTTTGCTTAAAAAAAGCTGATTGTCAAGTTTACAGTAAGCTTGTCGATCTGCTATAGTTTTTGCAAAAGCTTTCCCCATACGGATGCATGCTGGGGTTTATAGAGGTTATGTAAAAAGTGGTGCAACTCCGTGTGGGGGTCCCCGGAAGTTCCAGACCCACAGGAACGCGGCCAAGGTGCTGGCCCGGTTCCGGCGAGCCGTTCTGCGTCCAAAACGGTCCAGAAATGACAGAGTTACCGTGTGGGGGTCCCCGGAACATACAGACCCCCAGGAACGTGCCCAGGAAGGGGCGGGCGGCCCGGTTCCTACAGTACCGTACTATACTTTTTTTTTTTTTAAGATATTTTTTTTGCGGCTTACGCCTTTTATTGATTTTTGAAGGGACAGACAGTAGGCTGACAGGAAACGGGAGAGAGATGGGGGGATGACATGCAGTAAAGGCCGTGTCGGGTTCGGGAGTCGAACCCGCGGCACACTGCGACTGGATTACCAGTCCGGTGCCCAGACCGTTAAGTACCGTACTATACTGTATGGAAAAAGTAGGCCTATACCGGTAATTTGCTGCCACAGTATTATTCTAGGGACACCATATGTTACTCTCAACTTCCGCCGCTCGCATGAATGCAGACCAGCCTCTACTCTTTGGCGTAAATAAAAAGAATGTTTTTGCTACTCACCAAAACAAAGGCGAGTTGTGTCATTAGAAAGCCTACTTTCCTTAGTGGACGCACTCTGAGCCCCCCACCACACGTATAAACTGTACTTTTTGGCCAAAAGGGGATTTTGTTTCCACCGGAAAAAAAATATTTTTAGTTACTCCGCTGCGCCCTCTAATGATATTGCCCAGAGAACTGCCTCATAGAGAATATTTTTCCTACGGTGAAAACAAATCCCTTTCTGGCCAAAAAGTACCGTTTATACGTGTGGTGGGGGGCTCAGAGTGCGTCCACTAAGGAAAGTAGGCTTTCTAATGACACAACCCGCCTTTGTTTTGGTGAGTAGCAAAAACGTTATTTTTATTTACGCCAAAGAGGAGAGGCTGGTCTGATTTCGATTTGAGATTTAAAACGGAAAGTCCCATAGCCTTACTGCGCAGGGAAGAATCATAGAAGCAGTAGAGGCTATGGACCAGAGCTAGAGACACCTACACTTCTGTCAACCCTTTTCCATAGATTTACAAGACCTAAGGCTCTATTTTAATTTATATTCCATAAACCCAAAACCCCTTATCCCTAAACTTCTTTGCCTTTTTTTTCTTTTCTTTTTTTTTACTATTTTGAAGAACATTTTTGAATAGTTAAAATAGCCAATCCACAAGCTCACAACGTGTCGAAGTATATCGGCTAGTTGACCTACAGTATTCAAAAATGTTTTTTTAACATGGACGAAAATAGAGCCCCCCCTGTAACATTGATGGACACTTGCAAATAACGGAATATGTCGCGTAACGGAAACTATCATTCAAAATTTCACACCATATATTTGTCCTTCATTTTACAGTCTTGTATTATGGTATTACCATCTATCATGCACAGAAATGAAATGATAGTATTTTTATTTATGTATTGTTTGTAATTGATCATTCCAAACAGCAACAGGATCGAGCATCTGCCTATTTAAAAAAAGATGTTCAGAAATATTTGAACAATGATGTATAGCCTATATATTCAGGCACTATAGGCCCACTCGCCGGCTCTGGATTGTATAGGGCGGCCCTTACAAGAGCCGCCAAGCCTGAATTCACATTATAGGTTGGGCTATACTATAGATCCATTCTATTGCTGGACTATAGCTGCTATTTATATACATCCTGCATGTCTGTGGTCTCCATCATATACGGTGTGTCATGAATGTTGGTTCAAACCCATCATTGTGACTCCCAAGGCTGCTTCAATACAAAAGGAGTAACTGCATTTCAGTCTTTACTGACAACCGAGGATCCCCAAATATCATATATGGACTTCTAAAATATCAAGAATATAACACATACAAGTATCTGGACTTCTGCAAAATAATAATTGAGTATTATGGCTATAGTAGCCTACCCTAGAGCGTCCCTGTTCTGGGCATGGATGAAAATAGTAGATCTAATGCTTACTGGGCATTGCAACGCATGTGTTGTGAGCTTCTAGAGATCAAACTAAACATATTTAGTCATATACTATGGCGAGTTGGGGGCAACATAACCATGTGTCACCTGTTGACGTGATGGAAATCACTTTTCAAAGCTCCTGGTAGTCCCGCCACGCTGGAATACCTTAGTGCCTTTCTCCTAACTTGTACACCACCCCCCCAGAACCGAAGGGAATAAATGAAGATCCCCTGTTGGCCGAATCTGGTCGTGCAGTGCAACCACAGCTGGGGCCCATTACATGAACCTCCAAAGTCCTCAATAAACTGCAATATGTCCAGAATTCAGCTGCCCGCCTGCTCACCAGTACCCGTTCCAGAGACCATATTACACCAGTCCTCCATGACCTTCACTGGCTACCGGTTAAACAAAGAAATTAAAGAATCCACTTCAAAACACTCCTGACCACCTACAAAGCACTACATAACCTGGCTCCCCCATACCTCTGTGACCTCCTCAAATGCCATGTCCCCTCTCGCTCCCTCAGGTCTGGTGATGCAAGCCTCCTCTACGTCCCCAAAACCAAACTCCGTATGTGGGGTGACGGAGCTTTCGCCTTTGCTGCCCCAACCCTGTGGAATGCCCTCCCTAAGGCACTCAGAGATGCCCCCACCCTTCAAACTTTCAAAACCAGCCTCAAAACAAACCTCCTCAAAATTGCCTTCCCTAGCTAACCCTTTTCACTGTCTTTTAATGTTCTTTAGCTTTTAGTGTTTTTTTTCCCCTTTTTTCTAATAAAGTTGTTTTTTATTTGTTGTTACCTCTGTAAAGCCCCCCCATGTAAAGCGTCTTTGGGTACTCAGAAAAGCGCTATATAAGTTTGAGATACTATTATTATTATTATTATGAACGAGCGAAAACAGCTTCGATCAAATGGGCATTGATCACGCATCCACACGCATAAACGACACTATACAGTGAATTTGAAGAGACCCCATGTGGACACTACTGCGCATGCTATAGTATAGGGCCCCACGACGTCATCAGGCCCAATATGGAAGAAGCAGTACAAAGGGATTTGCACTGGGTCAGCAACTGAATTCAAACTAGAAAAAGTGCCCTTCTGGGCACAGGTCTCCACCAGGATAGGAATGTAGGACATTGCAGCTTGCCTTCATCTGGTGGTTGGATAAAAGGGCAACAAAAGTAAATTATCCACAGATCCGTGCAGTTAGAGGTAAAAACACTTTTCGGCCAGTTATAGCGCCACCTTGAGGCTGAGTTGAAATTGTTCATGTGGCATTTCGTCCTCGGCCTAGTGGGAATGTGGGTGCACAATTTCACGGAAATCACGCGATGTGTTCATGATTTGCAGCATTTTGTTTGAAATTGAGCACTCCTGTGAACTTTGGAAGTCAATCTTAACCAATCACGATGGAGTCTGAGAAATCTGAAAGACCCGTTTCGTTGAATGGCTCTAGAGACACTGTGTACCAATTTGCGTGATGTTTGGACAAAATCTGTAGGTGTACTGTGCAAAAACTTGTTTTGCACAAAGCGGCCTCCTGGTGGAGCTATAACAGGCCGTACTGGAAAGTTTGGGGCAGAGGTTCATCGTTGGCATCCAGGGAGTGTGTGCGCAAAATTTGGCATCGACCGGGTTAACGGTGGCCGAGATTAGCTGCTCACGGACACACACACGGACACACACACACGGACGGACGGACACACGGACACACGGAGTGCAAAACATACTCTCCCCCCATGCCTTCGGCCTGGTGGAGACAATTAATGGGCAGGGATTTCCGGGCGGTATTCTAGGTCTATTATAACATCTATGCAGGTTGAAATGCAGACTAAAACCACCTCAGACAATAATGCAGAACTGATTGGCGAGCGAGTAGTGCAAAGTCTGCTTCTGCCGACTCAGCGGTGTTCGAGTTGCATGCCGGCAATAGTTGGAGAATTGTAAATCATCAAGTCCTCATCAACATGCAACGCGTCAGGGATTCCCATCGCATCAAATGGCTGCCGCGTGGTCAAATATGTCTCAATTCATCAGCCATTCGACAAGATTGATGACAAGATTTTGGAACAAATCTGGACCTCAACATAAAGGGTTTAATGACGGCTAAAGAAACTCCTGGATTATTCTGGATTAAAAACATTGCTATGGAAAAACAGAAAGTCATGCAGGAATGTTTGGCTACATGGCCATTGATGTAGCCTTGAGATTTCCCATATGATACTTTTTTAAAGTGTTTTCTGCTATTTTCATGATGTTTTCTCCGTGACAAATGTGGTGCAAAGTCCTTTCCACATAAAATGCATGAATGACATTTTCATGACTCCATGAGGTCAGCGGTCAAGCGGTCAAGTCAATTCAACTCAACCATAATGTGTCATGGAAGCAGTGGTGGAAAAATTACTCAAATGTTTTACTTAAGTAGAAGTATCAATACTGCAATGTAGATGTACTCTGTTACAAGTAAAAGTCCAGAATTAAAAATGTGTTTGAGTAAAAGTACAAAAGTATTGGCATCAAAATGTTAAAAAAAAAAAGGAAAAGTAGGCCTACATACAGAATTTCCCATTTCAAGTTTTCAAATCTATAAAAACAAATCTTTTGAAAATAGCAGATCTACAAGCTCACAATGCATCACATCATGACACATTGTGAGCTTGTAGATCATCTATTTTCAAATGGTCGGAATATATATATAGGACTGAACTGAGCAAAAGTACAATATGTTACTCGGATATGTAGTGGAGTAGAAGTAAAAGTATTGAAAATTGGAAATACTCCACTACAGTAAAAGTAGCCTACCTCAAAATTGTACTTAAGTACAGTACTTGATTAACATTAGCTATACTTTACACCACTGCATGGAAGAGTGCATTGTTTGTGCATTTGGAAAATGCAGATATCCATCATTATTCGATAAAGAAGACTAATGACCTATGAAAGATTAATTTATTTATTGAACAATTCTAGCCACTTTAAAAGAACCAAGCAGGCCAGTACATTCTGGATCACTTCAATTCCACAGCAGTGTGTGAACATACATGCCCCAAAGCCCAGCATCCTACAGGCATGCATATTTGTTCTTGCACACCGCACTAACCAAAACCACGGTCATAAAAGTGTCATGCAGTTGTGAGTGATCTGTTCATTGTCATTGCTGTAAAGTGGCGCAACTGTATATATATGTGTGTGTGTACTATGCACATTTGTGTACTGTATGCGTGTAATTTGACTGGATTTATTATAGCGCCTTCTTGTATTTCACATTCACCCAGCCATGCCATGACACATACATTTCACACACCAATGACGCAGGAAACCATGCAACCCCGACCTTGAAATCTTGCAGTCAGGGTTTAAGTGTGTTGCTCAAGGACACACGCAGCCAGGAGGAGCCAGGGATCGAACCGGGAACCTACGGATTCCAAGACCTTCTAAATCACTGCCACCGTGACCGCACTGATGTTTGTGTGTGGGGGCATGGATCCTATAATCTAAGACCAGACCCAGGTCATATTGTGCACCTATTAAACAATGACAAAAATCCAATCCAATCTTTCTTAAAATAATTCTTAATTTAAAACAAAATATAACAAGTGTTTACGTACAGTAGGTTAAGGTTTGAACTTTGAACCATCCAATTTCAACCAATAATATGTAGACAGAAGTGTGCGCGTGCGTGTGTGTGTTACTGTACATCTCATCAGTCAGTGAGAGCAGAGGAAGCATTGTTATCTGATAATACTTGCTGAACGGGCAATAAAGACGGTTTGTTTATTGATTTCGTCTACTTTGTTGCCTGTGGTTTGTTTCCTGTAGAATGTGTTACATGCAGTATCGGTGGTTTCCATCACTTCACTTGTCACGTTCATTTCCGTGTCGTCGTATAGGCTATAATTCGTATAGACACAATTCACCAAGTGTAAGCACAAAGAAACGGGACTATAGGACAATAAAAAACAGCATATAGCAAAAATATTTATCTAAAAATGTCTTTAATATGAATTTGTTTATTTTGTATTGTTAATTTGAATCCCCATTAGCTACTACCGTAGTATCAACTACTCTTCCTGCAGGGACCACACATAAAATACATTACATAATATGGAAAAATGTTACATAAGAAAAACTGTTACAAACTTAAAATACAACTAAATGTTAAAACATTTGGTATTGTACATCATTGCATAAATGTGTTAGTTGTAAACTGAATTTCAACTGAGAGATGGAACTACGCATCATTCAACGGCTCCAATCAGATCAACGTTACCTTTGTCTGCGCCCCTTTATAAGGGCGCCTCCTCTTCCTTGTCTCACTTCTGCTATCCGTTCAGGTAGCACACAGACACAATCGAGAGCTCTCAGCTCACCATCATCAGCCGTCATTTTTCCATCCAAGTCCAACATGGAGACAACATCTTCCTCCACAACCGCAGCTTTCATCCCAGGACACACCGACGGACACAACATTAATAATAATATCAGTTCCACGTCCATAGCTCAAGAAACCTATGTTCGTCAAACCATTCCCCTTGGGTCTGCCCGCGTTCGTCAAACAACACGATGCCCAGGTCTCGCTCGATGCCCAGAGATCCATGGCGCTTTCAATGACTGGTGGTCGTGTCGGGTGGTCGGGTACCTCTCCTCCGTGCTCCTCCCCCTCCATATCAAGATCAGTTTCTCCCCTGCTACCGCGGAGTCCGTCCTCCTCTACGGCTGTGAATGCTGGACACTCACACAAGCCCTACAGAAATCCCCGGACGGGTGCTACACCAGAATGTTACGTGTGGTACTTAACATCAACCAGGTTGAGCACATCACCAAGCGTCCGTACGGGGCATTACCAAGTATAACAGAGAAGATAGCAGTGAGGAGAATGAGACTAGCTGGTCACTGCCACCGCCATTGAAGAACTCCCGGCCAAAGGCTGCACCGTAGGAACCGACACACGGGCGTCGATCGAGAGGACGTCCCACACCTACCTACGTGGACGCACTAAAGAAAGATACTGGTGCGGAAAGCACGAAGGAGCCGGCCAGATGTACGGAGAACCGAGATGACTGGAGACGACGATGGAGGGCTCGTCTGAGGACGACGTAGAGAGTTCCCTCCTGACCGCTACTCCAGCCACTCCCCGAGAATCGGAGCTGCCACCACTGCTCCTGCCCTCACCCTGCAATCTATGGGCCGCGGGTCGTCCTCTGCCTACCTCTCCTACGTCAGACCCTCTGCCGCATCCGTGCTCGATGCCCAGAAGTCCATGGCGTCCACTAGCACGGACGCTCACTCTCTCCTACCAAACGCTGCCCGTCCCGTCCTCCGTCCTCGCTGGCCTCCTCCGTCGGGAGTTCCCCGTCTCGTCAGGTGAAACAACTTCTCACTCATTGCCTCCATCTCGCAACCCTCTGCCGAGAGGTCGCCCGCTCCTACGCCCGTCCTCCGGCCTCGTCGGCCTTCTCCGCCGGGAGCTCCCCTGTTCCGTCAGGCGAAATTGCCTTTATTGCGCAACCCTCTGTCGAGAGGACGCCTGCTCCTACGCCTGCTAAATAATCATTCCGTTCACGTTTCATTCATGCCATGCTAATCAACCTTACTCTCATCCAAACAGACTCTGCCGGCAAACGATTTCCGGCTAACCATCCAGAGGCTCGCTAACCATCGGGCTGTTCGCCTACCAACCATACCTACTAACCATTCTCCCACGAGCCCCTTCCGCGAAGGCTCCCATGTCGGCAGAACCAGCCATCGTGAGGCTCCAATGGCGCGGGGCCTTCCCCACTCTCCCATGGATCCCTTCTCGCTAAAGGCCCCAGCTCGTCGAGGGAATCTCGCCAACATCGTTTGTATAGTCCCTTCCAGGTAAACTTTAATTTACTCCTTCCTTCAGAAGTTTGCACCATTCCTCCAGGCGCGTACTCTCTTAATTCCTTTTGGGGGGCAGGCTCAAGAGCCCCCCTGCCTTCGCCAGGCAGGATCCGAGCCGAGGCTCCGGCCCGTCCCCACGGGGGCTCACGCCAAAGCTCCTTCACCATATCTCCTCCTCATCATTCTGTTTATCATGCATCAGTCACCTGCTCTGTCCATTCACCCAATCCCAGCTCCATACTTGTATCAATCTATCCGCAATAAATCTCGCCTACGTCCTCCGCATTGTGTAATCTCTGTACAGTTGAAATAACATCTTAATAACTCAACAACCATAAACACAATTTCCTTTTAGAGTACAGATCCAGTATAAAAAAAACCCATTTTAAACAGTGTGTATTGTGTGTTAAACTTAACCAAACAGCACATGACATGAGATATTTCTTTTATTATTATTATTTTTAAACAAATGAGTTGTGATGGAAGACGATGTGCAGCTCTTTCATTTCTCTATACATTACTGTGTGTTGGATTCAGTGTTGATTTCGTCGACTAAGACTATGGCGAAAAATGTTCGTCGACTACCTTTTTTCACTGGCAAAAACTAAATGGAAACTAAATGAAAACTAAGCTATGATGACTAAAACTAAGACTAAATATATATTGACAATTTCATCAACAAATACTAGATAAAAGAATGTTGGGAAGGGACTAGTGGACAAGAGATCCAGTATAAGTCATTTTACACTTGCATGCTGAAAATAGCCGAGACAGAAAGTGTAAAATCAGCCATTACGACGGCATCAAGGCCCGCCAAAATACATTTTAGTCGACTAAATGAACTGTACATTTAGTAGACTGAACTCTTATGATATTTAGTCGACTAAAACTAGACTAACACTAAAACACTCCAGTTGACTAAAATGTGACTTAAAAACTAAATGATAAAAAACTATTCAAAAGACTATGACTAAAACTAAAATCAAAATCAACACTGGCTGGATTGCATTTGTTTTTTTTAGATGGGAAGCATAAAGAGACCTTGTGACGAATGTGTCTGGTGTTGCTATCCTCTTTGTCAGCTATAGAAACGTGAACAGGACAGTAGACACCATTGGTTTCAGCCCCGCCCTCCCACTGACGTGTTAATGGCGTCTGCTCTTCACATCTTCTGACCTCGTATTGTGTTCACCTTCAACCTTCGGTGCCGTATCAGGCGTCATATGACGTCACGCGTGGAAAAGGTCAGCGCCTCTCACTCTCTGTGCGCACACGCACACACACACACACACACACACACACACACACACACACACACACACACACACACACACACACACACACACACACACACACACACACACACACACACACACACACACACACACACACACACACACACACACACACACACACACACACACACACACACACACACACACACACACACACACACTGTATTCCACCCCCCCTCGTCTTGGGTGGAATACAGAGAGGCATTCACATCGTAAAACCTGCAAGACATCTGTCTCTCACTCACCACCGCAGAAACAAAACAACACGCCAGTGGTCTCAAACATTGCCCTCTTTAACCACTTCTTTCAACCCGGCGTCATACTATTTTGGGCACGTCATTGTAGGTGCAATGTTTCGAAAACGAATTAAAAATAGATTAAAGAAAACTAATAAACTAAATTCAAGACATTTTAAAATGCTATAACAAAAGCGAAAATAGTTGGATCTAGCCATTTTCGCTTTTAGTAAAGCTCAAGTGGTTACAGCACACTCTTGCATACCCGTTATAAGTCGGTGATTTGTCACAGTGGGTTTTCCGATATCTGCCCGAATGCTCTTTAACACAGAGGCCAAATTGTTAAACTGTCAACGTTCTCTCTGAGATTTGGGAGTCAGCAGGAGGAACAGGAAGGCATGTTCCAATTGCTGCCAGCGTTCATTAAATCTGTCGTTGCGTTGGCTAAGGTGGGAGTTCCTGCGTACATGGGTCTTGTGTCAGTTGGCTTATATGAGTTCCTGCGTACATGGGTCTTGTGTCAGTTGGCATACAGTATATGAGTTCCTGCGTACATGGGTCTTGTGTCAGTTGGCATATATGAGTTCCTGCGTACATGGGTCTTGTGTCAGTTGGCGTATATGGTCCGTACAATGCACAGGCGGTGGATCTGGCAACGCTGTGGGAGAAAGGACAGGGTTTGGTATTTCCCCTGGAATTGGGCTCGGGCCAAATAGCTCATTTGCTCTTCTAAAAGCAGAGTCCGTGGCTCCGGGGGTGTCGCATTCTGTTACGTTTCATTCGACAAGCCTCGAACCGGAGTCATACTGGCCCACCTCAGCCACGCTATATTCTAAAGAATTTAACATTAGCGTAATAGCGTGTACAATAGAGCCGGTGCCAAGGGAATGTTTATCGTGACTTCTTCCCTGCCTGAAAACAAAAGAGTTATCTCAGTTACTAATTTCTTTGTCAAATTCAAATGATACTATATAAAAGATAGGTGAAGAGGAGGCGGGAAGCAACGATAATGTTACAGCCTCTCCTTTTGTTTCTGGCCCTACAACGTGGTACAAGTAGCTTGTCTCCCGTTACTATGGGTTACGACTCCGTAAACATTCCGTGCCAGGACTGTATAGAAGACATGTGCACTAGGCTGGAGAGATCGGTTGGAACAGATCCACCGATGGAAGGGGAGAGAAAGACAGACATACACACACACACACACACACACACACACACACACACACACACACACACACACACACACACACACACACACACACACACACACACACACACACACACACACACACACACACACACACACACACACACACACACACACACACACACACACACACACACACACACACACACACACACACACACACACACACAGGGTGGGGGGTATTGAAGAGTGAATCCAAACATTACCCCCACCAGCTAAAGTGATGTCATGATGTGCGTTGACACTCTGCAGCCCATGGGGCTGGCATGTGTCCAACTCCTATAGAATTAAATGAGAGTACATGAAGAGGATTGCGCATAAAATGTACACACAGGCACACACAGATCTGTATTTATACAGGTAATAAGCCTCTTGAGATACAAGATGTCTCTCTTTTTTAGGGAGGCCTCTGCCCACAACGCACAAGCCTTAATTCCCTTCCCCTCCCCGTCCGTCCGTCCGTCCGTCCGTGTCCTGTGACTCCTGTCTATGGTCTACTCATCCCCCCCCCCCCCATTTGACCTCCTTTGCCCTTTCCCCTGTCTTCCACCAGCCATTGTTCTTCTCTGTTCTGACGTGGCTTGGCTTTCATATTTGTGACCCAATTTGTTTGCCACCAAAATTACATTTAAGCCACTGCGCTCGTTCAGAGGAACTCGCACAGCTATGACTGCAGTCGGACAATTATGAAAATCACACCCGTGTGAACTGCAGCGGCGCAGGCTGCTCAACAACACCGCTGGCTGGCTGCAGTCAGAGTTATGCTGCTCAGTGTGAAGCAGTGGCCCCTTTAGGCTGCTCAACAGTGTGTGACCTGAATGCGACCCAATCAGCTGCAGGGGTCAATGGGTCTTTACTCAGACAGACATACACACTCGGTCACTCATTGGAGCGGTTTGGCACCGCTCAAAAACCTAACTTGACTGTAAAAAAGAAACTGTCAGGGGGGCGAGGATATCGTCTTTGAGACACAGTGCACCTGGGTGTTTTATTTTCTTCTGAGAGCTCCATAGCCTTAATGCATAGTGCAGCACGGGACCTTGCAGCAACGTGAAAGTCAGAAGTCCTTTCATAAACAAACTGGGATATCTTTCATGATTCATCTATGTGAAAACGTAAAAATTAAATAAAAAGTTATTTAAAAAAAAAGAAAAAAAAACTGGGCATCCATCCAGCGGATGACGACAACGGCCAATCTACAGTACAACCTCTCATTCACGACGCACTGTGAGATATTTTTGGCATGCGACGTCAAACAACAGATCATAAATTAGGCATTATACTTCATCACATGACTGTCGGCCCAACAAAACGTGCACATTTTCCAATTTCAACTCTGGAGAAAAAGTGTCAGACGTGACTCACGTCAACTCGTTGTTGAAAACGAGTCATTTGTGTGGTGTGACAGAGTATAAAGTCAGCCTCGCGCTCCACTGGCCTATACAAGGAGCCCCCACACCCCATATGACAAACCCCGGAGCTTACTGTAAGCGACAAAGCCAAGATAACCGCTGGAAAAGTGCTGAAGCAGCACATCGAGCACCCCACGCTGCCTGCAAGCACATGAACACACATGTAACGCACGTGCACGTGTGTTACATAACACACTTCCCCGAATTCCCTCTTGATTCTCAGAACAGAAGCGGCTGGATTCGATGTCACCGAATCGGCGCTTGAATCTGCGGTAGTGTTTGCAAGGGAGTGTCATGTGAAGACAACATTAATCACTGGTGTTGTCTTCTGCACGGCAGCCGCAGAGCAGACATCTGTTCCCTCGGCTCCCGTGGGGTCGAGACACATTCGGATTTGACAATGGAACGGTAATAAATAAACAGTGAGAATTGCTGACAAATGCCCGTGGGAAGAAAAGTCAGCGCGCACGCATAACACACATGTAAAACATTTAAGGTGATTTACTGTATATAGCTCACTTCAATCAAATTTGGGTTTATGTCAGGTTCCTGTAAACTCTCTGGCATTGGCCTGTCTGATTCAAAGGATGACGGTGCAACTTTTATCCCCCCCCCCCCCCCCATGACACAGCAACTGAAATCAGCAGAACTAAATTAGACGGCAGGCAGTAAAACTCTGAAACCTCAAATCACCTGGGAGTATATAGGAGCGATCTACTTGCAAAACCAATGAGAGAGAGAGAGAGAGAGGATGACAACATGACCCGGGGGTGAGAACGTATACTATACAATGAGCTGTGGGTTCGAGTAAGGCGAGTGGTACGTGACGAGGCGGAACGGGAACGAGGGCCTGTCAGCACATTTTGTGTGGCCCCTGGCAACGATGGGCTTGAACATGGTCCCCTATGATGACTGCTTATTGAATCCAGATGTTGGGAAAAAGTGATTGCACTCGTGCCATGGCAGTCCTGCCCAGAGAGCAAGCGTTTCTCATCAGTGTGTGTGTGTGTGTGTGTGTGTGTGTGTGTGTGTGTGTGTGTGTGTGTGTGTGTGTGTGTGTGTGTGTGTTACTTTGACGTTTAAGCTATCCCCCCCCCATTTAGTAAAGTATCGCTCTATGCAGACAAGAGGAAAAGCATGCTGAATCGTTTTGCTCACAGAGGGAGGTTTCTGTTCAGGACAGTGGTGGTGGAAGACGTAAGTAAGTAAAGAAGTATGAAATTATTCAAAGTAACAATATCCACAATGTACTGTACGTAGATGTACTATCTGTTGCAAGTAAAAGTGTTTTGCTACATGAGTAAAAGCACAAAGGTATTGCCAATTTGCCATCAAATTATACTTAAAGTGTCAAAAGTAAGAGCTTTAAAAGTGTGTCCAAATCTTCTGAAAATAGCCAATAAATACAGGCTCATAATGCGTTGAACATCGTTCTGCCTACATAGAAAACAGACAATGACATTTTTCCATTCCAACCACATGGTTTAACTGAAAACATTGCACCTGCAGCTATGAACATACCATTTTAGCGATACCACCACATCGTCACTGCTCCCCTTAAAACATTTTCTTCCAAATCCAAACCTTTATACCTGGATTGTTGAAATGTGATTTGTATATTGCGCATGTTGATATTGCAATGATGAATATTATTCGATATGTAGTGCAGCCCTAATCCCAAATATAAAATAGGGTTTCAGTGCAATGTAGGTTTTGTAATAATAATCATCAGTCTGCAAAGTAATATCCAACTAAAGCTGTCAGATCATTGTAGTGGAGTAAAATATCATAACATATTTGCCTCTGAGGTTTAGTGGAGTATAAAGTCCCTTAACTACAGTACTTCAGCAAATCTACTTGAAAATGTACTTTTCCTGAACCACTGGTTCAGGAAAAAGTGTGTTGACATTCAGGCCTGAGGAACTAGCCTCTTAAAGGAAATTAAGAACATAACCTGCCATTAAAATATTATTTTTCATCAAATAAGTGAAAGGAATCTGCCAATACGTCAAGAGAATGTAATTTCTTTTCAGACTCGCCTCTTATTTAAAGGATTTCTTGGAAGTAAGGTTTAAAGAAATTACTTTTAACAGCATTTTAAAGGAATGAGCAATAGTACATTTGACATGCATCAAGTCGCACGCACGCGCGCACACACTCACACTCACACTCACACTCACACACACACACACACACACACACACACCAATGTTAATTTAAGTGACTGCAAAAATGGACCCTCACACATAGACCCACACAGCAGTGGGTCTGAGGCACTTGACTGTATCACTTGGACACCTGTCGACAGCAAAAGCTGGAAAGCATCAAAACATTTCTGGGAAAAAACAAGGAGGCGAGGGTGCGGTGCTTAAGCATTTAAATGTTTTCTCTGAATTTGCGGTTTCCATCCGTTACATCTGTGCAGTACGAAGCAAAGGGTTCGTTCGTCCAGGGAAACATGGGACGATATAGCTGCTGGCGAACGTGGGGCTCTCAGTCCCGCCCCAGGGAACTGTCACGGTGTGCTGTGTGATCTAATGTCCCCGTGGCCCCGGAGACTCTCGCCGCCTCTTGCATTTTGCAGTTTCCTTTTTTTATATATATTTTTGAAGTCGAGGTCACACTGTCCTTGCGTCTGCTGCGTTCCCAGTGGCGTCGACGGATGATGTGATGAGTGATGTTGAGGTTTCTTATTTTTTGCAAGGGGGATTTCCCAGAATGAGTCCCCACACTGTGGTTTTGGGGTCAGTATGTCTTGGAGAGACTCGACAAAACTGGCTGGCTTCTGCTGCACCATCTGCTTCTGTGTAGGGCTGTAACTATCGATTAGCGTCTATAGCAATTATTCTATTATTCTATCAACGAATGTACGTGAAAATAGGCAATTGTTTTATCGCCTAAATAACTTTGATTAATCCGACTTTGACTTTGTGTCAGTGATGCAAAAAAAAAGCAAAAATAGCAGTATGTCTGTGTGTATTATAACAACTAAATCAAGTCAATTAAATGTAACCAGATTATATATTACCATCACTAGCAGATCTATAAGCTCACAACAAATTGTATCGCAACACATTGTGAGCTTGTAGATCAGCTATTTCGCTATTTTGTTTTCATTATTTTTGAGTGGTGCAACCACTCCAAGGAACAGCAATGTCCGTGTCCGTCTATGCTCCTATGTGGCCATGAGCACCAGTATATGACTATAGGGTTCCAGTAGGGGCGCCAGAGAGAGAGAGAGAGAGAGAGAGAGATAGTATTAGTGTTGCACTGTTGCCTGCTAATGAGAGAGAGAGAGGGGGGGGGGGGGGGGTTGCACCACTCAGTTCACACAGGTGTGATTTTTATTAGAAGTTAGGCATCACAATTTGCAGGTATAGGATCACATCACAACATGAGTGTCATTCCAATCACATCATATATAAATCACTCTTATTCAGATACACATGGAATGACAACTTTCTGAAATCAAACCAGATTCATTTATCTTGTTACTTATTATGTTTTCTTATTTTTTTAACCTATACACATAAGAACACAACAGACAACAGAAAGTAAGAAGATAAAATAAGATGCAAAAAGAACATGGTACAAAATGTTGATTATTAGTTTGATCACTTGAAGATGTACACAGAAGTTGGGGTGCATATATTATATGCACCCCAACTTCTGTGTACATCTTCAAGTAGCCTATAAAGCATTCAATTGCTGAACAAAAGTATTGATGATTTAGTGTCAATAGGCATGCTGCAGACATGCCCTGATTTGCACCTGTGTGCATGTGGCCAGCTCTGGGTGTGTGCGCATGCAAACGCAATGCTCCCATCATGAGCATGGTAAGGAATGTGTCATTTGTGTGTTAACTTGCTTGCCCTTTTCCATCTGCGTCGCTATTACGTCGCTATTACGCAGGGGGGGACAATGGATTAAATAGCGTGGAACGTGTGGAATGCAGTTAAACTGTTAACCATGGTTTAAAATAATAATAATGTAATATGTAATGTGGTTACATTTAAATGTGTCTTGATTAAGCTCTTAGGTATAGTACATTTTTTAGTATTCCTATAACACATGAGATTCCTTCTGCAGGACTTTGGTAACCCTGTATGAAAAATGTACTACATAAAGTGGATTGGATTTGAAACATGCACCAAGTCTCTCAGGCACGCACGCACGCACACACGCACGCACGCACTCACGCACGCACGCACGCACACGCACACAAGCAAACACAAACACAAGCACACACATGAGTGCGCACATGCACACACACACACACACACACACACACACACAAGTACGCACACGCACGTCCAACATTGAGGATATTTGTTGATTCATACGTTCAAAATTTGAGACAATGTTTGCACATGTTACTGCAACCTTCAATTAAGCAGGCTAATAAATATGTCAGGTTTGAAGGCTCATAAAGCAACACCCCTAATTTAAGCTTATTTGGCGATATGGTGTAATTTTGGGGGGGTTGTCCTTTGGCTTGAAAGAATTTGCCTGAAACGGCAATGCCTGTTTTGGTTGAGGACCATTTCTCATAATCACAATGTACCAATACATTTAAAAATATATATTTACAAATGATATACTTTTTATTTTTACTTCTGTTCTGTTCATTCTGTAATGGGCCTTACAGGGTTTCGACCAGTGGTTCTCAAAGTGGGGTCGAGGTGACCCTCGAGGTAAATGGAGCGGTCCCGAATGGACCGTAACCCATTCAAATCGGGGAAATCGCGTCATTTTAGATTTTGGCATTGGATATTCAAATAACAATCTCACAGCGAGGCGAGCTTGTCATAGAGCTATAATATATCTAGAGAACAGATTGAGGAGCTACAGCCCCGCCACCCGCTATTCACTTCAACTAGACCCTAGAAGAGTGCAAAACTGACTGTGAAAAGTGGAGTGGTTAAGTAATCAATTTGCAGGTGTGGGGTTGCCATGGCAATCAATTGGCTGAGGCAGAGGCTGGAAATTGCACAGGTGAGTGGACTTTGGCTCATTAGGCCCACTGGCAGAGCCTGACCAGAGCCTTTTATGGTGGTTCTGGAGAACCGTGGGTCTGATCGACTCGATACCGGGCACTGCACTCCCTATGGGGGTGTGGAACACGTGTGTCGAATTTGGGTGTGTCGGTGGTTGCAAACGGTTCTCGAGTTACGTGCATTACAACCATACACGGACTTGTGGTACCTCTGCGTCACGTCTACGTCACAAATTCATCCATAAATTCAGCCTGGGCCCAGCCCGCCTGCAGTACCAACATTACCCGGCCATTCAGAGGGTTCAAAAATGGCAGGGCATCTGCCATTTTTTTACATTTTGGAGAAATCTTGAAAGGTAACTACTGATTTTAGAAGGCGTTTGTTGAATCGGTCTCAGGTCTTAATGGGTTTACAGGTAACAACTGAGAGTAATGGGGGTTTGAGGAGGACCCCTGGGGCATGCAGTAACACCCGGGGATGTGGTGTGCCAGGTGGGAAGTCAGAAAGTTCCCATACTGTATATGGAGTATGCTGATGTTTCGCGAGACCATAGAAATAAAAAGGTAGACGCCTCTTCCGGCTCTGGGGCGCGTGTCAAAATTGAAGGCACAGTTTTCCCGAGATTCCTTGCGAAACATAGCGGAAGCATGAGCAGAAGCTTGACGCGTGCGTCACAGAAGTCCTGGAAAAGTCGTCAGTAGTCACTTGAGTGGCAGCGAGAGACATGGAGGAGTCGCATGAGTGACGTCACTTGAGCAGCGACGCAGCGTGCCTTCAGCAAATGCCTTCAGCACTTCCGCTTGACTTCCTGCCTTCAATGGAGACACGTCGCTCCAATGAACTGCAGCGGCCAGTGAGGCATCTTTTTTTTAAATATATATGCGTGAGACTATATAATGTTTCACAAACAAAGGTCTGTGACCTATTTGTTATGGGTCGTGACTCCTTTTTTAACCTCTGCTGTCTAACCGGGACCCAAACTAAAAATGCTTGTAGATCAGCTAATTTCACTGTTTTGGAATAGGGCTTCGTGATTAATTCATAATCTAAGATAATTAGTTTGGGTTTGGAGTTATAAGACCCCCACATAGACTATATGTGGTATGGATCTATGAATGGATGTGCGATATTATCGGCCGATATATGCATAAAAACATTATATGAAAATATCATTATCGGTTTTAATTAATTAAACTGTCTCCTGAATTTATCATAATGATTATGTTTTATTTGGAAAACCGTACATTCATGAATGCATCCAGTGGGGCATCAATTAGGCATAAAGTGGTATCGGTTGATATCGGTATCGGAAATTAGGAGTTGGAACTTGGACAATGACGAGATATCGGCAAAAAAGTATATATTGGACAGCCCCAGATCTATGTGATCTCATCTCAGGACTCCGCCCTCATCAGTGTGTCCTTGAGGATCTTGCAGATCACAGCAATGTGAGAGGCCATGCAGGGCACAAACATGACACACACACACTCACAGACTATACAGAGACGGGTTTTTTTTCCCACAGAGTTTGCAGATTCTTATCAAAGGAGCTGAGCTTGGCAGTTCCACAGGTTCGAGCTCCTGGGAGAACGTGTCGCACGCATGCACGCATGCACGCGGAAAAAGGTTCACCCTCCTTATCAACTTATACTTGTGTGGTCACTTTTTCAACTCCTCTCTATTCTTTCTTGCTAATTTGTACAGCTGTGCTTTTAGTTGGTCTTCCCCCCCTTCTCATTCTACCCCTCTCTCTCAGCCAGTCTGCCTTTGTCTCTTTCAAAGATTCCCTCCTTTCCTCTCTCATATTCTCTCTCCTGCTGCCAGTAGCCTATCTCTCTATCTCACTTTACCCCATAAAACACACACACACACACACACACACACACACACACACACACACACACACACACACACACACACACACACACACACACACACACACACACACACACACACACACACACACACACACACACACACACACACACACACACACACACACACACACACACACACACACACGTGTCTCATATGATACAGGCGGGGTAGCTGTTACCAAACTCTTGTTCCATGACCGTCCCTAGCTGAGCGATGGCCAAATAAGCACTGATATACATATTACATAATGTACAGTGTGTACGAGCCAAGCGCCGGCTCTGTTGGCCCGACATGTGATATCTTGACAGGAGAGCATTGTCAAACCCGAGAGGAGTGGTGCGTTTAGCAGGAAGAAATCCAGGACACACAACTGTACCTCTGTTTAGACTATAGCGCAGAGAGAGAGAGATACACTGTCATTTTGTAGTTTCCACACGTTTGGCCTGCAGCTGAAAAGGTGTGTGCGTGTGTGTGTGTGTGTGTGTGTGTGTGTGTGTGTGTGTGTGTGTGTGTGTGCTTCAGAAAAGCGGGGGGGAAGGGAGTGGAGTGAACACCGGGTAAAATGACGATGAGTGACGAGGCTGGAATGAAGCTGAGCTAAACACGAGCTTCTCTAAAAAACGCTGCCTCGTGGCAAAGGGACCACAATAATACAAATAATAACAACAGGGCTGTGCTCGGCTAAAGGAACTCTTAGGGCTCCATTTTGGCCCATGCTAAACCCCTTATCCCTAGACATCTTTGCCTTTTATTTTTTCTTACTATTTTGAAAAACATTTTTGAATAGTTAAAAGAGCCAAACAAGCTCACAATGTGTCGATGTAGATTGGCTAGTTGAACTATTCAGAAATGTTTTCAAAATGGTAAAAACAAAAGAAGGCAAAGAAGTTTAGGGATAAGGGGTTTAGCATGGATGAAAATATAGGCCTTAGTCTAAAATCTGTAACAAGTCCTTTTCAGGTTGCCTGAACATGCTGTTATGGTCCCTACACACTGTAGTGTGTAGGGGTTTTAAAGTTGTCGGCAAGTCATCAGATCGTTAGATTTCACACTACAGGAGTATTCTTTTTAAATCGGCTGTCATTATATCTTTGTGGCTTTCACACTAAATGATTGGTCGCCGACTAGGGATAACACACTACAAGAGTTCACCAAGATGTGATCCAGGCCCGGCTACATCATTTGTTTTTTATTCCAATTCATTTTGACATTGCATGTATGTGCAGGATGCCGTGATACAAGCGCGAGACCGACACCCCCCCCCCCCCCCCCCTCTCTCTCTCTCTCGATCTGCGACTGCGTGCACAGCAATAGGCTACACACATACAGGGTGAAATGCGTAACAGTAGCCTTTAAAATTAGTAGCCAAGACAATTGGGCTAATATAGCTACCAATATGTACTACACAGGGATTTACCGACGGAATAAAGGTTATAGGCCTATATCTTATCATCTGATATCGATACAGTCGACAGACAGACAGACAGACAGACAGCAGTGCTGTGAGCAGTGAGCACAGCTTTCCTGTGCTCTCACTGGCTGTAATACAGGCCTTCTCGGGACGTGGTCGCAACCCAGTTCATACTGTACGTCGTGTACGATGTCCAGTCGGCGAGACAGCCAAATATCAAACCTGCTAGATATTCAGAAACGGTCGGGAAGGCGTCGGTGAGCGCTTTTATCGTCGCTGGATCTTCTCGCAGCGAGCAAAAACTTGGCGATCAAATCCCGATCTTGCGTCAGATCGGGAGATGCAGTGTGTACGAGCCATTAATGTAATGTTTCACAATGACTATACTGGCTAGTTTAGTCTTTGTTTAGTCTTTAGTTTAGTCAACTAAATCAACTGCAGATTTAGGCGACTAAAATCTTATGAGATTTAGTCGACTAAAACTAGACTAACGCTAAAACATTTCAGATGACAAAAATATGAATATGAATATATAACTTAAGTGTTAAGACTATGACTAAACTAAAAATCTAAAGTTGCTGCCAAAATCATCATCATCAACACCTCAGTTACCTCAGGCTGGGTCCCATCTGCCTTCAAGTCAGCCAGAGTACACCACTCCTCAAGAAACCAATTGACAATGACCCCTCAGATGTCAAGAACTATAGACCGGTATCACTCCTTTCCTCTCTTTCTAAAAGTCTTGAACGTGTTGTCTTCAACCAGCTCTCTCTCCATCTCTCACAGAACAACCTGCTGGATCCCAACCAGTCAGGATTCAAAAAGGCCCACTCCATAGAAACTGCACTGCTTGCAGTCACAGAAGCACTACATGCTGCCCAGGCTGCTTCCCACTCTGCAGTCCTGATTCTTCTAGACCTATCAGCAGCATTTGACACAGTGAACCACCAGCTGCTCCTAGACAGCCTAGCAGCTGATCTAGGCATCGGCGGGATGGCACTAAAGTGGTTCTCCTCCTACCTCACCAACTGGACCTAGGTTTATTGGAAAGGTTTGCTATCATCCCCCCGAACCCGCCAAACTGGGGTCCCACAGGGATTTGTACTTGGTCCCGTCGTTTTCTCACTGTACACTAAATCCCTTGGAACTATCATCTCTGCTCACAATATTTCCTATCACTACTATGCCGACGACACACAACTGTTTCTATCCCCCCTCTGCCACTCAGGTGGAAGAGCGCATCACTGCATACCTGGTTGACATCTCACAGTGGATGTCTTCCAACCACCTCAAGCTGAACCCTGACAAGACTGAGCTAAGTCCTGTTCTATGCGGGAGCGAACTATTTCCGTAGACAACGCCCTGGTAACGTCTGTCCCAACAGCCAGGAACCTTGGTGTTGTCCTGGACAGTCAGCTCTCGTTCAAAACACACATCACAGCTGTCACTCGATCCTGTAGGTTCACACTCTATAACATACGATGAATTAGACCTTTCCTCACCCAGGAGTCAGCCCAGCTTCTAATCCAGACAACAGTCATGTCAAATCTTGACTATTGTAACTCCCTCCTTATTGGCCTACCGGCATGTGCACTTAAGCCTCTTCAACTGATCCAAAATGCCGCAGCTCACTTGATCTTCAACCAGCCAAAATTCTCACATGTCTCCCCCCTTCTCCGCAGATGTGACTTATATGCCTTGGAATGTGTTCTGAGGGCAGCATTCAATTTCATTGGCCCTCGCGTGCGTCCAATCAGCAAGGGTGGAAGGCGGGGCTAATAGTCAAAGGGGGCGGGGCTAATAGTGGGAGGCGGGTTCAATGGCATTTTGAATTTTGGAGCGGCAGCCATTGCTTCACTCTGCTCCAGCTTCCAGACCTGCTCTCTGCTCCTGCTGAATTTACAACAATTCCTGCAACTACTGCTCTCATAAGGTACAACTTTTAAACATTAATATGTTAACCTTTTGCTAGAAGAGAATTTAGCAAGTGCTACTTTCATTTAGCCAATGTTTGCTTAGCAAGGTGCTAATTTCATTTAACTATTGTTAGCTACTGTAGCTATCTGAGACCAGCATTCAAAAGCTGCCCTCAGGGCAGCAATTTAACATGTTTGTATGTCTAGAATTTGGCTGCCCTGAGACCAGCATTTAAAAGCTGCCCTCAGGGCAGCAATTTAACATTAGGGTATGTACAGTATAGCATTTGGCTGCCTGAGACCAGCATTCAAAAGCAGCCCTCAGGGCAGCAATTAAACATTGGTGTATGTATATCATTTGGCTGCCCTGAGACCAGCATTCAAAAGCTGCCCTCAGGGCAGCAATGTAACATGGTTGTATGTATACTGTAGCATAATTTAGTGCCGGAAGTGCATCAAAATAGAAGCTCCGGGGTGCCAGAGTTGTCTGATCGCTTTTACTCTGAAAGCCATGAACCGGAAACACTTTCCTAAAAAAGTTGACTTTACAAAGTGACCTCACATCCCCGAACAAATTATTGTTCAAAGACTATCTGATGCAATCGACAAAACACTTAGAGAAGAACAAGCAGGGTTCAGAAAAGGTAGGGGATGTATTGACCATATATTCACCCTACGTAACATTATAGAGCAGTGTACAGAGTGGCAGAGGCAACTGTATATCAACTTTGTGGATTTCGAGAAGGCTTTCGACAGTATTCACAGAGACAGCTTGTGGAGAATACTACGTGCATACGGGATACCAAACCAACTTGTTCTTCTCATCAAAAGCTTCTATAACAACTTCACATGCCAAATTGGAAATAGTCAACACAGTTTCGCAGTCAAAACAGGAGTGAGGCAAGGTTGCGTTATGTCTGCACTACTCTTCAACCTGGTCATAGACTGGGTTATGAGAAGAACTACCGAAGACATTCCAAGAGGCATCAGATGGACCCTCTTCTCACAATTGGAAGATCTCGACTTAGCAGATGACTTGGCTCTGTTCTCCCACACACACCAACTGTTGCAAGAGAAAACAAGTCGTCTGAACACTTTTGCAAAGCAAATAGGTCTGAAGATCAAACAGAAGAAGACAGAACTGATGGTGCTCAACATCCCAAACTCCACACCAGTACACATACAGTAGAAGGAATAAACCTACCCACAACAGAACATTTCACATACAGGCAGCGTAGTAAGTCACGATGGAGGCGCAGGTAGTGACATCACAAGCAGGATCAACAAGGCCAGAAACACCTTACAGAGGCTTAACAACATCTGGAAGTCGGCCCAGTACAGCACCAACACCAAACTTAGACTGTACCAGAGCTGTGTCCTGTCTACCCTGCTATACGGTTCTGAATGTTGGAGAACGACAGAAAATGATCTCCACAAACTGTCAACCTTCCACACCAAAAGCTTAAGGAAAATCCAGCGAATATTCTGGCCCAAAACCATCTCCAACCAACACCTTCTTGATCTGTGCAAACAAGAAAACAGGGATACCATCCTTATGAGAAGGCGGTGGAAATGGATTGGGCATGTAATACGTAGAGAACAAGGCAACATCACCAAAACTGCACTTCACTGGACAAAAGAGGCCGACCCAAGAACACCTGGCGTAGCCGCGTAGGACAGTGGAGGGACAGTTGAAGACCCTGCATCACACCTGGGGATCTATAAAGACGCTGGCCCAGGACAGACTGAAGTGGAGATCCTTTGTTGCTGCCTTACATGCCAGCCGGCATAAAGGGCAGTAAGTAAGTAAGTCACATCCCCGATCATCTTAATTATTTTTTTTACGCTCCAAAAAGCGTTCATATTTTGCGGGAGAGACGGATGAGGAGCAGAAATATCGATCCATTCATCACCACGGAGAGCGCCCTGGATTAAGAGATACGAGTCATTCTTTCCGCCGCGCTAACATGGGAGTCAATGACAAGCTAATAGTTGCACAGAGCGTTAGCTTACGGAAAGCGAAAAGCGAAATGCCAAAAAAGAAAATAGGAAGAATTCTGAATATTCTTATCTCGCCCCGTGTCACTAGGACGTCGCTAGGACGTCCACAGACGACGTAGGCACAAATTTTTCGGAATCCTTATGACGACCTCATGCGTCGTATGAACTGAAACGGTTAAGCTGCCCTGAGACCAGCCTTCAATTGCTGCCCTGAGAGCAGCAATGTAACATGGTTGTATGTATAGCATTTGGCTGCCCTGAGACCAGCATTTAAAAGCTGCCCTCAGGGCAGCAATTAAACATTGGTGTATGTATATCATTTGGCTGCCCTGAGACCAGCATTCAAAAGCTGCCCTCAGGGCAGCAATCCAACATTGGTGTTTGTATAGCATTTGGCTGCCCTGAGACCAGCATTCAAATGCTGCCCTGATAGCAGCAATGTAACATGGTTGTATGTATAGCATTTAAGCTGCCCTGAGACCAGCATTCAAATGCTGCCCTCAGGGCAGCAATTTAACATTAGGGTATGTATAGCATTTGGCTGCCATGAGACCAGCATTCAAATGCTGCCCTGAGAGCAGCAATTTAACATTAGGGTATGTATAGCATTTGGCTGCCATGATGAGACCAGCATTCAAATGCTGCCCTGAGAGCAGCAATGTAACATGGTTGTATGTATAGCATTTAAGTACATATTGAAGCCAACACTTTTGTACTTACACTATACAGATTATTTTTACATGCAGGCAGCATTGATATTTTACTTTTTACACCACTGTATAACAGCCACATCTCTTTCCACGCCGCCACGCACCCGGCAGCAGCAGCAGCCTTGTGTGTGTGTGTGTGTGTGTGTGTGTGCGTGTGTGTGTGTGCGCGTGCGTGTGTGTGTGCGTGCGTGTGTGCGTGTGTGAGCAGCAGCAGCCTCGTTGGCAAGAGAGACACATCATGTCAGACTGGGTCTGACTGGAGCAGCTGGGATGGAAGGATACATTCAGGCCGGCCGCAGTTTCCCTCAAGGTGGAACTCAAGATCAAATCTACTGCTGTACACCTTTTTTCTTTTAGGACATTGTTCTGTTTTTCTTTGTGTTGAAGCAATACGATAAGAATCACACCTTGCGTACTGACTGTGACCATTGCAAGACAAATGAACACAGTACTTTTATATGTTGCATTGCAGACATTTAGCTGATAATGATATTATCCAGAGTGACTTATGTCTTCATCTAATGACTAGAATGGGTTTGGACTAGTGTCAAAGAACACATGGGACAAACTAGAGGACTCTAGAGACTACATGTGTACATTTTGGAGGCTATTCTTGAGCATAAATCAATAATCTAGTTTTCTCTGTTTCTACTTTTTCCCCAACTGTATTTGTGAAGAAACAATGTCAAATCCGTCCAGGATTAGGGCTTTAAACGGCTGCATTTCTGGAGGATTACTCTGCCAGTACTGCCTGTGCTCTCACTCCATGCCAAATTCAATGCCGAGTTCATGCCAAGACGATGAACCTGCAGTGACACCAGATAAGGTCTTAGAGACGGAAATAAAACACGCATGCAGGAATGAAAACAGGCAACCGAGATTGAAAAAGTCTATTGTCTTTAGCTTCGTCACATCTGGACTCTGGAATATATCCACTGTATCCATCTATGCAGGCATCCGTCCTTGCATCCACTTACCTATACCAGTATACCATTACCTACCTACCTACAGTATTGTTCCATCTATACTGTATATCAATGCACTACTTTACTCTAGGGCCACGTATGCCATGTTCGTACGCTCTTATACATGCACATCTACTGTACACACATCATACACGTGAACCGAAAATCGCCTGTTCCATTGACAAAAGGAGAGCTGACTTGAGTGGACGAGTTCAATCGCCGACATCCAAGCTGTCCACTTACACCGCCCGCGGGTCGGTCCAGTTTCGACCGTGGTGGACCCACGTGCACGGCAGCGGAGAGAAGGGGAGGAAAGTTTCCGTCTCTCCCCTGTTTGCGTACCGACTTCCTCCCCCGGGCCAAAGACAGCACGGGCCTGCTATTAATTACGCAGAAATATTAGCCTCTTGTGGGAGATCCACAACAACAGCTAGTCTCCAAAGCAAACAGATACGAGGGTGCCTTGCACAGCTGCAGTGCCAAATCCTGGACCTCACAGATCCTCTTACAGCAGGCAGATCAGGGTGTGTGTGTGTGTGTGTGTGTGTGTGTGTGTGTGTGTGTGTGTGTGTGTGTGTGTGAGGGGGGGGGGGGGGGGGGGAGAGAGAGGGAATCAGTTAATTTCAGCGAGCGATGTAGCAATTCATGAGATAAGTATAATTTAGGCTTCAGTGATTGAGTGAAGGGGGAGAGAGCGCAATCAAGCAAGCAAAAAGAGAGAGAGAGAGATGGAGAGAGCGGTGGTTATCATGCCAACTACAGGCACACGCACACACGCACGCACACACGCACGCACACACACACACACACACACACAAGTATTACATAAAGGCAGCTTGCATACATACAGTAGGCTTCCTCCTGACAGGGAATCTCAACTTGGCTGTAGCTGTATACAGTCAGCGAATATGAAGAACGGGAACACAGTACATGCGAAAATAAATAACTTTCCAATAGACGACAGCGCAGTCAGCAGATGGCTGACGACTGCGTGGGAGGTTGTCAGGTTTTCACGCAGACGAAACACCGCTTCAGTCCCTTAAGTGCGGCGGATGGAAAAGGAATAATGTATCAAGGTACATTATCGTGAGAAACCAGCGTGATGTTATCATAACCTAAAGGTCTACTGCTATTTCTCCACACCAATACGTGGTTCAATAGGTAGAGCCATTGAGGGCCCTGATTGATAGTTTTAATACATTGGCTGTTTGTGAATGATTTTCATGTTCCACTATTGTCCAGAAATCATATCTTTCATGTCACTTTATACTCCGTCCCGGTTTTTCAGATAATTTCTCCCCCTGTGTATCTGGTTTAGCTAAGGAGCCAGCTTAGATAAGACTTGTTTTTCCCAGTCTGTGATGTTTCATCCATTCGGCATCAGGTTGTATCTACGCAGAGACACCCAGTCTCCCTCCTAACATTCATTGCTCTCTTCACGATTCTGAAGTAGGACTACAGATTAATTACTTAGATGACTACATCTCCCAACTTCCCAAGGTTCACGTTTCCTGTAAAGTACAGGAAGTAACATCACCTCTAGAACTTGACACGTCGGTATTGTAAGCCTTTCTCGTGGGCGGACTGGTTCCCCATAATTTATTTATTTTTACATTTAAATAAAATATTCTTTAGGGGCATGTCAAGTGATCTACCTGCACAGCCTTTGTGAGCGTCTTGCTCAAGGACACTAACTCTGGGGAACCCGAGATCGAACTGGTAACCTCACGGTTCCTATCCGGCTGCTCTACCAACCACTCTACCCCTGAGCCACTGACAACCCACTGTAGGCTACTTAGGTACAGTACTTAAGTAAATGTACTTAGTTACTTTCCACCACTGCATGGTCTCGCCGTCAATAATAAAGGCTTAAAATGACCCCTGCAACATAACAAAACCGCTAGTAATAACATACCACGTATGATTGAATAGATCATACTCAAAATAATATTCAACAGACTAATGGGTAATGAAAAGGTTACTCCAGCCCTAGGATGGGGCATAGTGTTGGACCACCTGCCCTGTGCTAAACATACGGTACACTAAGGTACACTAATGCACAACTACAGAAATGCTTGTCTCCCATACAAACTTCAACAACTCAGGTGTGTTGCCTAATCGTGGTGTGTGTGCATGTGTGTGTGCATGCGTGCGCTCGCCCGCAAGCATGTAGGCCTATGTATAGTTGTGGACCCCCAGGTAGTGGTGTAAAGTGAGTAACTAACTACATTTACATTTAACATTTAATTTTTAGGTATTTGAAATTTACTTGATTATTTCCAACTACTCCACTACAACTCTGATCCAAATATTGGATATATTTCCTCCACTACATTTATTTGAAATCTTTAGTTATGATTATTATTACAAAACATACATTAACCACTTCAACCGTGTATACATTTTGACCATTTTAAAATAGCCGATCTACAAGCTCACAATGTGTCACGATGTGACACATTGTGATCTTGTAGATCACAATGAGTCACATCTTACAGCAGGAATGGTGGTCCGTGGCTCAAAAGCAGAATAAATAATATGAAAAGTGTGAACCACTGTTGTAGAGGAATTGTTGTTTTGATCGTTTGCCTGTTATCTCTCCTATGGTACCTATATACCAACATTAATACAGCATGGAAATGTGGACATATCCTTTAGTTTTGGGTCTAGAGGCTAAATGTCATCAAATGGTGGTCCGTTGACTCGAATAAATAATGGGCCTTGATATGAAAAGGGTTGAAAACCACTGACTTACCACATGGCCTCCAGCCCAGTCCATTGCTCTGTGATGTTCAGGATTAGCTGTACGTCTCCCCTCGTCTCACACCACGCTCCCTGGACAGTGGGATTTATAGATTTTTTGCCAAATACTCAAGGATGCAAATACAATTTTTAACTACTTGCTTACTTACTTTTTTTTTTACCACTTCTACAAATGTATTCTAAATCATGACAGTTTTCTGAAATACCTATGTTTCTATGTCAGTGGTTCTTATAGTATTTCATGTTAAGGACTGCCATCGACCCCCATCTGAAAATATGTTGTTCCAGAGACCCCCCAGAAGCAAGATATGAGTTAAAAACTTTTGCTGTGAAATAATATATATTCAAAGATTTGCACACATTTTCACGATTTTTCAATAGCTAAAGTATAACACAAAACAAAAAGGGGTTCCCGTCCTAAATGGGTCCAAAAATCTTAACTAACAATTTAAATCTCACACAGCCAAGTCTCGTCCATTTTCATCACCGTATATATTATTTTCACACTGAGCAATTAAATATGAAAGTGACAGCTAGGTCAGTGCTAAAAATGTGTTCTCATTAAACATGGTGCTACTAGTTGCTAAGACAGAATATGCCAAGATTTATGGTAAACTTAGTTCAAAGCCAAAATCATTTGGCTTTCTTAATTATCGTAATTACACATTTTCCTGCAATAAGCTATTCACTTAATTAGTGCACTGTATATGGACACTTCAGTCCCTTAAGTGCGGCGGATGGAAAAGGAATAATGTATCAAGGTACATTATCGTGAGAAACCAGCGTGATGTTATCATAACCTAAAGGTCTACTGCTATTTCTCCACACCAATACGTGGTTCAATAGGTAGAGCCATTGAGGGCCCTGATTGATAGTTTTAATACATTGGCTGTTTGTGAATGATTTTCATGTTCCACTATTGTCCAGAAATCATATCTTTCATGTCACTTTATACTCCGTCCCGGTTTTTCAGATAATTTCTCCCCCTGTGTATCTGGTTTAGCTAAGGAGCCAGCTTAGATAAGACTTGTTTTTCCCAGTCTGTGATGTTTCATCCATTCGGCATCAGGTTGTATCTACGCAGAGACACCCAGTCTCCCTCCTAACATTCATTGCTCTCTTCACGATTCTGAAGTAGGACTACAGATTAATTACTTAGATGACTACATCTCCCAACTTCCCAAGGTTCACGTTTCCTGTAAAGTACAGGAAGTAACATCACCTCTAGAACTTGACACGTCGGTATTGTAAGCCTTTCTCGTGGGCGGACTGGTTCCCCATAATTTATTTATTTTTACATTTAAATAAAATATTCTTTAGGGGCATGTCAAGTGATCTACCTGCACAGCCTTTGTGAGCGTCTTGCTCAAGGACACTAACTCTGGGGAACCCGAGATCGAACTGGTAACCTCACGGTTCCTATCCGGCTGCTCTACCAACCACTCTACCCCTGAGCCACTGACAACCCACTGTAGGCTACTTAGGTACAGTACTTAAGTAAATGTACTTAGTTACTTTCCACCACTGCATGGTCTCGCCGTCAATAATAAAGGCTTAAAATGACCCCTGCAACATAACAAAACCGCTAGTAATAACATACCACGTATGATTGAATAGATCATACTCAAAATAATATTCAACAGACTAATGGGTAATGAAAAGGTTACTCCAGCCCTAGGATGGGGCATAGTGTTGGACCACCTGCCCTGTGCTAAACATACGGTACACTAAGGTACACTAATGCACAACTACAGAAATGCTTGTCTCCCATACAAACTTCAACAACTCAGGTGTGTTGCCTAATCGTGGTGTGTGTGCATGTGTGTGTGCATGCGTGCGCTCGCCCGCAAGCATGTAGGCCTATGTATAGTTGTGGACCCCCAGGTAGTGGTGTAAAGTGAGTAACTAACTACATTTACATTTAACATTTAATTTTTAGGTATTTGAAATTTACTTGATTATTTCCAACTACTCCACTACAACTCTGATCCAAATATTGGATATATTTCCTCCACTACATTTATTTGAAATCTTTAGTTATGATTATTATTACAAAACATACATTAACCACTTCAACCGTGTATACATTTTGACCATTTTAAAATAGCCGATCTACAAGCTCACAATGTGTCACGATGTGACACATTGTGATCTTGTAGATCACAATGAGTCACATCTTACAGCAGGAATGGTGGTCCGTGGCTCAAAAGCAGAATAAATAATATGAAAAGTGTGAACCACTGTTGTAGAGGAATTGTTGTTTTGATCGTTTGCCTGTTATCTCTCCTATGGTACCTATATACCAACATTAATACAGCATGGAAATGTGGACATATCCTTTAGTTTTGGGTCTGAGAGGCTAAATGTCATCAAATGGTGGTCCGTGACTCGAATAAATAATGGGCCTTGATATGAAAAGGGTTGAAAACCACTGACTTACCACATGGCCTCCAGCCCAGTCCATTGCTCTGTGATGTTCAGGATTAGCTGTACGTCTCCCCTCGTCTCACACCACGCTCCCTGGACAGTGGGATTTATAGATTTTTTGCCAAATACTCAAGGATGCAAATACAATTTTTAACTACTTGCTTACTTACTTTTTTTTTTACCACTTCTACAAATGTATTCTAAATCATGACAGTTTTCTGAAATACCTATGTTTCTATGTCAGTGGTTCTTATAGTATTTCATGTTAAGGACTGCCATCGACCCCCATCTGAAAATATGTTGTTCCAGAGACCCCCCAGAAGCAAGATATGAGTTAAAAACTTTTGCTGTGAAATAATATATATTCAAAGATTTGCACACATTTTCACGATTTTTCAATAGCTAAAGTATAACACAAAACAAAAAGGGGTTCCCGTCCTAAATGGGTCCAAAAATCTTAACTAACAATTTAAATCTCACACAGCCAAGTCTCGTCCATTTTCATCACCGTATATATTATTTTCACACTGAGCAATTAAATATGAAAGTGACAGCTAGGTCAGTGCTAAAAATGTGTTCTCATTAAACATGGTGCTACTAGTTGCTAAGACAGAATATGCCAAGATTTATGGTAAACTTAGTTCAAAGCCAAAATCATTTGGCTTTCTTAATTATCGTAATTACACATTTTCCTGCAATAAGCTATTCACTTAATTAGTGCACTGTATATGGAGTTATGGCCTCGGAAACCCGGGCGTCGCTCCAAATTTGATGACGTCAGTGTTCTCCGCCATGTTCTCCCGGGGAGGTGGAGGAGAGGAGGGGGGAGGAGGGGAGCAGCAGGAGGAGGAGGAGAGGAGGGGAGCAGCAGGAGGGGGGAGGAGGAGGAGGAGGAGAGGAGGGGAGCAGCAGGAGGGGGGAGGAGGAGGAGGAGGAGAGGAGGGGAGCAGCAGGAGGGGGGAGGAGGAGGAGAGGAGGGGGGAGGAGGGGAGCAGCAGGAGGGGGGAGGAGGAGGAGGAGAGGAGGGGGGAGGAGGGGAGCAGCAGGAGGGGGGAGGAGGAGGAGAGGAGGGGGGGGGAGGAGGGGAGCAGCAGGAGGGGGGAGGAGGAGGAGGAGGAGGAGGAGAGGAGGGGGGAGGAGGGGAGCAGCAGGAGGGGGGAGGAGGAGGAGGAGGGGGAGGAGGAGGAGGAGGAGAGGAGGGGAGCAGCAGGAGGGAGGAGGAGGAGGAGAGGAGGGGGGAGGAGGGGAGCAGCAGGAGGGGGGAGGAGGAGGAGAGGGGGGAGGAGGGGAGCAGCAGGAGGGGGGAGGAGGAGGAGGAGAGGAGGGGAGCAGCAGGAGGGGAGGAGGAGAGGAGGGGAGGAGGGGAGCAGCAGGAGGGGGAGGAGGAGGGGAGGGGAGGAGGGGAGCAGCAGGAGGGGGGAGGAGGAGGAGAGGAGGGGAGGAGCAGGAGGGGGGAGGAGGAGGAGGAGAGGAGGGGAGCAGCAGGAGGGGGGAGGAGGAGGAGAGGAGGGGAGGAGCAGGAGGGGGGAGGAGGAGGAGGAGAGGAGGGGAGCAGCAGGAGGGGGGAGGAGGAGGAGAGGAGGGGAGGAGCAGGAGGGGGGAGGAGGAGGAGGAGAGGAGGGGAGCAGCAGGAGGGGGAGGAGGAGGAGGAGAGGAGGGGAGCAGCAGGAGGGGGAGGAGAGGAGGGGAGGAGGGGAGCAGCAGGAGGGGGAGGAGGAGAGGAGGGGAGGAGGGGAGCAGCAGGAGGGGGAGGAGGAGAGGAGGGGAGGAGGGGAGCAGCAGGAGGGGGGAGGAGGAGGAGAGGAGGGGAGGAGGGGAGCAGCAGGAGGGGGAGGAGGAGAGGAGGGGAGGAGGGGAGCAGCAGGAGGGGGGAGGAGGAGGAGGAGGAGGAGGGGAGCAGCACAATTTACAATTTACAATTTAGGCATTTAGCAGACGCTCTTAATCCAGAGCGACTTACATTTAAGCAAGAACAAAAGCATGGGAATACATCACATAAAAGCATTTATCAATATCATGAAACATGCGTAAGCTAAGAAAGTAACAGTGGAATATCTATATAATGAAACTATACATACACTATACATATAAACTATACATATTTACTACTATGCTATACATATGTACTATGGCGTGCTATAACTATATACAATACAATTATAGTGCTGTCTACATAACATGCTATAAGTCTGTGTCAAATGCTATCTAAGCCAACAGAAATGCTATCTAAGGGGTTAGGGTAAGTGCTATGGGCCATGATGGAGTCTGAAAAGGTGGGTTTTCAGGCTACGGCGGAAGATTGGGAGTGATGCTGCAGTTCTGACTGCAATGGGAAGTGCAGGAGGAGGAGGGGGGAGGAGGAGGAGGAGGAGAGGAGGGGGGAGGTGGTGAGGTGGACACATAAGTTGGTGAACCAATAGGGAACCGGCACTGGATTCCAGCGCAAAGTTTGAAACCGCTCCCTCTATTATAGTATATAATATATATACAAGTGATTTCATAATAGCCTTTTCTGTCAAATGATCTAGTCAAAGTCAAAGTCGAACGATTTGTCACACACGTTACCGCAGTGAAATTTGACCCATCTCTTGGAGCGGTGACCCATCAGCCAAGGAGCGGTGAGCTGCAGCCGTGCCGCGCTCGGGAATAATTTCATTAGTTGATTTGACCCCCCAATCCAACCCTTTGATGCTGAGTGCCAAGCAAGGAGGCATTGGGTCCCATTTTTACAGTCTTTGGTAACCCCCGACCTCCCAGTTTCAGAGCGGACACTCTAACCACAAGGCTACTGTCTGGTGTCTAAAGAAGCTCAGCAACATTGAAACTTATTTCTATTAAACAACTCATTTAGTTGGCGAAAGGGCCTTTCTGTGTGGAGTTTGCATGTTTTCCCCTGCAAAATAATCAAATGCAGGGCATTTCTTGACAGAAAGTAGCTCATAACGTTTCTATGGTGGATTTTAATTAAACTTTTGATAGAAAGAGGATAATTCAAGCTTTTCGTACAGCTGCAATGTTGGTGAGATTAACATTGTTTAATGCAATTAGACAGGACTTTTCTGTTTGGATGAATGGGGTGTCAAGGCCAGAAAGTAGTTTTTTGACACTCAGTGGGTGTTCCCGCATAACTTCCAGGTACGATGATGTCATGTGCATACCCTCTATAATGTGTTCCTTCCACGTGCTACATCTGGCCGGGACTACCTTTTACGCAGAGCCTCGGTTTCGATGGGCGCTGATGTTTTACCTCAAACCCTAACCATGACCGCAAGCACGGAGCAACGCATCCCTCAACAGCTTATTCCGGTCGTTTTAACGGACCCCTCACCAACCTTAATCCGGTCGCTTTAACGGACCCCTCACCAACCTTAATCCGGTCGTTTTAACGGACCCCTCACCAACCTTAATCCGGTCATTTTAACGAACCCCTCACCAACCTTAATCCGGTCGCCTGTAAAACAAGCGCCCCCTCAGTGACAATCGACTACCAGGCTCTGCGTAAAAGGTCATCCCACATCCGGCCGGGGAGACTCTGGCCTGTCAGGTGAAAATAAGCAGCTTGGACTCCTCATGCATAGAAGGAAGCATGAGGCCAGTCCGCTGTCCCCCAAGGGTGGCAGAGGAAGTGTAGCGCCCAGGATTACATTAGATAATTGACACTGGGTGAAAAAATTGATTGTGGGAAAAACTACTCATTTAAATGATTGAGGTGGGCATAATAAGCTTCGGCTAAACCCCATGCCTTTTTCTAAGTAAATCTCAGAGTCTTTATTTCTTGTCAGATAAGCCTAAAGCATGAAACTGGCCTGAAACCAGTTACACTGAAGAAGTAAGTCTCCGAGAGGCAAACAGTTCAGTTCAATAGTTCAACGAGAATCCTAATGTTTAATAACACAAGTTACTAGGCAATTGAGAGACGTTCCCTCATGACTCCTGCTATTTATTCTACTTTATTGTCTCCACCAGGCCGAAGGCTTGGGGAGAGAGTATGTTTTGCACTCCGTCCGTATGCGTGTCCGTCTGTCCGTCCGTTCGTCCGTGTACAGCTAATCTCCGGCACCGTTAACCTGGTCGATGCCAAACTTTGCACACACACTCCCTAGATGCCAACCATGAACCTCTGCCCCAGATTTTCCAGAACGGCCTGTTATAGCGCTACCAGGAAGCCGACTTTTGTAAAACACATTTTTTTATATTACTTATTTTATTGCCTCCATATTTTTTCCAAAAATCCTGCAAATCGTTACACAGTATCTCTATAGAGCACCGAAGTCTGACGTCACTTTCAGTAGAGGGCGTCAGTCCCCAGGTTCATGTATTTGTTTAGTTGCATTGTAATCCCCATTGAGGCGATTTGACATCGCCTCATATAACAACTGTGTTTGAAAAATAAACATGTCACCCCGGCCGCTTCACTCATATGGATATGAAGAATCAACTGACTGAGAGAAAACGCTAATGTTACTGCTACTGAATTAGTTACATTTTCGCTAGAAGCAGACTGTATCATATATGAGTGACTGACTGTTGCAAACGATACAGAGACACCTCCCTGACAATAACGCCGAGACAGCTTGTTTATGTTTGGACCACAACGCTTATAGTAGACGATATTAAGATCACCCCATGTTATTCTCCATAGAGAAATCACTTCCGCGAACCAGGGGAATGGTCGGGATGAGCGAGTTACGTCAGGACTTCGGTGCTCTATAGTCATGTGCTCAAGACAGATCTGTCCGATATTTCATATTCCATCCTGATTGGCAAACATTGGCTTTCAAAGTTTACAGGATTGGCCAAAACGAAAAGCCTCAAATCATGAACGCAGCGTACAATTTACATGAAATCTTTCACAGAAGTTCCTACTAGGCAGAGGAATATATCCCACCCTTTTCACATTGGCCTGTTATAGCGCCACCAACAGGTGGATTTTTGGAACAAAATGCCTCAATTGCCCAATTGCCATTACATCCAAGGTGTAAGAAATGGCACCCTTTATTTATTTTTATAGCGCTTATTATAGCGCCACCAGGAGGCCACAACCTGACCTGCCCTGGTGGAGACCTGTAGTATTTTTGCTACCCTAGCATCCCTATTCTCTGCATGTTGTCAGGCATGCCAAATCTCTTCTGAAATATTAGAATAATAATAAAAGTAATAATGTTATATTATCCTAAAAAACATTGTATTGTTCTGCCAATTATTTGCCAAAATACCCTCGCGGCCCACTGTTTGAGAATCCCTGCTCTACACTCGTACGGTTGGACGCGTTCGCTCGCACCTTTTTCATGCCTCAAAAACGTACTTTACTGCATCAAAAGTAATCAACAAACTATACTAGAAAAACTGGTCAAACATTGGCCCTCAGGGGGTCCTCAGTTCAGATATGATTATTTTGGGGGGTCACGGCCTGAAAAGGTTGAGAACCACTGCCCGAGAGCAGCTAGTTGGTTAAAAGGTTAAGAACCACTGCCCGAGAGCAGCTAGTTGGTTAAAAGGTTGAGAACCACTGCCCGAGAGCAGATAGTTGGTTAAAAGGTTGAGAACCACTGCCAGAGAGCAGCTAGTTGGTTAAAAGGTTGAGAACCACTGCCGAGAGCAGCTAGTTGGTTAAAAGGTTGAGAACCACTGCCAGAGAGCAGCTAGTTGGTTAAAAGGTTGAGAACCACTGCCCGAGAGCAGCTAGTTGGTTAAAAGGTTGATCCACTGCCCGAGAGCAGCTAGTTAGTTAAAAGGTTAAGAACCACTGCCGAGAGCAGCTAGTTAGTTAAAAGGTTAAGAACCACTGCCCGAGAGCAGCTAGTTGGTTAAAAGGTTGATCCACTGCCCGAGAGCAGCTAGTTAGTTAAAAGGTTAAGAACCACTGCCCGAGAGCAGCTAGTTGGTTAAAAGGTTAAGAACCACTGCCCGAGAGCAGCTAGTTGTGAAAAGGTTGAGAACCACTGCCCAAGAGCAGCTAGTTGTGGGCAAAGTGCCTTGCTCAAAACCAGCGGTGGAAACTAACCATACTACAGTATCGGGACATCTCTACGACAAAACCACCTCCGTAGTAGCCTAGTAGGTGTTGAAGGAAAGGAAAGCATCACCATTTCCCTTCCCACGGCGCTTAATTATTTCCCCCCAGACGGTCAGGGAGTCAACTAGGCTACTACATGTATATTTGACCTCGCACCGTGCTTCCACTTCATGCGATTGTCTCATAGATCAGAAGTGACAACATTTAATTAACCTGATTGCAATGCAGTCTCGCCGGCATCAAGAAGAAACGGAAAAATATAGAATGGACATTTCCATTCATATCAACACAATATGCTTGCATGGGGGCACTCATGCGTTTCGTTGCGGAATTGTTCTGCATGCTATGCAGTGTCCTGTGGGAGTCATTGGGTCCCCCAGCATAGTATAGGTGACTGTGAAGTGAACCCGGAAATAGGGTGAGTTAAGCTTCGTTCACATTGGCAGAAGCACAAAAAAAAAAGCTGTTCATTCCAAGCTTCAAAACGCGAACGCTGCTCTGCATAGAGATAACATGGGACCACGAAGCTAAAGCAGAAGCTAGCTTCTTTTGTGTGAATGAAGCTTTAGACCTAAGTAGTCTTAAGACCTTTATACTATTTTATATGCCAGAGACTTGTGCTTGAACGAGGCAGATTGATTGCTCCATTTGTAGCAGCAGGCAGCCTATGTCTTGACACACACAAGCTGCGAGGCCTTGGATGTTTTCTGTGCCCAGTTTGAGGAAAAATAAGAAACTTGATTTAAAAAGAAGATTAAACTACCTTTCAGTTAGTTCTTTTGCAGCATCCTGGCTGCCTTCAGATGAATGAATGCGTGGAAGGTGTGTTAGTTCCAGCACGGGAGAGATTTTTTATTGCTGTTGGCACTCAACATAGACTAAATACTGCTTATGTAATGGAACCGGTGTTCAAGTACTGATTCCTGAAAACCCATAGGAAATAAATGGTGGTGGTCGTGCTCATTCATGCCGGTAATTATCAGTACCTTCTTAAAATTAGGGGAAACCCTCAAAGCAAAGAAATTATTAACTTTGGAGAGACCTGAAACCACTTTGCGTCGATCCACAATTAAAACCACTCGCGTTGGTCTGTCTGGTACGGTACATCCTGCAATATATTTTTAGATAACCGCCGCCGGTGAAGGCGAGGGGCATTACATCACGTGCAACAAAAGTTCACCTCAAAATGAGCATGTTTCCATGAAGGTCCCGTAGTTTCTCTGCAAGTCAAATCTTGCATTTAAAAGACCAGTTTCCATTTCTCATTTTGAAAGAAAAGAAAAAAATAGAAAAGCAGAACTCAGAGAACTAACGGACGGACAGAGGCTGTATGAGGACACACGCGGCCTTACCAGTAATATTTACTTTAGGGATATTAGGAAAAAGAGAGGTCGCTCTGAGGCAAATGATGGAGTACGGTATCAGCTGAGAGGGAAATTAACACCTCTGTGGAATCCCCGGGGCTACACTGGCGTTCTGAAGGACCACATCGTCGAAAGAAAACCTACACCACAACATGAGGGAATGTTTGCTTTTTGGACGAGTCCCTATTTTCTCCTCAATGTGCTGCATTCCTCTGTATGTCGAAGTGACATCAGTGAATTCTCAAGACTTCTGTGTGCTACCTCAAGAACAACGCTTAAACTGTCATAAAAAACGTAATCGTCAATACCTCACAGATCAGCACTAAAACCGACGTGTCTTGGCCTCATGTATGACTTTTGCATTAGACAATTTAGCAAACCACGCCCCATCGTTTCCCTTGGCTGGGTGAAAGTGATGTGCTAGCTATGCTACATTATGTAGCCTAGCTAGACAGTGTTCTCATGGACCACATCGTCAAAATAACACTGCACCACAAGTTCACAACACAACGCTCTAAGGCAATCATGTGTGTCCATCACGGTTTGCCAAGTCAGTCGACGCACTCGTCAGCTGTTTTCCGCAAGCACTCACTCACTTGCCTACTGGCTGGCTCGGGCGCACCCATAGTTATAAGGGGCGCACCTCACAAGTATCACGGCAACACTGTTGATGCCTCGTTGTCCTAAGATAAGAAAACTCAGTGATGCTGTCGTGGTTAAATTAAACAGTACATTTCGTTAAAAAAACCCATAAACCTGTCTTGAACTCTGTAGCTAAGTTGACTTTGAACTGAAATGTTAAACCAGAGTTAGGGCCAACGCATACAGTTTTAGGTGATGTCGGTAAATAAAATCAGAGAGATGTGTTGGTGTGAGTGACGAGTCGCTTATCACCGCTTCAGTGACGTCATGTTGTAGTTTTCCACCCACCGTGGTGAGTAGGTTATCACCTAAAGCTGGAGTATGCGTGGACGTTTACACTTCATCGTACGACGAATAGCTCACAGTGCAATGCGTTGGGAGCCATTTTACCCGCAGCACGACAGCGTTTTACCACGGCGCATGAATGAGGCGTTGCGCAGCTCTCACAATGTGTGGGTGGGGGGCTGCGGACAGACAGTCTCATAGGCGAGGAGGGGAATGAGAAGAGGCTCACACAGCCGTTGTTCTGGGGGAGACCTCACACCAACTTGTGGCGAAACAGGAGCCACTGCAATTTGTAGGGATAAGACTGATTGGAGATGTTGGGAGGATAAGGCCCTTAAATAAAGCCCACAAACTGGAGACAGAACGCCTTGGAAAGGGAACAACTGGCCCATTTTTTTAATGTTAGCTCTGCCCCACCCTGACCCCGCAGCCCACCCCGTGTATCGTTTCCTTCTCTAATTAACCCAAACCCACCTCTATTAGCTTAAGGAAACCCTTGGGAGACGGGAATCAGTCAAACGTCGGATATGACAAGGATTAGAAGTAATTTTCTGTCCCAAATGACTTAAATTAGCCATTGGCATGGTAAGCTGGTGAAACATTATCACCAGCATAAAACGATCACCACAAAATTATGCCAGAAGTAAAAAAGAAAAGTAAGAATGGCCAAAAATGACCCCGAAATCTATGTTAAGCACCACTTATACAATGTTGCACTGTATTTTTCCATGAAGAATGGAAGTATTCGACCACAGACTAAAAGGTTTCAGACATACTCCATTATCTTCTTCTCTGTATGCATGCATACATATTCGTAACAAGCACACATGACAAAAACACACAACTGGAAAAAAACACCACACTCAAGTCACCCCTGACCATATACTCCACAACAAACACCTGTCTCTATGCTCCGTGAGTTGGCACAATACATGAAACCGCTTACGTTCATTCAATGTTTCTTTCTACGAAAAGTAACATCAATCTTCTTTTGGGAAATAAAAGACGCAATAACCGGGAGGCGAGATAAGGCATATAGCAAACCAAAACAAACAGGTTGATCTTTCCATTTGATAAGGACGCACTGAGAATTTTCCCATGTTTGGGTATGTCACACACCAATAGCAGCCAAATGTACCAAGGGTGACTTTTTTTTTCAAAGCTACTGGTTGGTTTCCCTTTTGTGTAGGAAGGTCACAGCAGGGTGAGATGAGTGAGTCCCAAGGATAGGCCTAAACTAAGGATAAAGGATAGACCTTTATTGATCATGTGTGTGTGTGTGTGTGTGTGTGTGTGTGTGTGTGTGTGTGTGTGTGTGTGGGGGTGGGGGGTGGGGGTGGGGGGGGGGGGGACGGGACGGGACGGGACGTGGACAGACAGATACAGTACCAGATACCAAATGGGACTTGACTGTACTGCAGTATGGCCTACTATTGCTTGGCCATCTGCATTTGAACCACCTTTGCATGTTGTATGAGCTATTAACAGGTTTAAATAAATGTAGTCAAAATGAACAAACAGTATTCTAACAATGTTAACAGTGGCAGTAACATAACGATCTAAACCTGTATGAACATGTGAATAACAAATAGTATTGCTCTATTTTGTGGCGCTTTCTTTTTTCTTTTCCCTCTCCTTTTCAATTGCCCCGCCCGAGGGCCCCTACCACATTATTATTATTTGAAAGCAATTTACATTGACAATTTTCACGATTAAGTGAGGCTCTAGTGGTTATTCATTCATCATGTTTTTTTTGTCAATTCAATTTGGGTCACAGGTCAGACCAGCAAATGTATCTTTTGGGTCTGGGCTGAAAGGATCATTACAGCAGGAATTCTTTCAGAGCAAGCCCGGGCTCGTTCGCTGGGACTTGGCTGGGGATCAAACCCACAACCGTATCGAGCATCAGCATGGACACACCATACCGCACCGCCACTGCCGCCCATCTGATACCAATATCCTCCACTAGGATCACTTTGACGGACGTGTTTTGATTTAGTTTTTGGTTTTAATATTTCTCGCGAAGCGCGAACTTCGCCCCGCCGCCGAGAGCCCTCTCGTAAAAGCAAACTTTGGTGCAAAATAGGATTTCCCTCCTTAAATAAAAACGTCGAGACTAATCAAATCAAAATGGGACTGAGGAGTGACTCCTCTCACTGCCTCATGTCTGTACAGAGGATATGTGCATATCTGGCCTATGAACCTGTGCTGAGGGCCCCAGCCCAATAATGGGCTGGGGCCCTCAGTGTGTTATTGGGCCCTTATATGGCCCCTTGGCTGTGCCACAGCCAATAAGTGCAGTGTGTTACAGTATTCCTTCCCATCTCTGCCTCACGGCTCATAACATACTCCATAAATGCAGTGGTAGAAGTAAAAGTATCAATACTGTAATGTAGAACTACTCCGTTACAAGTACAATTCTAGAATTCACATTGTACTTGAGTAAAAGTACAAAAGTATTGGCATCAAAATGTACTTAAAGTACCAAAAGTAAAAGTAGTGCAGAATGTCTCATTTAAAGTTTTCAAATGTATACAAAAAATCTTTTGAAAATAGCAGATCTACAAGCTGTACTTGTATCGGCTATTTTCAAAGGGCCGAAATGTATAGAGCACTGGAGTGATTGAATGTAATAATAGTAGTAGGCCTAATAATAATCAAATAATAATCAAAATCTACAAAGTAACTAGTAACTAGTACTAGTAAAAGTACAACATTTGCCTTGAAATAGAGTAGTAGAAAGTAAAAGCACTGGAAATTAGAAATAATATTAGAAAGTACAAATACTTCAAAATTGTACTTAAGTACAGTACTTAAGTCAATGTACTTAGTTACTTTCCACCACTGGCAGCGGTCAGTCACGGGGGGGGGGGGGGGGGGGGGGCAGGGACGTGTGTCATACATATTTCAGTGCTGAGCACAGCGTCTAGTGGTGTGAAAGTCACAGCAAAGTTGACTGACGTCAGGCTGATTGACAGGCTGCGAGTTCTGCTCCCATGGGCACTACAAAGTGACTTGAACAGAGCGCAGGACGTACAGCGGTCCAATAAACTGAGTGACAAAATGTCTAATAACGGCAATAACACGTGTGTGATGTGGCTTGGTGTGAGTGGTGACACAGACAGACATCCCAGTCTGGCCATGTCACGGTTTCAAGCTGGGTGTCCTGTGTCCCGACAATCATCTCTAAAACACACACCAAATAAGTCAACATTCACTATACTAAATTGTGCTGATGTTCACCACAATTAAAACTAGAACTGCACTCTGTCGAGTGCATACTTGCTTGATGTTTATGCAAGAAAACAGCAAATCTGTGCCTGGTTTGCTGGGACCAAACGACCACAAATGACCATATTTCTTACGTCATCATTGAGAGCTAGTCATACATATACACAACACGTACTCTGGTCCCAGCAGATCAGGCACAATTTGCTATTTTATTTTATACCGATTATGTATATAGTATACGTATGACTAGCTGTAAATGATGACGTAGGACATACGTATACATATACATATACTATATAGAGTGTGTAGTTGTAAGTTGATTAGTGGTATACTGTGGTTACTTTGCGCCAAAAACCGTGACAGCTGTCCCGCCATTTGATGTTTATGCAAGAAAACAGCATATCTGTGCCTGGTTTGCTGGGACCAAACGACCACAAATGACCATATTTCTTACGTCATCATTAAGAGCTAGTCATACATATACACACCACGTACTCTGGTCCCAGCAGATCAGGCACAATTTGCTATTTTATTTTTACTGATTATGTATATATTATACGTATGACTAGCTCTAAATGATGACGTAAGAAATATGGTCATTTGTGGTCGTTTGGTCCCAGCAAAACAGGCACAGATTTGATGTTTTTCTGCATAAACATCGAATGGCGGGACAGCTGTCACGGCGGAAGAGACCGGGCGAAATTATTACTTGCGCGCTCTGCTTGCGCAAGTAATAATAATACTCCCCCCACAATGTTTATAACTAGGGATGTCCCGATCAAGTTTTTTTGCTCCCGACCCGTTTCCGATCATGTGATTTTGAGTATCTGCCGATCCGATATTTATATTTTTATAGAACACTTATGCCATATCATAGCAAAACATCCTAAATTACAGTCAAATATCCAGTCTAATATCATGATTATGGATATAATATTGATACTAGGGATGTCCCGATCACGTTTTTTTGCTCCCGATCCGATCATTTTAAAATGACGTGATCGACCCTGATTTCCGATCACGTGATCGGATTGGGACAACCGCATAACCCATTATTTTCCACCCGGTGCCAATTGCCTAAACTGTAATCCTGGACGTTACTCTCCCTCTGCCAACCTGGGGAGAGCCCCAAACTGAGCTCATGCTTCCTTCAATGCATGAGTGAACAGGCCCCTTCTTTTCCCCGGTGTCTGGAAGGAACACGTTATTCCTACTGTCTGCCATGCCGTTTTGCCTGGTAGTCTGCTATGCACACGCAGGAAGAGCCCCCTGCTAGGGCTTTGCTTAGAGCCCCCTGAATTCTAAATCCGCCACTGCGTGTATCGTGTATCGTGTTCCGTTCCGTTAAAAGTGGTGGTGAATCAAAGCTAATAGAAACTGCTTTCTATTCCTGAAACGTTGCAATGAGACAATCGTAGCCATTGTTCTCACGATAATAAAAATATAAATATAAAAAAATACAAATCTGATGATGTCACTGGTGGACTGGTGGGTTTCGAACTGCCCACAGCCCTCTCTATGAGACACACAAATACCACAAGAAAGTGTGGTATTTTATATTATTGAGGACCAATTATATGAAGTTAGGTTGAAAAGTAGTGAAGTGGTCCTTTTAAAGGAGCCAGTTTGGGGTTTTGAAAATGTGTCAACAACGTGGATCTCAGACGTCATGTGACGTGAGTCATCTGTGATGAGTCTATGATGTTGTATGACTGTACATTTGGCCACGGTTATATCCTGATCCGACAATCTTTGACAACCATTATAAAATTACAGTTAAACATAAAAGAACACTGTCCGTTGGCAGCGTGCACAAGACATTTCGGCCGACACACACACACACACACCTGTCTGCTGTCACTTCTAATTCCAAATGGCAAATGGTGCCTTCATTTAACACCTTTAGCTTTACAATGATTGTGCCACCCATTGTGTCACCCATTCATTCACACATGACCCATTCATACACCGATGGCAGAGGAAACCATGCAATGCACCAACCTGCTAATTAGGGGTTCAGAGTCTTGCTCAAGGACACTTCGACACCAACTCTGGGGGAGCCCGGGATCAATCTGGGAACCTTCCTGTTCCCAAGCGGCCGCTCTACCTCCTGCCTGAGCCACTGCCGCCCCAGTGCTGTGCATTGAGGCAAATTATAGCACATTTAACACGAATAATTAATTGCCACATCTAATGGATTATTCCTGGTCGATGAATAGAGCTCAGAATGTCCAAACCATTCATCCATCAGGATGGGGCAACAATTAAATGTATTTCCTGCAGTAAAAACTAAACAAAACAAAACAAACAAATATGTCCTAGGAAAAGTGTTCTGTAGAAACCAATAGATTGTGTGTCTACTAAAAGAAAACCCCAAATAAGAAGAAAGGAGCTAAGAGTCTGCAACTTGCCTAAATAACCTAAATAAACTTGAGGACATACCCCTTCATCCTCTCTTAAAACCAAAACCCTTGGAGTAGATTCTAGGCCTGTCTTCACCTAGCCTATTCTCTGCTGATTCATCACTCTGTTTTGGCCTCAATCCCTTGGCTGAAAAAAATATAGCCTATATACAGTGGGTCAAAATGGAGGATTAAAAATGAATGAAATGAACATAAACTTTAATACACTTTACCATCCATGCAAAAAGACACTAGGCTGTAGCTACTGTTCTTTGGAACATGAGGTGAGCTGTGGTGGAAAAAGTACTCATATTTATTACTTAAGTAAAAGTATCAATGCTGCAATGTAAAAATACAAAAGTGTTGGTATAAACATGTACTTAAAGTACTCATTGTGCAAAATGTCCCACTTCAAGTTTTCAAATTTATAAAAATATTTTGAAAATAGCAGATCTTCAAGCTCATAATGCGTCGCATTTCAAATGGCCGAAATGTAGTGGTAAATGTATATCTGACACAGATGTACATGTACATGTGTCTGTAATCCATGTAACTCGAGAACCGTTCGCCCCACCGACTTCAAATTCGACACGCACGGTCCACACCCCCACAGGGAGTGAAGTGCTCTGTGTCGAGTCGGTCAGACCCACGGTTGTCCAGAACCGCCACAAAAGGCCTCTGCCCAGGCTCTGGACAGGGCCCCTGCCCAGGCTCCATAAAGTGGAGCTGGCCTGTTCTAACATCACAACACTTCATATTTGGGCATGACTGACAGAACTCCATATATAGGAATAAAGGGACACAGAGACAGATACAGAAATCTCCATGTATGGGCATAAAATGGACACAGACAGATGGGTGGAACCAGAGCCTTAGATATAGACAGAGTTATGCAACTGCGTTCACTTCATGGGACCAGTCCAATGGCGGCTCTCCTACATAGACTTCTATTGAGAATGGGGACAACCTGAACTGAGTCCTGGACCGGAAGTAGGCAGAAATGCATTGGACCCAGGCAACAGCCCAGCTTTAATGATCTTAAATCCCTTTATTTTAGATTGTTTTGTAGTAATAGTACAACATAAACATTAAAGAGACTTTAGTTGTTACTGTACAATACTTTAAAACAGTTGTCATGTTGCACACATGCTTAAAATAGCTCTTATTTGCGCCGCCCTTGTTGAAAACAATGTATTTCCAACTCCAGCTCGTCTCAGTTCAGGCTGCATGAACAGCACTCGTGCGCTCGGTTTCTACCCCATCAATATGGTAACTCTTCTATTAGATGGCTCTGGGTGGAACTGGTTCTCTGACACGGGTACACTACAGCGGATTTCCAACTTCCATTCGTTAGCGACTCGGTGCTCTACAGCCGGGCACTGGTCTAGTTTTGTAATACGAAACAAAATCTACAAAGTAACTGTAACGAAAGTTTTCAAATAAATGTAGTGGAGTAGCCTAGAAGTAGCCTACAATATTTGCATCCGAGATGTAGTGGAGTAGAAGTAAAAGTACTGGAAATTGGAAATACTCAAGTAAAGTACAAACACCTCAAAACTAGGTATTTGTAGTACTTAAGTAAATGTACTTAAGTTACTTTCCACCACTGGAGGTGAGGTGAACTGAATTACGACCACACAGCTATATTACGACTGAAACACATGAAACAAGAGTAGGGGTTAGCTTTACGAAACTATGATTGAACAGGATTACTCACATATCAAAAGTGTTGTTTCAGTTGCAAGCAGGTGGTGAAATGGGCCATGGTGTAGAAACAGGGGGCATGAGTGTCCAAATGTGACTCAATGGCGCCCTCTTGCGGACAGGAAATCCCTCTGTAAATTTGTCAGAAACATGTGTTCAAAGTGTTCAAATAGTGTTGTTAAAAAAGAAAAATAAGAATCAGTATGACATTTCAGTTGATTGAAAAAGACAGATCTGATGCCTCATTAACACTGTTCTAGTTAGCCTATACTACAGTGTGTAACATTATCTAACATAACACATCAAATACAATATATACAACAGCAGTAGCCTACAATATGTATACAATATGTATACACTTAACGTCATCTGGGGACACCCCAAAAGAAATCATGTGGGGACCCCCTGGCTGTCCCGACCCACAGCTTGAGAACCACTGAAATAGATGTAGCTAGTGCTGCCAGAGAGTTCCACTGTGCTCCCCATAACCCCCTGAGTCCCCTCCCTCTCTGCTTTCCAGCAGTGCGTCAGCCCTCATGCAAATCCCTATAATAAAGAAAGAAGAGACATTGTTATTAAAACTGCAGTGGTTACAAGAAACACAAACAGGTTACACAAACAGCATACAACGGCCGGCCGTGGAATTTCAACCGCAATCACAAGATTTATTTTCACAAAATCAAGAGTTTCCCCACATACGTATGTATACGGCATGTGTTTTTCTGCACCAAGGGACAAAAACAAAAAAGAGCCTTTAGGGATTCTGCGAACTGAACAAAGATTTATTTTCACAGGTCACCACAGTATATGACAGTAAACAGCCTGATTAAAGTGCTTGTCAAAGGTCTTTATCATTTAACTTTTGACTTTTAATCAGTCTCGTAACTGTACATAAACGACACGCCACAAGACACTGCAAAGCCAAGCACTCCAACGTCTGTACGTGCTCAGAATCATTCACCACTGCTAGCTGTTTCTGGGTAAAAACCACATCATAGGAAGTTCACAGTGCATCTTTTTCCTTACTTGAATGAATGCTGTTGTGTCTTTGTCTTCCCACCAGATATGTTACCGTACTTAACCTTTTCACAATTTAAACCCTCTAGACAAGTCTAGACTGGACCTTTGTTGGCTCAGTACTTGGAACTCTTTTTTCCATCTACACCAAATCCCTTCTCCAAATCTAGCTGATCTACAGTACAAGCTCACAATGTGTTGCATTGCAACACGTTGTTAGCTTGTCGATTGGCTATGTTTGGCTAATGTTCCTCTCAGAATATGGATGCTGGGGTTCAAGTGGTTAAACCCTATACTTCATTGACCGTCCAGAGTCCCCCCTCCTTTTATCCCTCTACACCAAACCTCTTCCCCCAAAATAGACGATCTACAAACTCGCAATAAATCACAACGCGAAGCTTGTAGATTGACAATTTTTGCAGTATTGTTTTCCAGAGAATAATGCCATGGTACTTAAAACCCCCTAGTTTGAAAGTAGTGTCATAAGTTAAATATCTTCAATGTCATAATAACAAAATAACAACAACAAAAGTCTCTCTCTCCATCCCTCCCAGTATTGTTCTTGCATTGACAGACAACCATTAGAGTGAATAAAAAGAGGACAGAACAATTAAGGTCAATTTGGAACAATTAAGGTCAATTTGCTGAGGTCACGACTCACGACAGACGAGTTATGTTTTGCACGTGCATACACACAACAGGCACACACACACACACACACACACACACACACACACACACACACACACACACACACACACACACACACACACACACACACACACACACACACACACACACACAGTCACACACACAGTCACACACACGCACACACACACACACACACACACACACACACACACACACACACACACACACACACACACACACAATTTCACATAATGAGTTGATCTAACAACAACAAACATTTGTTGGAGGAACAAAGCGAGTATTGAAACCTCACCAGGGTAGTGTTTGCTGGAGGAGCCCTTGTCTGAGGTCACCAGCTCGTTATCTCGTTAGTGTGTCACCCACTGGCAAAGGCAACAAGGGTGTCATCTTAACATTTCTCTTAATTGATACAAAATCTGATAGTTTCCACATGATCTTATAGCCGGAGCACCGGAGAGAATGTGCCGTGTCCCATTTTCAATTGACTGGGCCAATTTCTACAGCCTGAAGTGTATCTGCATATACAGTAAAAGTACACAAAAACAACAGAGAAACAAGATGTATTTTGTTGTTTGTGACAATGACTCCGGTCCACCATTAGGTGAGGCTATAGCGCTATGAACTGAGCATAATGGGATGTGTTATCTTAATTTGTTGTGTTAAACGACTAATTTCACTGTTTTCATGTTATGATAATGTTCATGTGTATTTGAGAGATAATGTAGCAAAACCATTATGCACTTTATATATATTTTTCCATTCCATGAGATTGTCCATCTCTATGTTCCTTGTCTTCTGCTTGTTATCTTTCTGTCTTTTTGAGCCTCTCCTCTGGTCATTCAGTGGGCATTTGTTTTATCACGATAGAAATTGAGACATGAATGCATGCACACGCACATGCATGCACGCACGCACGCACACTCGCGCACACTTATGCACTTACTGCTTACAATGTACACGTCTTGAGTGAGCAAATGTGTGTGTGTGTGTGTGTGTGTGTGTGTGTGTGTGTGTGTGTGTGTGTGTGTGTGTGTGTGTGTGTGTGTGTGTGTGTGTGTGCGCAGGAATGCAGAGGCATGGCATCGTCACTGCTGCTTTCTCATGTGTGCTTTTCACCGAGTCGACCTGCCAAAAAGTCGTAGTGAACAGAGAGCCAGGCTTGGATAGCAGAAAGACCACTCGCATATTTGTACCTGCGCTGCGTGCGCAGTGCGCACACCCTCTCTGCACCTGTTCTCTGAAACGCCTCTGTGAGTCTGAAGCCTTATCACGTCTGACCAGAGAGAGGGGGGGGGGGGGGGGTGTAGAGAGAATGATAGACAAGATGGGGAGGGGTTCTAAGCAAGGGACTTAATCCTAAAATAGATATACGATGCGTGCGTGGGCGTGTGAGTGAGCGAGAGAGGCAGAGGGAGAGAGAGAGAGAGAGAGAGAGAGAGAGAAAGGAAAGACAGAAAGATGACATACAGTGAGAGAGAGTGAGAGAAAGAGAGGCAGAGAGTGAGCGTCCCTCTCTCCTCAGAGACAGATCCACATCTCGTGACCCTCACCTCCCAGCAGACAAGAGGGACTCATCATGGGGAACATGGCCACGGAGATGGTGGCCTTCCTGCTCAGCATCTCGGGCTGGATCCTGGTGTCCTCCACGCTGCCCACCGACTACTGGAAGGTGTCCTCGGTGGACGGCACGGTCATCACCACGGCAACCTTCTGGTCCAACCTGTGGAAGACCTGCGTGACCGACTCCACCGGCGTCTCCAACTGCAAGGACTTCCCCTCCATGCTGGCTCTGGACGGTGAGTGCAAGGTACATCTTAGTTCAGTGGTTCTCACAGTGGGGTCCAGGGACCCCCAGGGGTCCTTGAGGCACTTCCAGGGGGTCCCCAGCTAAATGATAGTTTGGAAAACAAATGGACCCTTATGGGTCTGTAGTGTACAAATGGAACCAAATGGACCCGTTTGTACACTCTCAAGAGTTAAATTAACATTGATTTTACAATATACATTGGGGTCTCAGAGATAGAAATGCCATTAAATGGGGGTCCGTAGCCTAATTAATGTAAAACTGGGGGTCACTGAAATTAAACGGGTTGAGAATCACTGCTAGGGCCATAAAAATCTCCTCTCATGGAGGTCCCCGGCATATCTCTTCAAATGGGGGTCCGCGGGCAAATTAGTGTCAATTTGAGGGTCTTTGACATGAAAAGGTTTGGGAACCACTGGCTTAGTTAACTAAATAGGACTATTGTCATTATTATTATTATGATTATTATTGTTGTTATTAACAGAGTAGTACTGGTACTAGCAAAATAAGCTTTTTATTCATTGCACTATTATGATTATTCTTATATTCCACTTATTGGTTATTGTGCTACATTGCATGTGGGGGGTCAGCTCTGGTCAGCCAGAACATGTAGGCTACCACAGTGTGTTGTTTGGGTCGTTTGTATTCTGCATCCCATCTGCATTCCGTATACATAAGAAATACCTAGAATCGTAAAGCACCTGTTTTCATTTGGATGAATGACTACCATTGTAAACAAGCGCATTTGGAACTGGACACCCCCCCGCTAGCTGCCCCGCCACACTGCCAGTCTGGATGCAGTCCATGAAGCAGCACGTTTAACATTTAACTCTGCACATTTCATTGAACGGGCCGAGCGAAGCATGGATGGATACAGTTCTCCTAATGTGTTCCGAATCCGAGCCATTTGAGAAAGTCATGCACGGGGGTCACTCGTTCTTCGTGACAGAAGAAATGCTAATCAGCCACGAAAGGAGGCGTGTTGTTTAATTATGCAATGTGCCCACCGTGGAGGAATTGGAGAAAGTCATGTAGTCTCCCAGAGGTCATTTGTGGACAAAGGAAATGTTACCTTGTTTTGGAGATAAGGGGAAATCACCACCCTCGTTGTGTAAATGTTAGTGACTTATAGACCTGAGATGGATAATATATAGTCTTTTACATTAATTCACTGATGTGAATGGAAATGTGACAAAAAAACATCCCTTCTCGTATTATCTTGTGCTGTCTGTTTCTCTCTCTCCATTCTGCAATCAATGAATCAATGAATCAATCAATTAATCAATAAATGAATCAATCAATCAATCATTCGATCATTCGATCACTCACACAATATGTCTGTCTGTCTGTTTGTCTTTAGCCTATATCCAGGTGTGTCGGAGCCTGATGATTGCTTCAGTTATTTTGGGTTTCTTCGGAGCCACCCTGGCCTTAGTGGGAATGAAGTGCACGAAAATCGGGGGCTCAAAGATCACCAAAGCCCGTCTAACTGTCCTCTCCGGCTTTCACTTCATTCTTAGCGGTAAAGCTCCCCCTATGTTGTATATACACTTATGTCTCTGGACTTAATGGGTGAATATTGCCAGACAGCATTGATTGAACTTACTTTGTAATGTCAGTGTACCAATGGTTCCCAAATTATTTATTTCAAGCACCCCCACAACGCTAAGAGTGTATAAATGGATCCAAATCCCTTACAATTTCTACACTCCATTTGGGATGCTCTCAACCTGAGTGTCCATGAACAACACATTTCAGAAGCACTGAAGTAGACTTTGTAATAATGTGAGATGCTCTGATGACTCAACTTACTGCATTAATAACTACCGTATCGCCTCTGGGTATTAACCGGAATCAAGAATAATGTGTCTTCTCTCCTCTGCACTCTGTCTTTCATGTTCCAAACAAATGAGAAACCTTTCTGCTTGCAGGGCTGTGCAGCATGACAGCGTACTCCATATATGCTCACAGGATTACAACTGACTTCTTTGACCCACTCTTCGTCGCGCAGAAGTAAGTGGTGGGGATTGATTACATTTACAGTGTAATGTCACAGTTTGTGTAAATGATATCTTAACTACTTAAACCATATATACTTCATTGATTTGTACACCAATTAGTGAAAATAGCTGAACTTTCAACTTGTACTACTGTTACAAGTACTGTATCTACTTTTTCTCCAGAATGTTTGGCTGAATTTCTGCCTATGCTCAGAATAGGGACACTGGGTTTCATGTGCTTAAAATGTATATATGTTTTATATTTTTGCTTTCTTTTTTGGTCCATTTTATTTCTTTGGGATAAGTGATCAGTTTCAATGTTAAGGCCCTTGGTTTATTTTTATAAACCGGCACAGTTTTATATATTTTTTTTATTTTGAGATGTTCCTACTTCCTGCTTCATTGATCGAGTAAAACTGGGAAGTTAAAACGTTTTAGTTTGACTCGTGGTTTGTGTCTAGATTTGAGCTGGGAGCGGCCCTCTTCATCGGCTGGGCCGGGTCGGTGCTGTGTATCCTCGGAGGATTCGTATTCTGTCTATCCTTATCGGATGGCGTCAGTAACAGGCAAGCTGCTTTTCTTTACAATAACATTAACATGAGTGGGTGGTTACTTCCATGTATCTGCAGCCTCATCTATCGTCAAGAGCAATCAACAAGCTGATGTCAGACGATTTCATTTAGAGGGAGAGTGCAGTGCAACCCAGTAGAGTCATTTTACCTAAATTATGGCGTGGCCATTTAAAAAAAGCAATCTCTCTCAACATCTTGTCTCATAATCTGCAGATTTAAAAGGAAATTGTACTCCAATTATTTTGATAAGTTACATGAATGATGACGGCTGAATGTTTCCTTTGTCGCAGCCTGAAAATGTGGACAACATTACTTACGCAAAAGTCACCTTGAATGAATGAATGAGGAGAGGAGGGGGGGGGGGGGGGGGGGTTTGCTTAGGCAAGCGCTATTGGCCACATGCATCAAGGAAACTGTGAAGACTGTGATATATACTTCTTAATATTCTGGGTCAGAATATTTCATCTAGGGAATAGGTGTGTGTTTTTATTTCGAGCACAGCAGACATAGCCCACTCTCTTTTGCTATACAGCAGTGGTTTTCAATTCCCTTTTAATTTCAAGGACCATTATTTATTCAGCATTTGAGCCACGGATCACCATTTGATGACATTTAGCCTCTCAGACACAAAACTAAAAGAATATTATAGTACTAGAAGAGTAGAAGTACCTACAGTATAGACATTTTGGCCATTTGGAAATAGCTGATCTACAAGCTCACAATGCGTTGCGACGAGACGCATTGTGAGCTTGTAGATCAGATATTTTCAAAAGGTTAATATACATTTGAAAACTTGAAACAGGACATTCTGCATAATGAGTACTTTAACTATTGGTACTTTAAGTACATTTTGATGCCAATTAATTTCACATTTTGAATTCTGGACTTGGGACCCAACAGAATATTTCTGCATTGCAGTATTGATACTTTTACTTAAGTAAAACATTTGGGTACTTTTTAGAATGTTGTACTCCTATATCAGTCCCCCCCAAAAAACAGCACCAGTTGTGCTCGGGATATAGATTGATTTTATCTCTTCAAGACAGTCGCTATGGCTCTTCAGACAGCATAGATCATCAAAGTCAAAGTCATACGATTTGTCACACACTTTACCGCAGTCAAATTTGTTCTCCGCATTTGACCCATCTCTTGGAGTGGTGAGCCGCAGCCGTAACATGCTCGGGAATTATTTGATTCATTGATTTGACCCGCCCCAATCCAACCCATTGATGCTGAGTGCCAAACAGGGAGGCATTGGGTCCCATTCTTACAGTCTTTGGTATGACCCGGGCCGGGGATCGAACCCCGACCTCCCAGTTTTAGGGCGGACACTCTAACCACAAGGCTACTGTCTGTAAAATCACATTTTACAGATGAAGCTGTGTATCATTCATTAGCATAAACGTAAATAGACATTTATGCACATGATGTATCCCAATGGGAGAAGATAGAAAACAGAATGGTTGCTATGATGGCTGCTTTGGTGCAAAGAGTAGAGGATGCACTCGCACAGAAGGTTACATTTGGTCCTGCATGGCGGAGCACTTGAACTCTACATTATTTAGTTAATTTGACTTCTGCTGATGCTATGAAAGTAAAGAAAACATGTTTTCCTTTGTATTCTTAATTGGTGATCCCCAAAGTATACAAATCTAATGCTCACTTTGAAATTATTGCAAAAGAAGGGCAGACGAATGAAAACACTTGGGAGACAATTTCATCTCAGAAATAGTTTTATGGAGAGATAATTTATCCATATAAATATAAACCCTGCATCAAAGGGACTGTCTGATCAAGACAGTCAGCGCCTCTCCAAGTCTTGCTTACTTAAGTAAATTCCCAAAGGGACTGGAGTAGGTCATGCAGAAAAAAAGCATGCATTTCTTCAGTTGGAAAACAGACATATTTGGTATTCTTTACTTCAGTGGTTCTCAAACGGGTCCATTTAGTTCCATTTGTACACTCTCAAGAGTTAAATTAACATAGATTTTACACTATAAATTGGGGTCTCAGAGATAGAAATGCCATTAAATGGGAGTCCGTAGCCTATTACATGTCAAACTGAGGGTCCTTAAAATGGTTGAGACTTGAGAATCATTGCTAGAGCCGTAAAAAGTCCCTGGCATGTCTTTTCAAATGGGGGTCCGTATAGGCATGATAAGTGTCAATTTGGGGGTCCTTGACATGAAAACGTTTGGGAACCAGTGCATTACTTGTTGTGGTTTCATAACAGGGCCGAGTACTCCTACAGAGGTGCCGCGTCCTTCGCCACCGCCTCGCGGCAGAACAAGCACAGCAAAACAGCCGCCAGCCCTGCACACAAAGACCCCGGAGAGCCAGTGGACGCGTCCAGGCAGTTTGGGAGGAATGCCTACGTGTGACAATGAGCCATCGTCTTGTCGTGGGAATATGCGTGGCAGACTGGTGGTCGTCACAACTAATTCACCCGTAGAACTGATGGAGAAACTTCATACCTGTGGTGTGGCGGTGGGTGGATGACCGAGTCACTGCATTGCGTCCCCGGTTCGATTCCGGCTGGAGAACTGTTGTTGCACGTCGTTCCTCCTCTCCGCTGTTGCTCAATGTACCATCTTCCTACACTGCCCTGTCTAAAAAAGCACAGAAAAGAAGTACACACTGTAACTTTGTACATCATGTATGCTCTTGAACAACCACATAGACTGGAAAGTGGATGCATTTATCGGTATAAGCTACATTTCATGACAGCCTATAAGTAGCTACAGTCCTTTGTCAGATTTGCCTAAATGGGACTTTTGGAAATCGATACTGTGTCCCTTGAACACACCTGTGTGAAGTAAATGTATGACAAAGAAAAGAAAGGTACAAAGGTGTACATTCAGTCTTTAGATCTGTCAGTGGCCAATAAACTGGCCAAATAAAATAAATGACATCAGATAAGGTTGTTTTCAGCAGGAAATTGAACTGGGCACAGAGTGTTCATCAAACTGTCAGGTCACCTTGAGCAGACTGGTCATTCACTGGACTCCACAGGATCAGGATATGTCAAAATCACTGTGACTTGAAAACTAAGACCAAATACACTGCAAAATCCTGCATGATATGTGGTATAACACATTATCTGAAGCCCATGTCTATAATGCATTATAAACATATAAACAACAACCCACAAAACATTTTACTTTAAGCACTGACCACTTGACTTGGCACGACTAACAGCTGCATTATAATGCATTATAACTGGGAGTATGATGCATTAGCAAATTAGCATAATGTATTACAACTATGAGAATTTACTCTGATAATAAATCTGTGTCCAGTTTATTGACCATACATACAGTATAAGTCATTAAATTATGTTTTATAATGTATTATGGTTATCGTTATGAATCAGTATGAATATTTATGAGTGCTTATAGCTATAATTATACTGTGATATAAGCAGAGTAGCAGACTGACACCTTCTAAAGTACATTTGTAATGCATTATATACATTATAATACAAAGTGTTGCCATGTCGACTTTTATTTAGAAACTCCACTGTAGTAGCGATCTCTGAAGCATGGCTATACTATACTGAAACAACATTCCAAGAAATGGTGACATCGAGTGACACTTTTGTCCAAGCATAGTCCTATTTCTATATCAATCTATTGCTGTTGTGCTCATCATTTAATATACCATGAGCAGATGCAAAAGAAAGCATCAACTCAAGTGTTATTTGTACTGTGTGTACTGTATGATCAGTATTTTTCCCCCAGTGTTTCTGTATACTTTCAAATGTGTGTGGGGTGTAGGATGCTTTGTGTATAAGATGCTATAAACACAGTGTTGGTTTAACTACAGTATCACAAATACATTCATGATTTAGAAACTTAGCCTTAGTATCATTACACGTTACTAGTTAGTTAACAAAGTTCTTTCCAGAATGTAAGAACATGCAGTTGCTTAACCCTGTTGTTTTTACGCACAAATTACAGAAAGAGAGCAGCTGTGATGTCAGTCCAATAAATATATATATTTGTTTCTGTACAATATTGCGTTTCATTGGCTGAACTCTTGATAGGGTTTTTCTTTTCTTTTTTTCGTGTGCAGAGAATTTCCCATTGTTATTATTAAATGTAATCAGATATGATTGTGTTGTGTTGACAAGTGCTGGTTTAAAAGCTGTTTGTTCACTTTGACAGCTGATGCCAACATTCCTCAAAGCCACAGAAGTGCTGTTTAACCACATATGCCCTATTAAAAAAAAAAAAAAAAAAAAAAGATTATTATAAGGATTATGGTGAATACTTTAGATTTTTGATAATGTTCCAAAATCTTCAGAATTAAATATATATATATAGATATATACATGCTGAAAACGAGTTGTGATGGAAACGTGTTTAAGGTTGTAGATTTATTTGATAAGGAAACTTTTACAATCTTCCCAATCACAAGTCGCAATAACTTGTGTCCCCCAATGAAACATTAATCTTTTTGATACACATCAAAGAACGTGTCCTCTTCTCTTGCCTGCCTCTGGACCCCAGCAGTGGTGGAAAGTAACTAAGTAGGCCTACATTTACTGTACTTAAGTACAATTTTGAGATATTTGTACTTTACTTGAGTATTTCCAATTTCCAATACTTTTATTTCTACTCCACTACATCTCTGAGGCAAATATTGTACTTACAATAATAATAATATATAGTAACTTACTAGTTACTTTATAGATTTTTATTATTATTAAAACACATACATTAACCCCTTCAGCCCTATATACATTTCAGCCATTTGAAAATAGCCACAAGCCGCATCGCGCCGCACTAATTGATCTGCTATTTTCAACATATTTGTATACATTTGAAAACTTTCAACATTCTGCATAGTGAGTACTTCAAAGTACATTTTGATGCCAATACATTTTCACTTTTACTCAAGTACATTTTGAATTTCGAACTTTTACCTGTATTTCTACATTGCAGTGTTGATACTTCTACTTAAAAGTAGAACAATAAAATGGAGTACTCCCCAGAGCCCGGCCTGGGGTCAGTATAGGGCATACACCGGACCCCAGAGATATAGAGCTATATCCACTCTGCTAGGCACAGGGACCACCTATATCCACTCTGCTAGACACCGGGACCACCTATCTATCAGCACCTCCTGATCAAGAGGAACCCTCACCTATGTTACGCAAAACCTTGGCCCAGGGGACGGATACTCAAACCGGGCTGGCAGGAGGAAGTTGCTCCCGCGCCTTTCCGGCACTTTGTGTCTACAAACACAGTGTCGGGTGTCCAGGAGGGACCGGGTGGGACAGGAGCTCTAAGATAATAATGGTTGTATTCAGTGTTGATTTTGACAGCAAATTTAGATTTTATAGTTTTAGTCATTATAGTCTCTTGAATAGTTTTCATTTAGTTTAAATCACATTTTTAGCCACCTGGAATGTTTTACTGTTAGTCTAGTTTTAGTCGACTAAATATCATAAGATTTTAGTCGACTAAATCTACAGTTGATTTAGTCGACTAAAATGTATTTTGGCGGGCCTTGATGGCGTCGTAATACATACATATATACAGTCTATGGCATATATACTGTATGTAGGACCTAACCGGCAGCACTGCATCCTTTCAGCATCAATTTACAGTTCTACTATTAAACCACCAGAGGGCAGTATTTGTCCATTTATAATGGTTAGAGGGTAGCAACATTCCCTTCCATTTCCAGAGTAGCACTGAGAAAAATAAATAAACCAAGGCTTTATCACTTATACCATTGTCTATGAATTGATTGCATAGGGCCTAAATGGAAACAAGACACAAGGACATTTTTTTTGGTATAAGTGTTTGACTGTACTACAGATCTACAAGCTCATAGCGATCATGAAAATGTGTGCAAAATGTGGTATATTATTATTTCACAGCGAACGCTTATAACTGGTATCTTTGCTTCTGGGGGTCCCTGGTACAAACTATTTTCTGAAGGTGGTCCGCGGCCAAACATGTATATTCAATATATATTTTTGAGGTCCTTGACATGAAATAGTTTGAGAACCGCACTGACATAGAAACATAGGTTTTTCAGAAAACTGTCATGATTTAGAAGACATTTTGTAGAATCTGATTCAGGTCTAAATGGGTTAATTAAGTGAGGCCCAGGTAGCCTGGGTCGCATAACCTTGCCTTTGTTCTCGTTTTCATATATTCTTTTGCCAGATTGACCTGGCTAGAGTAAAGTCAACACAGCATTCCTCAATTTCCAATGCTCTCCCTACCTCACCAATAACTTTACCATAAGCCAAAAGGCCTTTCAAACAAAGAGGGCTCCCTTTCATCCTCACTGGCCCAGGGAACTTTCATCACCCCTCTCCCCATAGCCTTAATAAGTTCAGAGTCACGGAATTAAGTCTAATTATAACCACACAAAGACGTTATGTTGTAATTATGAGACCTATACGGCATAGTGAGGGACTTAGTGAAGTAGCTAATAACCCGGGATAAGGCCCGGGGGCAGAGCTTAAAGGCCACCAACGTTATTACATGGCTTTATGGAAGGTTGTGAAGGTCATTAATGCACTGGTGTAACACTGTAGTAGTCGAGGTGCAATCTGCTGGACTCCTATAGCAGAATAATCTATTCCTCTCAGCTCTACTTCTAAGGAATCCTGTGTGAATTCATTTAAATTAACTCTCAGCATTTTTGCAGTGTAGCGTACTGCCCGCAGATGAGGGAATACACAAACAATCAAACTGATTTCAGGGAGCTAAATTGCAGTGGAACGAACGCGCACACGCATACACATACACGCAGACACACACACACACACACACACACACACAGTCACACACAGTCACACACACACACCCCTTCATCACTCCCCATAGTAATAAGTTCAGAGTCACAGAATTAACTAGAAAGGGGGCGTGGCACTCCGGAGACTGCAGATTTCCTTCAGGCCTGTTTAACTATAACCTATACCCATGTCTGTATATATGTCACACATTGTGAGCTTGTAGATTGGCTCTTTTCACAAATTCACTTTTTATTTTAATGTGACACACACACACACACACACACACACACACACACACACACACACACACACACACACACACACACACACACACACACACACACACACACACACACACACACACACACACACACACACACACACACACACACACACACACACACACACACACACACACACACACACACACAATATTGTACCCACCTCCAGTTGCGGGTGTCCACAGGAGGTACAGCTGTTTAGTCTAGCTGGCTCGCCAAATGAGTTTGGAGATTAGCATCACTGACTGTGCTGAGCTGGCAGAATGTCATCACACTGGTGTAGGAGGACACAGTCCCTTCCGCCAAACCTAAGACCAGTCATAAATCAAAACATTATGAGGTACTGTAAGCATTACAATTTAATTATTTAACCCAAAGGCAGGCAGACAATAGTAAGCATTAGAACAATTATAGCCTATAAGTCTTCAACTAAAACCTTGAGTTTGCACAAACGCAAGCACAACCACCAGACGGAAAACCCATTGGACTTAACCAGTTATAAGAAAACAAAAGGAAAGCTACCTGACATACTGGAAAGTGACTGCCCAAACCCAAAGCAAAATGGAATGCCATCTGTCACTAAAAAGAGAATATACCGTACATTGGCTGATTACCCGAGCACGGTAAAAAACGTAGGAAGGCGTTGACTACAGGTACAGACTCAGTGAACACAGCCTTGCAATAGAGAAAGGCCGCCACAGACAGACCTCGCTCCCAAGGGAAGACAGACTATGCACCCACTGCACACAAAATGTGGTGGAAACATATTACTTCCCAGAGATTATACACACCCAAAGTGAGTTTGAAACTATGGCCAACGACAAAAAACACCCATACCTATTGGGCACTGTCTCACACTCACAGTAGCAAGATTTGTGAAGTGCGACAAAAGAAGGTTAGCCAATGAAATACAACCACCCTAAGGACTACCATGTATACCGAGTAGACCGCTAGACCTACTGCACATGTAAACAGAGCAGCTAACTTTAAACACAATTAGTTTAAAGGATTAAAGTAGTTTTTTTGTATACAATTTAAATTAAATAGTCTTGAGAAAAGAATGCTGCTATTTGTCCCAAAAATGCTGCCATTTATTAAAATAAAAAAGTAGGCCTATACCCTCTGTAGTACCCTGAGTTTCTGATGAAAGAAATTATGCCACTGGTTGAAATTCTGTCAAATATTGTCATTATGTTTTATAATATATTGCAATGTTTAAAGGTTGAACTACAGTACAAGGACGTTTTTGGTATTGAGTCAGACAAATTGTCATGCTTGCAGGTTTTGGTTTGAAATGGTGGTTTTGTTCAATGAGAGCTAGTATACCAATGGCATGAGCAGAGCTTCAGTGCTAGAAATGGCTGACCCACCCATTTTGATATTGCTTTATAGGCAATCTCTTCAAACTAGTTCTGCACCCACTCAGTGTGAAAATGTAATACACGAGCATACTCAATGGTTGTGTCACTTTCGGTAACTGGAGCTGCACTGCTTAGCTAAGCACTTTCAGACGAGACTCACAACTTCACATCTCTCGGCCACATCTCCTGGGAACCTGTAATGTGCTCGTCTCTCACCTGCGCACCGTAGGGGCCTGCATGCAAAACAAGTCTGTCCCATAGCGTGATTACTCTGTCCCTGCAGCTGGGGTTAGCCTCTGTTAGCCATAGCCTTTGTCTAGTCTGTTCTAACTTCTGCCTTCCTCTTCTACCACACAGTGACATCATGGCACGAGCCACCGTCCTTCCTGGATGACGGATAATAATATTATAAATTAATTCATTCCGAAGAATACATTGGTGAGTGAATTAACTTAAATTATTAAATAAATAACCTATAGAAGCACTAGGGCTGCAAACTATCGAATCCTATCTTAGACTATTGAGAAGTGAGTTTTTCTATAATTTCTTGCATTGATTTTACAGAATATATTGATTAGTCAAATGAATAAATTAAGCCTTATATTTTTTGTTGTACAAAGGAGTGACATTTCTTTGAATAAAATCGATAATGTTTGAGGGGGTTTCAGGTGGTCCTCATAAAAAATGGAAAGTTGGTAACCAAATGGACCCTTATAGAGTGTAAAATGAAAACATTTGGTTTAATTTTACGCTCTAAAGATCTGCATTTCATCATTTACAAGAAGTCTATACAATTAGAATGTAGAAGAATTGTTATTTTGATCAACGTTTGCCTGTCATCTATCCTAATGGTAACCAACATCAATACAGCATGGAATTGTGGACAATATCTTATGCAACAACAACTAAATATTCTTTAGTTTTGGGTCTGAGAGGTTAAAATGTCATCAAATGGTGGTCCGTGGATGAAACGCCCAATAAATAATGGACCTTGATGTGAAAAGGGTTGAAAACGTACCACTGGATTCAATTCATCAGCAGCATACGGACCCTCACCATTCCTATATCCACAGTGAGGAGCAGCCTGCAGCTATAGCCAGCGATGAAGATCCGTGTGGTTCAGATCTGGGGCTTCCTGATGACGGTGCTGGGCTGGATCTTCGTGGCGTGCACCATGGCCATGGAGGGCTGGAAGATAACCTCCATCGGGGGCATGGGCGGCTCCTCCATCATCAAGGTTAGTCGAGGAGCATTGGGATATTTCCGCGCTAGTTTATCTAAAAGCGCCACATTTTGCACAGATGTAGCCCAGGGCTCTAATGATTTAGCTACAGTATAGGGTGACCTTTCGGGGTCGCCACAGCGGCCAAATCCACCATTAACAACGTATATAAGGCAAGATTTTCAAAATTTAATGTTTTAAGTAAGTGACGTGTCAAACTAGGTGGTTTTCATGATTCTGAATCCATTCGTTTTGCACGAAAAACACTCCTTGGGCTAAATTCGGCCATAGCCACAGCCACCGTTTTTGCCCAAGGAGTGTTTTTCGTGCAAAACGAATGCTTGGAATGGATATAGGTTGTTAATGGTGGCCATATGGATTTGGCCACTTGTGGCGACCCCGCGCTTTTAGACAAATAAGATGCGATGCGAAATCACCATTCTCTCTCCCTATGCTCCTCTATTATACAGTAGGTGGGCTGGTACTGGCCCAGCCTGTGGAGGGCCAAATCACCATTCTCTCTCCATATGCTCCTCTATTATAGGTGGGCTGGTACTGGCCCAGCCTGTGGAGGGCCAAATCACCATTCTCTCTCCCTATGCTCCTCTATTATAGGTGGGCTGGTACTGGCCCAGCCTGTGGAGGGCCAAATCACCATTCTCTCTCCCTATATGCTCCTCTATTATAGGTGGCCTGGTACTGGTCCAGTCTGTGGAGGGCCTGCTTCACCGACTCCACCGCCGTCACCAACTGCTACGACTTCCCCATGCTCTGGTCCGTGGAAGGTACGTACTGTAGGCTGCTACAAAATGGCTTCCAAATCATGACAGTTTCCTTCTGAAAAATGTATCAGTGGGATGCACTGGTGCTCCAACATTTTCATGTCAAGGTCAAGGACCCCCAAAATGATCTGTATTTGGCCGTGGACCTCCATCTGAAAATGAGAGAGAGAGAGAGAGAGAGAGAGAGAGAGAGATTTGCACACATTATCATGTTTAAAAAAAATAGCAGATCTACAAGCTCATAGCGCGGCTATGAGGGAAGTAAACCGTTTGAAGAATCATAGCGACTGTCTTGAAAAGATAAAATCAACCTATATCCTGAGCACGACTGGAAATGTTTTTTGGGGGCCTGATAAGTATTAGAACTAAGTACATTCTTATATACAGTGGTGCAAAAAGTACTTTTTTACTTTAAGTGAAAGTATCAATACCGCAATATAGAAATACAAGTAAGCATCCAGAATTCAAAATGTACTTGAGTGAAAGTACAAAGGTATTGGTATCAAAATGTACCAAAAGTATAAAGTACTCATTATGCAGAATGTCCCATTTCAAGTTTTCAAATGTGCACCGTTCTGTGCACAATCTAGGTTAACTTGTTGTTCTTGAGTTATTGCAGGCGGGAATAAACTCTCCCTTGCAGTCAGAACTGCAGACTCACTCCAAAATGTCTGCCAGTCTGAAAATGTACCTCTTTAGAGTCCACTTCACCCTCTAGCACTGTTCTGTCATTGCCATTATTGTTGACTTTATTTTGATCCAGCACCCAGCCTATAGGTTTAGATGTGCGTGTCCTTTTTGACTGTTTGTTCAGCCTCCCCTACTAATTGTTGTCATTCTTGTCACCCACTTTTCCCATAAATGTTAGCTGTTTCTATGTAGATACAGTATACCGTATGTTATATAGTTACTTGTTCATGTTTTTGTTATTTTCATTTTCCTTTTCTAAATGTCCATCCATCCATCTTCAACCGCTTATCCATATAGTCAGGTCGCGAGGTGACCACAAATGTTAAGAATGTTATTTCGAAAATCATGTAGTTTAGACAGATGCTAGGTTTTATGTTTCTTTGAGGCACGTTGTTCTCTTTGCAGTCTACTTGTGTGATTATTTAGCTTGTTGTTTAGGGCTCGGCCTCATGTTTACTCTGCTTGCTCTTATCTCCCACTTGTAACAGGTGCTCTGAATACGAGCAACTGCTAAATGGCTAAACTGTGAATTGTTATGTTATGTGTTTACCTTAATTAGCAATGTGCTTAATCATCACCATTGTGATAAACAGGCCATATCCAGATAGTGCGTGGTCTGCTGATGTCGGGACTGTCGTTGGGAATGCTGGGCTTCGTTCTGAGCCTGCTGGGGATGGAGTGCACGTTTCTTGGAGGGAAAGACCGGCCCAAGTACAGGAAGATCTACAGCGGGGGATGGTGCCACATAATCAGTGGTAAGTGTTGCCTGCTTGGTTTCACATTGGCTCAGTCAGCAGGTATACGTTGCAGATGAGAACACGTTTATGAGAACCAACTATTGCGATTGTGAAATAAAAGTTTCAATAATTTCGACGGATCATAAATTAATGTTTGTTTAGTACCTCTGTAAGCTGCAGCCGCCATTACGTGTATGTACATGAGGGGAAAGTACTTTTACCGTAAATATATTCTTGGAAGGCGGCTGTCATGTTACAAAGTTGCAAAATACATGATTGCTGCCTCATGAATGTGATTGGAATAGCAAACGGTATGCAACAGATAGGTTTTTGCCACATTTATAGTGAATGAATGTTGTCCATTTCTCCACTGACTGCAGGTTGTCTGTCCTCATCTGGCTATATTGTCTACGCACAGTATGTATCAGGAGAGTACTTCAACCCCCATTTTGATGGACTGAAGTAAGTCTCTAGTGGTCCAAATCCAGGCACACATGCTGGATCATATATATGCATCATACGTATTATGTCATGCCTTTTCTTTGACCAAAAACATACAGAGAAATGTACGTACAGAGAAACACCGTATAATTTTGTATTCTAGGTCTGTTATTTTATTTATCATATCTCTATACATCTGTACAAAATAAGGTTTGACCTGGGCACCCCTCTGTTCCTCGGCTGGGTGGGCTCTGCCTTTCACATGGCTGGAGGCTTCTTCTACCTATGGTCCGTGTGCAAGCCTCTTTGTGGAGGAGAAGCCAGGTGAGTAAAGACACAGGCCTCTGGCCCCTTTTCCACCCGGGTTTTAGTCCATGAGCCAGAGCTCCAAAATTGGAACGTTAACCCAATCCAAGCCATCCACGAGATATCTCGAGGAAAGCTATTATTACCATTTGGCGCCTCCTCTTTCGGTGGGGCACCTATGTTTTCATTCCCACCAACAATAATGTATGGCGACAGATTCTGTAGCGCAACTCGGAATCTGTTTTTGAGAGATTAAGGTTACGTACACACTCCACCTGACCATTCTTCTTATATTGATGATATTGCTTTCTCTCCCCATGCAGGACAATTGTCATCACTGCTCCTCCACCCCTAGAGACGGTCACGGAGAAGACAAAGTCCAACACGGCTCTGTCCGTCGTGTCAGAGATTACCTCCAAGACCAAGGTGTCTTCCGTCTCCGAGCTGTCGTCTAGGTCTGCGCGCTCAGAAATGTCCTCCATCTCCTCCAGGTCCGAACGCTCGTCCCAATCCGGGCGCTCCTCCAGGTCGGAGCGCTCGTCAAAGACGGGCCGCTCCTCCAGACTTGACCTCAAGGACGACGTCTCATGGTCAGAGGCGTCGTCCGGATCGCGGTCCGGACGCACGTCCAGGTCCAGCGGCGCGAGTCGTTCGGCGTCGCGGAGCAGCGGCGGCAGCAGTCGGACCGTGTCGTCCCTGTCGAGCAGGTCACGGAGCGAGATGGAGCCGTTTGTCAGAAACTCCTACATTTGACATGGACGTGGCTGATTGTTCGGTGTGGCGCTGTGGGACTAATGCTAATGGAGTATGTTGGACTAATGAGGACCTAATCTTCTGAAAATAAGGTTGAAAATTGATGAATTGCTCCCTTAATTCATATGAGAAATTATTATTATTGTTTTTTATAGTGGGATCACCTGCAAGTGGAAGGTTTCTGATAATAGTATGTATGATAGCTGAGGGCCAATTAGAAAAGGTACATGCAGATGAAGGCAGAGAGGAGGACCACCAACTCTTCTGTGCATTTAAACAGTGTGACGTGCTCAAAGCAGCAGAGAAAAAAAGAAATACTAGCATTCTGCCAGTACAATAGATATTTATTAATTTATTTGGTTCGGTTTTTTTTCTCACTATTTGACACTACTAAAGTTTTGTGTCTGGTTAGTGCTTACATGATTGAACTGATTCGGTCTGGTTTATTAACCAGGCTAGAACTTCACGCCCATTAGACGACCAAAGCAACAGACACAAGTCAAACCATAAACGCCTCTCATTATGTCATAATGCCATGCCTCTCCTGCCTGTATCTCCTGTTTCTTTCGGTGCTTCAGCACTGTACACTGACCACTGTGTAAGTAAGTAGCCTTGCCGAGCCATGAGGCCCCATAGAGCGTCGCAGTCCCGCCCCCTTTCATGACGACGCCAGGCCCAGGAAATAGTTAGCCTCGTACAAAGCCAACTCGAGTTGTGACAAATCATGACAACAAATAATTACAAAGAAGAAAAACAACAAAAAGTGTTGTAACCTGCCGTTTTCTTCTTCTTTCCAATTATTAGTTTGGCCCGAAATGTTTAGTTTGTTGTCATGATTTGTCACAACTCGAGTTGGCTTTGTACAAGGCTTAAAAGGTCTTTAAATAAATACTTTTTGAAATGTCTATGTCTAAGACTACAAGTACATCCCCTGACGCTAGTATGTCGCAGGGACTTACCCCCAATCCAACCCTTGATGCTCAGTGTCAAGCAGGGAGGCACTGGGTCCCATTGTTTAAAGTCTTTGGTATGACCCGGCCGGGGATTGAACCCCGACCTCCCGGTCTCAGGGCGGACACACTGTTATGTCTTTACACACTAACCACAAGGCCACTTTGCTGTCCACTGTGGCCCATTATGTTGCAATGCACGCTATAGGGTTGCCGAACCGTCCCTTGGAATACGGAATTGTCCCTTATTTGTTAACTAAAAGTGTCCCTTATTCTTATTGAACCGATCGTGATCGGCCAAAGGGACACATTTTGGTCCTTATAGACATGTCCCTTTGAACTGATTGTGATAGGCCATATTTTTTAGTAACTATATAAAGTACATTTACTGAAGTACTGTACAATTTTGAGGCATTTCTACTTTACAGGAATATTTCCAATTTTCTTTACTCAAACTTTAGTTACTTTGTAGATTTGGATTATTATTTGAAAACATACACCAACTACTTCAGCCCTATATACAGTTTGGCCATTTGGAAATAGCCGATCTACATGGTCACTCACAATGCTTCGCATCAGCTATTTTCAAAGTGTTTTTTATATAGTCACGCACACACACACACTCTCTCACACACCGCCATGTCTGTAGATTTCCAATGCATAAAATGCAACTCCATGTGCCAATCTACAGTTTCCAGTGAAATACTTTATACTGCAGCATAATACAGTTTCATTTTAAACTTGAAATAAGCAACAGAATGCATAATTGCAGTGCAGGGGTGTTTAGCTTTGTAAATAGCTCCCTCGTGTGGTGAGTGTTTCTAAATAAATGTGTTATCTTCATCGCTGTCTATTACTATAGGGACCAAATCCCTCTCATAATGTTCCATAGTATACATTAATAACATAATGTGCAAAACACTAGAACTGTGCAATTAGGAGGCAGACTAAATAATAGGATAACAAATTGTAGTGTTTATTCAACGCCAAATCTGAACCCGAAAATACTCCCACAATTAGTGCAACTTAGTACATTTAAACGTTTTGACAACAGACCATTCACAATGAGAAGATGTGGAGAGTTATATCACATGGTTCCCAAACACTGGGTTGGGACCCATCTGTGGGTCACAGACCAATTTTTAAGGGCCACAACTCACGACGCTTGTACAAATACCTACAGTTGGAAAAATATATACCGGTATATTTCAAAAGATCTTGTTTTTAATACATATTATTTTTAAAGAAAAATAACCAAACAGACAAATCTAAGAAATTCCATAAATAAAAATAATTGTGAGCTTGTAGATCGGCTATTTTCACTAGTTTGGTAACCACTGGGTTATATTATTGCCATTCCATTACGGGTAAATTCTCTACCATGTAAGTAAAGAGACTATCAGCATTCAGCAAGCCAGCAGAGGTCACCAGAGATCTTGTAAGATAAGGAATCTGTGAGGTCTGAAATGAAAGCGTTGTGCTGTGCCTTGCTGCAGTGCTCTTGTACTCAGCAGCTGCAGTCGGTGAGAGAATAACCAAGACAATGTACCTCAGTGCCGGGATGAAATGTGTAGACTCATACTGCACGCACGCACGCACGCACGCACGCACGCACGCACGCACGCACGCACGCACTTTTATTCAAGCATATTTTTTAAACTGGACATGTCCTCTTGACCTCTTGAATAACAAAGGGTCACAACACCAAAGTTATTTTGTTGCTGGCACAGCAAACAAAAAAAGTAATTCTAGCAGCCTTCGGCCAATAGGAACATTTGTTAAATAACAAAAATGCCACGGGGTCACCAACATCAGCAAGAGGACGCTCCGGCCACTGATCTCGTACAACCCAGATTAGGCACAAACATGGGGTTAAATTTGTTCTAATGCTAGACACCAAAATGTGGAATATGCCCTACTGTACTAACAGACATCAAAAAGCAGTGGTGGAAAAAGATGCCTACTGTATACTCACATGTTTTACTTAAGTAAAGTCAAGACTGCAATTTAGTTGCAGTATGACCGGAATTTAAAATGTACTTGAGTAGAAGTACAAAAATATTGGCATCCAAATGTAGTTAAAGTACAAAGTACTGAGTACCCTGTTTGTTCATGTATGTATATAAATGCAAAATACATGCTGTGTGTACGTCAGCACGTACACACCAGAATAAAAGCCTTTACTGTATATCTCCATATATGGAGCTAGCCTGTTCTGACATCATAATGGTATGCCATCTGCATAGACTCCATATTTGGTCATGCCTGACAAATAACTCCATATGCATAAAAGGGACACAGACATAAGTGCATGGGTGGGGCATGCATTTCCAACTTGCATCGTTCCAAGTAGGCCTGTGCCCAACTGGCACTGCTCTAGTCTTTGGGGACAGTCCAATGGTGGCTCTTCGACTTCTATCCAGTCACGCTTTCAGCAAAGACTCCATGTAATCCGTAAATTAAGATCATTATCTGTTGCTCCTCATCTTCTGCTATTATTGTACAAAAGCATTATTCAACCTGTTCTGTTGTACTGTTCTGCATGTTTCTACACCATACTGTCCATGCCTAATAGGAACAAACTTTTCAGTATCACCGGTATTGCTTCCAAAATCATCGGACTTCCTACACCCACACTTTCTGATATGAACAATAAGGCCATCACACGACTAGCACTCTCGATATCAAATGACACTGACCATCCTCTGTATCGCTTCTTTAACCTCATGCCATCTGGACAAAGATACAGAACCTTGCCATGGAAAAGGTCCGTTTTAGTATGAGTTTTGTCCACGCGGCATTAAACAAACTGCCCCGCCGATAGGATGGTTCTGTACACAGTGGGGACCTCATGTTTTCTTTTTCTTTTTTGTATTGTCTTGGTGTTATGTGCTCTGTGTTGTTTTTGATGTGGGTGTTGAACAGATTGTGAAGACAAATATCCTTCGGGACAATAAAGATTATTAGTATTTATTGGCGAATATAGTGACAAAGGCCTGAACCGGAAGTTTACGGAATGCATTGGAGTCTATAGGCTTTTAGTGACAAACGAGTTACATGAACCACGTGACGTGACCGGGCTGTTTTCTGCCCCCTCAATGTCCTAACTCTGTCTTACTCTATGGCTTTGGTTCGACTCCTGTTTATGACAACCTTTGCTGTATATGTCTCTCCCCTTCTCTCTCTCTCTCTGCCCCTTTCCATCTTCACTTGATACTATCAATAAAGGCAGAAAAGCCACAAAAAAACCAAATCGTTAATACGTAAGTAAATGTTATTTCCACTACTGTCAAAAAGTGTGATTTAATACCCTCCTTCCAAACCGCCATAAAAGAGCTTTTGTAACTGCATGGTCCTAGAAAAGTCACCTAAGCTTAAAGGACAACTTTAGTTTTTGTCAACCATGGTTCATGTTTTAGGTTGTTATTAGAGAAAGTAAAAGATGAGTCTTAATTTTTTTTTCATTTGCTGCTTTCTTTCGTTTTAGGGATTTTAGCTTTTTTTTGACAGGGGGGTGGGGGCATTCGAGCATGGGGCTAAATATGTATTTTTATACATTTTATGGTGATTTATTATTTTATTATTTACTATAGTCCTATTAAACCCCAGGAAATTACATCTGGCCACAGCAGATCACAGGATCTACTGAATGTGAAGGTAGCCTACTTGGGGAAGGCTTATACTGTGTGTATAGGCTCAATATGTCAGTTTGTCACATTCAATATATCCTGTGATATTTTGTGGTCAGATGTAATTTCTTGGGGTTTATTAGGACTATAGTAAATAAATAAATAAAAATATTGCCTTAATATTTTGTAAAAAAATACATATTTAGCCCCATGCTCGAATGCCCCCGCCCCCTGTCAGAAACTGCTAAAATCCCCAAAACAAAAGAAAGCAGCAAATGAAAGAAAATTAACACTCACCTTTTAGTTTCTCTAATAACATCCTAAAACATGAACCTTGGTTGAAAAAAACTAAAGTTGTCCTTTAACACCAGAAATGACCCCCCTCCCCAACCAACTGTTTACTGTACATACAGTATTTAGTGTATTGTGTATTGCTACTAATGTTGATGTCTTGTATATTGCTGTATATTATGTCTTTAAATGTTACGATGAATTCAACACACGGGGCCACAATGGAAACAAGCCCCTATAGCCTATATAGGTCGTTGAAGGAGAGGACCTACCACGCCGGCAATGGAGTTGGCTGCTTCAAATCAGCAATGAAGTAGGGCTTGACAGAGTGCAGTATGCGAGTGTGGCAAGCCTGAGCAGTCTGCCGAACACATAATTAACACCTGCCCCCTGTACAGACCTCCTTCGGAGGCCACCCTCTTCCACGTGGGACCAGAGACAAGGGTGTGACTATACTCGATACTGAGTTGGACATTTGAGGATGATACACGAAAGAAGGAGAAGATACAGGTTTTTTTTGTTTTATCCTTCATTGTCAAATCGTACCACTGTACTATTTCTACAAATTGTTAATATATTCAATCTATCAAAAATTAGAAGGACCGACGCACAGACCAACCGAGATACCTGCACAGCCATCGAACCATGCCACTCACTACCTGGGATAGGGTGACGCTTGTTGACATGCTGCTGTGGCACTTCCACCACGTTGCATACAGGCTTTCTTAAGATGACCTGGGAGCGCTGGGCATGTTGAACTCTCTCTTTGAGTCCCTCAGCTGCGAGAGAAACAGGCTACTGTCAGTGCCATTTCCCTGGCCAGGTCCCCAGACGCCCACAGATGGACTCCTGACAGATAAGCATCCTAATTCCTTCAGACAGAGTGCCGAGACATCCAAGATAGCCTGAGGCGAGGCAGGGCGAGCCTCTTCTCACACGCTGCATTCCTGTGTCCAATTGAGACAAAACACTTATCCCTGCAGCATCCTAATGAGGTGGCGATGGTTCAAGAAGAGAATGGTGACAGACAACCCTGTATCTTGAATGTCCCCCTTAAGGGCGCCTTTTGGTTTTTTATAGGCCTCTCTATAACTTTTTACTTTATTTATTTTTGCATGCGCAAGGATGTGCGTCTTGTCTTTCTTTTTTTGAAAACACACGTCGTCAAGCTATTCCCGCAGTGTAGCCACAAGGAAAAGACAAGCATGATGATTGAGCTGGGAGAAAAAAAAATCCACACATTTTGACAAGAGTTACGAGATGCCGGAAGGCAGCCTCGTCGTCGGTGGAGAAGCACAGCTTTGGCGTTAGTCATGCGGTAAAAAAAGAAAGCCGGGGTGGGTTTGCGGAGGAAGCGGAACGGGCGTCGAGGCGCGAGGAAGAGACCTCTGGAGATGAGTGAACGCGGTCCCCGCACTCAATTTGCCGGGTGATTTACGAGTTCATTTCCTGCGTGGAGTTCTCCGCCGGGGCTGGGGAAGGTACCTCTCTCTCCCCCGCTATAGGTTACAGTGGCTTGCACTTCCGCGACAGTCCCTTATGGGACCCACCCGCTCCCGCCATTCCAGTGCCACAAGACGGGCCAATGAATAATGGCCGTCTTTACCAGTACACTCCGAATACTCAGAGTAAAGACTCAACATCTTTATTCATGAGGGCCGCTCTTATCTGCCTCTCCACAGAGGACAGAAAGGATTCCTTGAGCGCTCCTGTGTGCATTATCTTGTAATCCTTCCACTAATGATTTACATGAGTGTCAACTTAAAAAGAACAAAATGGAGAAGTCGACGACAGGGGTGAAGGGAGGCCGATGCATGTGTGTGTGTGTGTGTTCTAGAAAGTGTGTGTACGTGTACAACTCCATGCATGATTGCACACGCACACACACACACACACACACACACACACACACACACACACACACACACACACACACACACACACACACACACACACACACACACACACACACACACACACACACACACACACACACACACACACACACACACACACACACACACACACACACACAGTAGGCTGATTGACTTTTCATGATAAACAAATCGCATGGCATGAAAAAAAAAAAAAAACGGCTTTCTCAACACCATTTTCATCTGCCAACAACAACACGTGCCTGCAGCAACTTACCAAGACAGTTCAACGCACGGCCTTACAAGCCTGATGAGGACGCTCATGACTTGGAGCCGAGTGGCAGAGCAGAAATCCTCCAGCCTATATACCTATACAAACTTCCTAGCAGCCTTCTTTCATCTCGGGACACTTTTGTTGTCTATTTTCAACACGCCAGGCCACGGGGTCAGAAGTGGTGAATCATCCGTTCGCTGGAGGAGAGAGATGAAAGGGCCCAGCGGGGCAACGAGAGAGAGAGGCAGCCCACTGGTTCTTTGTCTCCCTAGAATAGTGTGCGGGGCACACAAGGCGCCTCCACTCAAGGTTATGGGGTGTATACAGTATATATAGATACAAAGGACAAGTGACGAGCCTCCGCGAATGTTCTCCTCCCACAGAGCTAAGAGGTGAAGGCTCTAAGGCAGCTCACAGCAGAGTTACATTACATTCTTTGGAGAAAATAGAGACAAAGATGCAGGGAAATCAGTTTTGATGGTCCACATAGTTGGAACGCTCAGTATATAATAATACCCTGATCAACGTACATATACGTCATACATTACATACATCCAGTGCTACAGAGACAGCGGTTACATAACACCAGCATCAAATACATACAAGGCATTACTGTGGACAAGAATCTCTTCCAACGCAACACCATGGACTTTCACAAACGCTGCCAACATACTGCAATACTCGTATTTCTCATCCGGAGATTAAAAAAAAAACCCAACCCAACCTGTCAGCTACAGCTACAGCTCGTTCTTCTCCCATGCCGTTGCGTGGTGGAGACACTCCTGCAGTATGGGACCATCTGTTTCTTTAATGTGTTTACTGTCACAAGCCAGGACAAATTAAAAACAAAATTCGACCAGAGCAGCTAAAATAATTGGTGTCCCCCACGACAAGTTACACGACTCTGCAGCCCTTTCGCACAGCAAAGATCCCCTTCTGAGCCAGTTTTTACACTGTCAGAATTGAATTACAGCTCACGATTTTTACTGTGCATGGAAGGAACAGATTATTGCAAATGTCTCGGATGACCCGTCTCCATTGACTTTATTCTGTTCCTCTCATGGGGGTACAGTAGGTACAGGTATAGGACACTTAAGTAAATGGTGCATTTATATAGCGCCTTTCAACAAAGTGCTTTAACATCGCCATTACATTCACCCATTCATACACACGCCAACGGTGTCCGATTCAAACCATGCAAGGCACCAACCCATGCTCATCGGGAGCCCGTAGCACTTGCCGTAGCACTTTCCCTAGCCTCGACGACCTTACAGGCGTCAGGCGATGCAAAGGCTCAATTTATGTAATCTAGTTTGCGTAGACACTATAGTGTATACGCTGCACGCATAGTTTCATTATATAGATATTTCACTGTTAGTTTCTTAGCTTACGTATGATTTTTGATGACCATTTTTATGTACTGGTATTTGATGTATTACCATGTTTTGTTCCTGCTCTGGATTATGAGCGTCTGCTAAATGCCTAAATTGTAAATTGGCGTCTTGCTCAAAGGCACAGCCAGGAGGAGCTAGGGATTGAACCGGGAACCTTCACATTGTAAGACGTTCACTCTCCTCCGGCGTTCCCACCATGTACAGCAAGGGGCCTAATCTCTGTATTTGTGCAACACAGTATGAATTCAACTCTTCAAAGTCTTTCTCATATGTTCTTTATATGTGTTCTCTCTTGTACAATGTTTCATTATGATTTATATAGGTAGAGGCCTCGAATAAGCCCCTTGGGTTTTTTGCCTCAGCCTAGCACTTTACCCTTCTTATATTTATTGTTCACTGTGGGTTTCTTTTTATACTGTGCTGAATAAATAAATACAAATAATGGAGGAAAAGAAAATTATATATATATATATATATATATATATATCCAGTGTGGAAGGAATTCTTACCTGAAAACGTTAAATTAATCTAACTACCCAACTGCTCTGGCATACAATGCAAGATTAAAATTACACAAAGTTGGGAGAGGGAGGACGCCAGGACGGTGCTGTTAGGGAAGATGGATGGTCCCAAAGTTCCAAGCCGGGAGGCGGGAACTGAACACGGGATTTTACACTCATCCTGTCAGCTGGCCGTCTTCTTAATCACTGGCAAGCACTGCAAATCTGCAGCGCTTTGTTGGCATGTGTTGTTTCTGCCCCTCTCTGGATGTACACTACATTCTATTGCAAGAGAGGGCCTGAATTTGAGTCACGGACTCGAATTATGCAATCTGTCTTCTTGTTATACATGGTGGTTTGTAAAAACCACCCTACAGTGCATCACTGAGATTTATGGAACCGCATATGGAATAGTCTTTGCTTAGTGGCTAAATCCTTTTTTCTTTTTCTTTTTTGACAGTGTGAATGAATGACTGAGGGCACAGGAAGAGAAGATAACCATCACTTTGGTTGTCTCAGCCCTGGCAGTGATCCAGACAAGGGCCCTTTTTTTTCCAAAATTCAGAATGCACCTCTCATTCGTGTGTGTGTGTGTGTGTGTGTGTGTGTGTGTGTGTGTGTGTGTGTGTGTGTGTGTGTGTGTGTGTGTGTGTGTGCGCAGTACGAGACAAGAGAAGCACTTAACATGGCATTTGGAGATGCGCCGAGATGCTCTCTGGAGGCCAGCGAGAGAGAAAGAAAAGAGCATATGATGTTATCACAGACATGTGTTTTAAATGTCAGTAGGGGAACATTTTGCCTCCCAGCGTTGGCCATGAAAGATAAGGTTCCAAGTCTACAGCTGCAAGTCTTTCCGGGGGGCTCATGCTAAGCTGGCTTTGAAATGGTCTCATCGTTTTCCCTGTCACATGCGATCTTTTAAGGCTTACGGAGCAATCTTCTTATATTTGCACTTCAGGGGCTGCCGCTGTCATTCGATAGCAATCCACGTCGAGGAGACACTATAGACTAGAGCATTTGAAGTGGTGCGTGGATACACTATAGACTAGAGCATTTGAAGTGGTGCGTGGATACACTATAGACTAGAGCATTTGAAGTGGTGCGTGGATACACTATAGACTAGAGCATTTGAAGTGGTGCGCTTCAGGGCACAGGACACAATAAGTGTTATGACTCCCTCTGGAAATCTGCAATTCTGCATCTTAAACAGATCTGACCCGATTACAAATGAAGAACAGTGCTCCAAAATGCTGTCTATGCATTTTGGGAGAAAAAAAAGAAGAGGGAGAAAAAATAATAATTATCATTATCATTAATCTCACGTAATACCTGAATTAGTACCTCATTCAATGATGCAAATGTCGTTTACTGAGGTGCTGCTGAGCTGATGCAGTAATCCAATTTGTCAATCAAGGGCCCAATTTACATACTGTGATTTAGAGTAACATGCTGTATGCATATTTGCATTTTCGGCAGCGTATTTGTAATAAATTTGCATCCATTTGAAATTATAGTTAAGGAACGGACTACTTAACAGTAGTTTTACAGCCACAGACAAAAACAGTGAGGCTTGGTCACCTCTAAAAATCTGGAGCATCTCTCATCGTTAACACAGTCTCCGAACTTCAGACTAAATATTTGTATTCTGTGTGTGTGTGTGTGTGTGTGTACGTACGTCTTTACTGAAGGAGCGTCCCAAATCTGGTAGCACAACTAGGCAGCATGCATATTTCACAGGTAAAAGGAGGCCACTGCTCTGCTATGGATATTCATTTGGGACTAATCAATGACTAGCATCTCCCCAAAAACCATGCAAGCATTTGTGAAATTTGCAAAAAATCTAAGGGACAACACAGTTTGTGTTGCTGCTGATGCCACGTTCGGGCAGTGTGGGAAAAGTACTCACATTTCTCACTTACAGTAAGTAAAAGTATCAATCAGCAATGCAGAAATGCGGAAAAGGCCTACTCTTGTAACAAAAAATCTGGAATTCAACATTTACTTGAGTAAACGTACAAAAGTATTGGTATCAAAATGTACGATATGTAGCAAAAGTAGAAAGTACTCATGCAGAATGTCCCATTCCACGTTTTTAAATGTATAAAATGTATGTCAATCTTTTTTTAAATAGCAGATCTACAAGCTAGTTCACAATGTGACGCATTGTGAGCTTATACAGTAGATATGTAATATAATATTTGTAAAATATGAAATGTATATTAGGGCTAAAGTGGTTTTAAATTGCAATAATAATCGAAATCTACAAAGTAACTAGTAACTAAAGTTTTCAAATAATTGTAGTGGAGTACAAGAACAATATTTGCCTATATTTGCCACTGGATACCAGTGGTAGGTGGCGTCTATAGACAAATTCACAGAGGGGTGCCCTGGGCCATTACTGAAGTGTAATCCATGGAGCAGGTGCTCCGTAGGCCAGGTGTAGCTAATCAGTGCTGATGCGCTTAATGTACACCTCAGTAATGGCCGCACCCAGGCAAGCCTCTGTGAATTTGTCTATACAGAGTTAAGTAGTCTACAGTACTTGAGTAAAATGTACTTAGTTGCTTTCCACCACTGGGCCCACTGCTCATTTGGGACTAATCAATGACTTGCATCTTCACCCAACTTTCAAACTCAAAGGGGCAACACAGTGTGTTGCTGCTGTCTGCTGATGCCACATTCGGTCATATTATTCCGATTATCGGTCCGACTGACCTCATTAACTAACCCTATCCCTTAGCTCGACTATTGGGGACGTTGGAATAACGAGTGGACCCCTCTGAGACACAGCGTGTCACGCAGATACTGTACACATTCACAGACAGACAGAACACAGAGAGACTCTAAACAATCTCAGTATTATTTCCATAAAATGACTTTCACTCTCTGTGAAAGTCGACAGTTATATTGAAAAACAAACACACACGCACCCGCAAATGCACACTCACAAACACACACACAATGTTATCCAAAAGGGTGTATAACATTTTGGAAATGAACATCACGATATTTTGCAGATGAAATTAGATGCAAAACTTTAAAATGAGCATTCCAAATAAGAAGCCATTTTGATGCAAGGTCTAGTAACGCCACTGTGGCATGTCCTCCAGAAAACCAGACATGAAAGATCTGCATACAGATTAAGCTGCTGTACAGAGGCGGTGTGAGCCGAGGGAACACGGTTACCGTAATAAGTTATTCAGCAATTTATCCTGCCAATTAATCTGCCGGCTTACATCCAGTGTTATGGCAGTTGTACTGGCATGCACGTTTTCCCCTAGCCTCGTTTACAAGCCTTATTGTTTCATGATTACATGACGTATTTCCATAATCTACAAAACATTGTGCAGTATCTCTTAGTGACACTGACAAAGTGATAGTAAATCTATTGTAAATGAGGCTCCGTTTGTTTGTGTGACGACTTGTTACACTAGACCACACTTTTTGGACTTGAGGACTACTTTAAAAATGGCAAGCTCAACATGATCCACCGACCACAACCCTAAACATGTACCTGAGGGGGCTTTGTAATAGCGGCACTGGTGCTACATATAAGACAAACAATGGGAAATAGTCGGGGGAGGCCTGACCTCAACATTTAAAAAGAAAATCTTCTAAATCCTCCAGTTTTCTGAAATAAATATTTTCACGATTTTTCAAAAAATAGCAGACATACAAGCTCGTAGTGCGCCACTCGGTGGCGCGCTATGAGCTTGTAGATCTGCTATTTTTCAATAGCTAAATGATAACAATGTTTAAAACACCAAAAGGGGTTCCCGCCCAGTTAATGACAGATGCCAAAAAGAGGCGTTTTGTGAATTTGGATTATTAATATATGCTTTTTATAGGCCTATTTTAATTATACCTTTTTGGGGGCCATGTCATGTGATCTACCTGCACAGCCGTTGTGATCTACTGGTAGATCACGATCTACCTTTTGGGCACCCCTGCACTACATCATAATCTAATATACGGCAACCTTGTGTTTCTTCACTAGTCCGATCCAGAAGCCATGACACGTTGTATGTTAGACATCTAACTCAATATCCAATATTGGCAATCAAAAGTAAAGATCAAGGAGGACATTATTGATTAATAATAATAATGTGACTAAATTGTTTTTTCATGTCGTATGAAAGCAGGGAATCATAGCTTCAAATTGACATATTGGTTGTTCAGTTTGGCCCACCAGTTTTGGAGATATGGCTTATAGAGTAATGTCTTGCAGAAAACAGCGAGTTGAGAAAACAGGCTTGAAAGGTTCACTTCTGTGGTCTCTAACATTACACCTGGCTCAACTATATGCACACCTCTAGGTTGCCATTGGTCTTGACTTTATCCACCCTGTGCACCGTGTTGGACTCGTTTCTCCCAAATGTCAAATTATTTATAAGAAAAGAAAAGCCCAGTGGATGTTTGATTTTGGTTTAGTTCACCAGACAGACGGTACCTATCCCCCATGTCCGGAGCTCAAATGTTCGACTGTATCACCTTGCATCTCACACTCACTTCATCTCAAACTCTCATAATCTGGCTAGCAGCACCGCTCTCAAACTGCAGATACACCCCCCCCCCCACCCATTGCTTGCATAGAATATTCTGTGTTTACCCAGTGAGGAATAATCCACTTGTAAATGTTCTCACCGTCTCCCTTGTTCTCTGTATATCAAGGCTTTGATGTGTGGTTGTCTTAAACAGTTACCTACGTAATCGACTTGCAATAGCAGGCCTCCCAGAGATTGTCCCTGTGCACTGTCCTCCTATTTTCTGAAATGCGTCTGCATTCCAATAATAAAAGCATACCATACCTTTGAAGCCCCCCCGCTTGTACCCTCGGGATGGTGTTTTCTACAGATAATGATTTATTGCGGTTCAGTCTTCCCCTGCAGAGTTGCTGCAAACATCTTTTATATCATTATATTTTCTCTTTATTGTTCACGTCTGGAGTCCCTACAAATACTAATGAATCCATCATCACTCAAAGGAGTTAGCATAGATTATTTTCCAGACCTGAATTATGCTAATGCATAGACTGTAGGTCATCATTAGTGCAGCTGAAAAGCCTCGATTTGGCCAAACGTTCGTTAATTATTCCCTCACTGTAATTAATACGATAAGAAACCCAGTTGCTGTGGAACTGGCATCCGTGCCATATCGACGGAAAGAATGGGAACAAACAAGACTAAAGGTAGTTAATAATAATAATTATTATTATTAAAGGTAGTTGGACTCCAGTGCATGGACTGAATTTCTGTCCTGTGCAGTCAAGCAATGTAAATTTGGCTGCAGATTGGCACACCGTTGCCAAAGATATTGGGCTTGCTTCCTGGAGACTCCCTGACTCAGCTCAAAGGCTTGTTTAACCTGGCACAATGCGCACGCGCACATGCACGCTCTCTCTACGTCGTCCTCAGACGAGCCCTCCATCGGCATTTCCAATTCATCTCGGTTCTCCATACATCTGGCCAGCTCCTTTGTGCTTTCCACACCAGTACGGACACACATTCATTAGCTCAAACCTCAGAAGACAAAACTAAACGCTCCATCTCCATGCAATATTACAAATCTCGTACTCTCATTATTATGATAGCAAAAACGATATTGTCAATTCAGACTGAGGAACAGTAATGCCAGATAAAGATGTTATTGGTGAAGGTTTGTGTGTGTATGTGTGTGTGTGTGTGTGTGTGTGTGTGTGTGTGTGTGTGTGTGTGTGTGTGTGTGTGTGTGTGTGTGTGTGTGTGTGTGTGTGTGTCACATAGATCCATAGATCCATGGTCAGACCAATGGTCAGATCAAAAGACTAGCATCAGCAAACATCACACAATTATTTCATACAGTAGGCCGAAGCATATTCCATGGGGGGGGGAGGGGGTAATGTTAGAGGAAGAGTATCTGACCCTGCTAAAAAACACCCAGCTGTCTCTGAAGCATGAACAGGACAGAATGGCCTCTCGGTTCAGAAATCAGCTTCCACATCAGCATTTAATACAGAGAGGGAATGTTTTTACTTGGCGGGCGGGACACAATCTCAAACATTCTGACAGAACAGATTCTGATATGGGAAGGGGGGGTTCCAGACCCACAGGAATGCACACAGAGTGCCGGCCTGATTCCGGCGAGCCGCCCCACGTCCGAAACGGTTGAGAAATGACAGTTACCGTGTGGGGTCCCTCTACTGTACCCTCCACTCTACTGTACTGTACTGTCACTGTACTGTACTGGCACACCCGAAATCACCATATATACAGTTAATATGTGCGTGTGTGTGCTTTAGGTTGCGCACAGGTGGTGAAAAACAACCATGCTGTTTTCGCGCTCAGACGCAACCAGCCACCCAGACACCCAGACACCCACCCACCCACACACCCACACACACACCTAGTCACTTAAGGAAGTGGTTGCATGCACTTAATAAAAACAATTCAGGCACCTACAAACAATAAAAGATTCCTAAACGTAACCCCATTAATTACCACAACCGTTTTAGTGAGAGACCCAGAGGGAAAAAGGCACTGTAAAGGGCTAGCTGCTCTCCATGATAATCACTGGGCAGGCTATGTTCTCAAAGTCTGCCACCGCGGTTATCTCCAACTGTAGCACTCTGTATATCTCCATATACTGCAGCCAGACATGCCTTGGCTTAGCTCGACCCTCTCTGCGACCACCATGCACGGGACCACCCCCATCCAATACTGTTGGGCATACCCAAGACAAGCAGAGTTTCTCAATCTCATGCCACTGCCTCTTATCACCCATCAACATTCAAGGATTCCCTCTGCCAATTTAGTTTGGCTCTGTAGGTCGTCTTCTTATCAAAGTCTTTGACACAGCTAGGGTACTGCTAGGGGCATTGTAGCCAATGCACGTTAAAACCTCAGGCACGTCAACTCCCCATGTTGTCTTGCAGGTCGTGGCGTGTCATTTTTAAAATTTACGTTGGGATGGCTGGCTCACTGAAACTAAAAATGGATGCCAAGTGGGGTTTTTCTTTTAGTTTTTCTATTGGTTGATGCCCGGTCAAATTTCACCAGCGATGAATTCCAAACTTCAAATATTTGACATAGAAGCGCATCTGTGTGACTGCTGTGCCCTAATGCTTCAAGAGACAAAACCACCACACATCTCCCCCAAAAAACACACCTGATCTGGTAATTGAAGTGCACAGGCAACACAGAACACAGCTGGACCAAACAAACTAATCAGCAAGCACAAGCATCATGCACCTGATGCTACCCACTAGATAAAAACAACTTACCACTTTACTTTACCACCAACCCGAGTTGTCTCTATACTCACTACTCTGTACCAACATAGGGGAAGCTAGGGTTCAAGTGCTTAAACCACACCACGTAACAACAAATGGTAGAGACACCAATAAGGTTGCGGCATGATAATCCAATGTTTTTAACGACTCAAATTAAACAGGGTGGAACCGAATTAATGACTTAACTTAACACGTCTAGAAACCTGGACGGTGTGGTCAGTGTTATGGTGAGATGTGAGCGCAAGTGATAAAGTGTAACAAAAACAACTAGAATAGCATAAGCAATTAAGGAGCAAGAAAGCAAGAAACTCATGTTGAATAGCAGGTCATTGTGGATTTAGCGACCACTAAATTAGAAAGAAATGCATTTATGCGGTCCTTCTTGGGATCATCTTCTGTGTTGATTGACCTTGCTGACTCAACCAGTGTAGCATTTATTCAGTGGAAGTGGGCAGTATCGCCCATATAAAATTCATTTTCGTGCTGGGAAGATGATAAACGAGACAGGCATGTTAATGTATTTAGAAAACCTACCTATTTTCTCATACACTCACTGTGGATATGGGGGAGGGCGGGTGGGGTTAGATTTGTGTAGTTGTGACCCCACATTGTTTTTTTCTTTTTTTTTTTTTTAAGATATCTTTTGGGGTCTTTCGCCTTTATTTATTTACACTGCCAGACTGGATTACCAGCGCCCACATTGTTTAATCTATCGGTATTTTAATATACTTGGTTTAAGGATAGATAAAGAGATTTATGGACAACTCAGACCACAATGCAATAGAAGAGTTAGTGGCCTCCCCCAAACTAAGCTATGGTTTTACCTGACCGTGTGACGTGTTCAGATCTCATTGTTTACTTCCTCCACAATGGCCAGCCTAATTTTCGTCCCAAAACAGACCAAAAAAACGGACCCAAAGGTAAAAAGAGCAGGTCTACAAGCTCTGCTATTTTCCACTACAAATTATTGTAATTATGTTATTTTATTCATACTTACTTACTTACTGAAATAACGGAATTCATTTAACTGATGAAAAGGTTGAGATTTTTATAACTTTTTGTAATCCTTTGAAAATGTAAAAAGACACAAAAAGACTCATTGGTAAACAGTGCCGTAGCAGATAAAATATTCTTTGCCCTGTCACCAGCTCACCACCAATGGGTTCCAGGAAGCTTCTTTTGATGCAGTGCCAAGCAGAGGAGAATGTCCCCTTTTCTGACAGTGACAGTTTGTGTTCAAGTAAGACTGGGACAGAGTGGCACGGAGCCACAGTCTGGAGAGCGCACGCACGCACGCACGCACGCACGCACGCACGCACGCACGCACGCACGCACGGACGCAATCCCTGTGGCGATATAGAATTACTCTGTTACAAGTAAAAGTCCAGCGTAAAAGTAGGCTACAGAGATGTCCTGATACCGATACCAGTAACGGAACACTGACAGATATGCCCTTATCGGATCATACCGGGATCAACAAATATGCCAGTCTAACCACCGATCCCACACAGGGGTAAGGTGTTCACAACTTCACACTATGGCAGGTAAATATAAATAAGGAGTTATCGGGATCGGATCGGGAACGACAAAAAGTGTTATTGGGACATCCCTACTTATTATACAGTGTGTCCCATTTCACGTTTTCAAATGTATAAAACTCTTTTGTAAATAGCAGATCTACAAGCTCACAATGTGTCACATTGTCATGCACAGATTAGGCTATTTTCGGACTGCCGTTCCAGTCCAACAGCCGTAGTCTTGTGCTGTGGGCATTTAATGCTTCAGTGATAGTCACCATATTTCAATAGCATTGCAAATATTGCTGCCTATTGCAACTTTGGGCAGAGGAGCTCTGAACATAATGGATAAAACCCTCATGAGATGGCATCACTGCCATGTACTAAATAAGTGCAATTTGATGAGTTTGGATATTTTTATTCTATTGGCAAATTAAACTGGTTTCTGGTTAGTACATTTCTCCCCAGATCTACAGTCACACACATAGACGCACACACGCACGCACGCACGACTGGATCCATCTGATTTTGAAATGTGAGTGGGTCTATCTTGCAACAGTGGACAAGAATCAGTGGTCTGTGATCCACAAACACTGCAAACAGAACAGCGTCCAGCAATTAGCGACAGTTGACAGCTAACTGTGTAACATGTGGTTGGGATGCACGCCAACAGACCGACATGCAGAAACAATGGTCGGACATGCGGTCGGACATGCGGTCGGGGGTTAGGGTTTGAGTAATTGGCTGTCGGTCTAATAATGACAGTTGGACCAAGATTTTAACACGGCAAGCACCATGAGTTACGGAGAACGAATGTATGCCAAGTGTGTGTTATGGCAGTGGTTGTGAACAGAAGGGCTCTGCCTGGTGATCTCAGGCCACGCATAGATGGTCACTTAACATGTCTATGGAGCCATGGGTGAGTAGACACCCATTTGTGGTGGACAACGGTGGTGAGCTTGACCACATCTCTGTGGAGGGCCTATAGTTACTCACCTAGCAGATCTGGATCAACGTGTCAGGATGACCATGACGAGGGAAGTCCAATCCGACGTCCCTGCTGGAAGTTCTGGCAAATGTCCCAGGCCCTTCATAAGCTCACAATGCAGGTTTCTGTGAATTTGAATGCAAGATGATACACAAATCGTTATTTAGGGTCAGCGTTTGCAGCATTTGTGGCACACACACACACACACACACACACACACACACACACACACACACACACACACACACACACACACACACACACACACACACACACACACACACACACACACACACACACACACACACACACACACACACACACACACACACACACACACACACACACACACACACACACACCTTTAAATGACATACTGGACATGAGGCAGACTTGCAGGTGAAAAATAAATTTAATTATGTTCCAGGCCTGGACAACAAAGGTGAAACAACTGAATAAAAGAAGAACGATGTGACTCAACATAACTTAACAGAGAGGTGCTAGAATCAATCTCTCCCCATGGCAGCCTACTCTCTACTGAACCATGTCCCCTTTATATAGACTCCTGACTCCACCCCTGGCTAAGCAGTCACACCCAAGCTGCTCCTCCTAATGCAATCAATCAGAGCTCTCTTCAGGCAATCAAGGCAGCTTCCCAATTACAGCATCTGCATAGATAAACATAAGTATTTTAGATTCACATGTCACAGCAGAATGTGAACCTTCTGTGGGACTGAGATTCCAAATGTCACAACATACACAGCATAAATACAATGAATGTGTATTGTTGAACAGCATAAATTACTCTGACAGAGGCTGCTCTGTCACACACAGTAACGACAAAAAATATTTCCATGAGATGAACTCTGATGCTGGCATTCAAAGCATCAAAGGTTGGTATGACACCGCCATATCTTGCAAGTATGATCGCATGCTACAAAGCTCTCGAGCGCACAGATCAGCCGACTCAGGGAAGCTGGAGGTACCTTCGCTAAAAACACCGGGACAACGCTCCACACGTCCCAAACTCTTCTCCCTTCTAGCTCCAAAACTATGGAATGCACTTCCCATTACAATCAGAACTGCAGATTCACTCCCAATCTTCCGCCGCAGTCTGAAAACGCACCTCTTCAGACTCCATCTTAGCCCACAGCACTTGCCGTAGTACTTGCCCTGGCCTCGACCTCCTATATGTATGCACAGGTTCAACTTATGTAACTTAAATGGCACTTTATGTAGAAATAGCACTCTAGTCAGTCTAGTGTATACACATAGTTTCCTTAGATAGATATTCCACTGTTAGGTTCTTACGTATAGGATTCATGATGACTTTTATGTTTTGATGTATTACCATGTATTTTGTTCTTGGTTATTGTAAATCGCTCTAGATTAAGAGCGTCTGCTAAATGCCTAAATTGTAAATTGTAAATATGATAGGCTATAATATATGATGATATATTCCAGGATAGCACAGTAATTTCAGAGGTGTCACCGCAGGTGGCCAACCTTAGGCCAGTGCCTGTCCCGCAAATAGAATCAAATCTGCCAACCTGCTTAGCAATACCCATAAACGAATGGCCTGTGATCGGTTCCCACTGTAAGAGTTGTTTTGACAATTTTAATAACATGGGCAAAATAGAATAACTTAATCGATTCCGAGGCCCACATCGTAACTGGCCGGGCAAAAAAAACAAAACAGGAACAGATGAAAAATGTATGACTAAAAAAAGGTCCCCACCCCACCCCTTTCCCTCCAAAAGCAATTCGATCATAATTTCCTGGAAGCTCCTATTCCATTATTCGAGGCCTGTCTAACGGCGAGGTCCGCTGATGCAGCACTTTGTGGGGTTATTTCTCATAAGGCCTGTGCTGTGAGTGCCAGGGGCCTCGTAAATATCACGGCTGCACAGCCAGCATAACAAGACTGGAGGTTGATGCACATTTTCAACATCGACACTGAGTTCAAAGTTTGATCAACGCTCCAGTTTAGAAGTGCTCCCATATGAAAATGATGTATGCACCATGTTACGATATAGGTTACACAAGCATACAGCACTTTATCTAGCTGTCTGTCAGTTTGTCAGTCTGTCTGTAAAATAGGGGTGGTAAAAAGCAGTAGCAACACAGCCTGCTTCTCAACACAAACATGGAAACAAAGCGCCAGCCACAATAAATGTCCTTTTGACCGTTTATTACCTCTGACGAACAGACAACGGACATGTTTCGGCCAGATGGGCCTTCCTCATGTGACCAGACAACAGGAAGTGAGGTATGTAAAATACAATCAAGTACAATTGAATGCAGATGTCAACTATCATCACCTTGAAAGATTATAATGAGGACTCAATGTTTATGGTACGAAGACAGGATGTGAAATCGAATAAGAAATAGTAAATAGTAAAATGCAGAAATGTACACAATCACATCGAGCTGACACAATATATAGGGCAGGTCCCATATTGTGACTTTACTTTAAAACATCTCTGCTGACCAATATTAACACAAACAAATATATAACACTGAACACTCACTTTAGTCTCATAGATATTAGACGCACACAAAAGAGACAGGTTTGCTTCTGGAGAGAAAACTTTAGGCTTCCTCCTTCAAGTCAGTATGAGGATGTTTACCTCTGAGGCAGCACACCTGTTCTAATAGTTGATTATCATGACACTCAGCTGGTGCATAGAACTACTTGATCTATCTATCTATCTATCTATCTATCTATCTATCCATCCATCTATGGGAATGAGCAATGTTGCAGTTTCAAGCTATTGTAAATCTAACGCCGGGAATCGAACCTGGGTCTCCCGCGTGGAAAGCCAACATCTTAACCACTTGGCTCGGGGGAGATATTAATGTCAGGCCATCAGGGTGAGGCTCTAAGCCACTCTGCTACATAAAGTGCAACCAAAAAAATGCTTTTATCCACTGACAAAAAATTACAAAGGACATATTAAACCAGGAGCTCAAACATGTGAAATGATGCTGCCTGGCTCCCACATCCTACCACCAACTGAATATGTTTGTTGCTGACACCCTTTTATACTTTTTCAACTGATTGTTAACCAGGGACCATCATGCACCCTGACTGAATCAACCTGGGGACCTGTTCTGGGTGACTATGTCACCTCATAGGTCATAGGTGGAGAAGAACTCACAGACAGTGTAAGCACACCTAAAACACCCAAAAAAGAACCCCAAAACAAATATTTAAAATAAATGAAAAATATATCCCTGAACTACACCACTCTAAGAGATTCTACTACAAAATGCAGCCACTGACAAACAGAACAGCCCAACTTACCCATATTGCACCTCTCAAACACATTGCACTCATATTTTACACGTATTGCACTTATTATTATTGCCATATTATCACCAAACATTCTGTCTCCACAGGTGGAACTAGTTAGCCGAGTGGCCAGCTCAGCTGGACAGGAAGCAACTCAAAATGTTCAATTAAATGTAACCAGTGATAAAATCATGACTGCATTTCTTTATCTATCTATGTATGAGGCAGGAGAATAAGTGGAAAGAACATGGTGGCAGTGCAGATAGATCTCTGGCTCCTCGTGGGCTCATGTCGAAGTGTCCTTGAATAAGACACTGGACCCCTAGCTGGCCTGCATGCCACCAATGAGGGTGGTGGCTTGCATTCATTGCTGCTTCCTCTGTTGTGTGTGACTGACTGTGTGTGAGAATGAATGAATGTAATGCACATTGTAAAGAGCTTTGTATACAGGCGCTATAGAAATGCTTCAGACCATTGTCGGAACAAAGGGCAGAGAGCATCTAATAAAGCCTCCATAAAAAGAGGATTGTACAGCATAAAGTGCATCCCAGTAACAATCCTTTGATGGAGGGATATTTGACTCAAACAAGAAAAGCTTATGATTGGCAGAGGCTTAAATAAAATGCATACGATAATGAAGCGGTCACGTGTTGCTCGTATAAGCCATACAGTATGTTGATTGTTTGTCACATGATCACAATGGGTGATGTAATACCATTACATCACATCAGTGACTCTCAAAGTGGGGTTTGGGGACCCCCAGGGGTCGTGGAGGGGGGGGGGGGTTCCGGGGGCCCCCAGTAAAATTAGTTAAAGGTATATTCAGTGATTTCACTTAATTCAAATATCACTGTTACCGGGGCAGACCGGGGGGTTTTCCAAATCACCCAAATCACTGAATGCTCCTTTAACATAGGATCAAAATCACTTTTTACCCACTTAAACCATAATGCATATTTGAAAATAGCAGATCTACAATAGCAGCTCTCAACGCATCACGATGCGACACTCTGTGAGCTTGTAGATCGGCTATATGTTCAAAATATCTTGTTTTGTTTAACAACATCAATCTTGGGGTCCCTGGCACAAAACTATTTTCAGATGGGGGTAAAATACATAATAATTTGGGGGTCCTTGATATAAAACGTTCGAGAACCACTGCATTACATCATACTTTCAAGTCTGTTATACTTTGCTCTTTGGCTGTGACAAAATGGTTGAGTCAGATCTGTCTGTAAAATCACCACTTTCTTAAAAAATATATAATGATAATAATGTGTAATGTCGTGTGTCATTAACAGACAGCCGGACAATGCCGGACTCTCTCTCTCACGCGCGCACGCACGCACGCACGCACGAACACACACACACACACACACACACACACACACACACACACACACACACACACACAGTGCCAATTATATTCCTTGTCAGCGGAATTGCGTTGCTAGGTAACAGCTTGCGTCCATTTTTTATTTCCTGTCAGCTACTGATATTCACAAACACTGCAACAGGAAATAAACTTGGAGCCATTTACAATGTTTATGTTGTCAAGCGTGAAAAGGTCTATTGACTTGACGTCTGGGATCTGTCCATGGTCCTGAAATGGCTCGTCTGCGCGCACGCGCACGCGCACACGCACACGCACACGCACACGCACACGCACACACACACACACACACACACACACACACACAGTTCCCTTTGGCTGAACTCTCTAATGACAAAACCGCAGTCTGTAACGGTCTTCAGCTGAGACCCAGCTTGTTCAAAAACTGTAATTGCTGAGAGTCGAGAGGTGGTTATAGGTCTAGGATATAACAGTGGTTAACTTCTCAATGTGACACTAAAGTGACAATGTATAAGGACGTTGAAAGAAAATAAAGAAATGAAAAAGACCATCACTGTTTTTTGTTTTTTTTTACACTCCGTTGAATAAACACTTGACTTTTTAGCCCTGAACCCAAACTAGTGAAAACAGCATATGTACAAGCCCACAAGCGTTGCTTTGCACCACGTTGCGAGCTTGTATAGATCGGCTATTTTTATACTACTTCTTAAACATTTGTTTTCTAAATTATGGAATTTATTTATTTATTCACGTCTTCATTCCAGGCGGCTACGTCAGCCGCCCGGGCCATAAGATTTGTTTTAAATAAATAGCCATTCTACCAGCTCACAATTGCAACGTCATGCTTGTGAGCTTGCAGATCTTCTTGTAGATAATTAAACTGATATGTTGAGGCTATAATATAGCCTCAACATATCAGTTTAATATTATTATCTGCTGGAACCCCCCCAAGGTCCCCGCGGGCCTCACTTTGAGAACCACCATTAGTGTGTACTGTGTAGCAATACTCTATGTGGTGTGTAGCCTACAGTAGATGTGCACATAACATCTGCAGTTGCACCGTTGCGCGCGTGCATGTCTGCGCGCGCGCGCGTGTGTGTGAGAAGTCTACGTCACCGTCGTACAGTGGCACAGTCGGGACGGATCACAGCTGAGTGTCGCAGATGCTGATCAGCAGCAATCAGTCGGGATGTTTCCCCCTGCAGTTTGATCACAGGATGACAGAATAACATGCCGTTAATAACATGGAGTGCAACTTAACGGACACATTTTCTATTTTTACATGTTCGGATGTATGTTTCCCTTTCCCTGCTCCGAATTCTGGTCTTTAAAGAAATAATTGACTCTGCTCTGCGGAGCAGCGGATGCTGCCTTCTCTCACGCGCCGCCTGTCAAGTTTATAACAATTAAGTCCGCCCGATGCGATACAGACAGGTAGGTAAGGCATGTGAGAATTTATAGGTCTGCTCTGAGAGAAGGTATAGACAGAGATCAGATAGGGGCTTATAGCCTTATAGCAAGAAGTTGTCACACTGACTGTGCGCTGCACAGTGCACACTCAGAGCATTACAGATGGAGTGCACCGTTTCTTAAATCTGAATAGAAACTAATCAAACTGCACAATGAGACGAGGCGGCGACGAGATCTGCGATCCGGACATCATGCTATTATTGTTGTTATTATCGTCGTTTATTATCGTGCCGATGGAGTGACAGACAATCACCTCGTCTTTATTTATTCCACAATGGAGGAGAAGTTCAACCGACTGGTCATCGTCCCCGTCGCCGCCGTCCTGTTCCTCATGGTCGGCTACCAGTACGTGTGTCCGGCGGACAGGAACGCCTGCTACTTCAAAAGTGACGGTAACAACAAGGGCGTCTTCTTCCAGCGCTCCTCTTCGTCCCGGTACGACTTCTACAGCGCGGACCCCCAGCAGGAGGAGGGTCCGGACGACCACGAGGAGGACGCCTCGACCGCCACGATAACGTCCAATAAGTTCAACTTCACGGAGCGCGACCTGGAGCGGCGCGTGGACTTCGACATGCGCGGCGACGACGTGATCGTGTTCCTGCACATCCAGAAGACGGGCGGCACCACGTTCGGCCGCCACCTGGTCAAGAACATCCGCCTGGAGCGGCCGTGCGACTGCGCCCAAGGCCAGAGGAAGTGCACCTGCCACCGGCCCGGCCCTACCGGAGGAGCCGGCCCCGGCCCCGTAGCCGGAGGAGGCGGAGGAGCCGGAGGAGGCGGAGGCAGCAGGGCCGGAGAGTCGTGGCTCTTCTCCCGCTTCTCCACCGGCTGGAGCTGCGGGCTGCACGCCGACTGGACCGAGCTCAGCAGCTGCGTGCCCGTGGTGATGAACAGGAGGGACAAGAAGAACGCCATGGTGAAGACCAAAAGGTGAGTGAGTGAGTGAGTGAGTGAGTGCATGAGTGAGTGTCTCAGCACCAGGTGTGTGTTGAGACAAAAAAAAAGCATCACAGTTTAAAATCATGTGTTAATTTCTTAGAAAAAACGGGGTCTGCAGTCTGCATGCATGCAGGCAAACGTTGATCAAAATAACAATTCTTCAATTTTCTTGTACAGACTTATTGTAACTTAATCAGTAATGCAGATGTTTAACAATACTTTTACTGCCTTGAGAGAGCGTAAAATGGTCCATTTATTGGTTTCATTTCACACTAAGAGTTAAAGATCTATAAGGGTCCATGTTTGTTACCAACTCTCTCATCATTTAGCTGGGGACCACCTGGAACACTCAACACCCTCAAGGACCAGTGCTGGTCCCCGGACCACTGGTTCACTTGAGAACCGCTGTGTTGTAATTTTATTTCATTTCATTTCATTTAAAAACCATACACAGCTGCCTATAAACCAATGTTACTATGCTGGCTTGAATTCAATGATACAAATGACCAGCAGGCCTGGGCAGTATACACGCACAGCTGTGCTCTTATCACTACATTGCCCAGCCCCTAGGTCAGGACCACACACACACACACACACACACACACACACACACACACACACACACACACACACACACACACACACACACACACACACACACACACACACACACACACACACACACACACACACACACACACACACACACACACACACACACACACAGCGTTACAACAGTGCAGTCCAGTACGTCGAAGACAACTAGCCTTTTTTTGGCACTCACTCAATCCCATCTTTTACTGTACACAATTTGTACATAAAGAATGTATATGAAACACTAAGGAATACTGCAAGGCTTGCTGGATGATAGCATGATGGATGGACACCTCCATCGTAATGAGAAGACAGAGAATATATGGGTTTTTGTCCTCAGCTCATGAGCTGTTTCACTTCCCTGTAATTACAGACCCAATGCACTTAAGCTTAATGGACTAAAGAGCTTAAGAAGGCTGGTGTGTGTGTGTGTGTGTGTGTGTGGGGGGGGGGGGGGTCTGAGGTGTGCTGCTGGCTCATGAAGGCAATTTGCTATTAAGTTTTAGGGTTTATGTTTTAGGGAGCCAATCTCCATATGCTTCTGAACAGAGGGCTTTGGAGGAGAAGGCTATACGCACTGAAATCAATTTAACTCCGAAGAGTGTGTATAAATGGACCCATGATGCACCGCTATAGCCTAAGTATTAGGGTCCATTTGGTTCCGTTCCGTTTGTGAGTGACAGCAGGGTAATTTGATTTTACTCGCTTTGCAGTGAAACTATAACACTAATGATTTGCACAGTGGTTAAGCCAACTCTGCCAGGATTGACCCGACCATGGATTTGATCGTGTGTAGGGCCTTCTAATCTAGACCCTTTCAACATGCAAACTGAGGATATCTTTAGCCTATAGCCATGTATTCCCCAGTTACACATTGAAATATTGACGTACTGAGTTACTGTACTTGTACTCATCAGCAGCAGTATTGGGCAATATTACTAATGAGGAGAGTATAATATGTTACGTATTACACATTACTCCTTGAAATAGTAATATTACTTATTACTTGTAAATTAAGAGTAATATAATATATTTTACATCATTTCATACAGATGGATGGTCAAAGTCAAAGTCATACGATTAGTCACACACGTTAGCGCAGTGAAATCTGTTCTCCCCATTTGACCCATCTCTTGGAGCGGTGAGCCGCAGCGTGAGCCGCAGCATGCGCAGTGCTCGGGAATCATTTGTTGATTTGACCCCCAACCCAACCCATTGATGCGGATGCAGGGAGGCATTGGGTCCCATTTTTACAGTCTTTGGTATGACCCGGCCGGGGATCGAACCCCCGAGCTCCCAGTTTCAGGGCGGACACTGTAACCACAAGGCCACTGTCTGGTCCAGTTTCAGGGCGGACACTGTAACCACAAGGCCACTGTCTGGTCCAGTTTCAGGGCGGACACTGTAACCACAAGGCCACTGTCTGGTCTTCCTGCTATAGGCCTGTGGCACCTCCAGCCGTTTCCCATGGTGGACTATGCATGCATTATTATTCTATTACATTACTTTTGCCCCCTCCCCCGCCCAAAAAAAGAGATGTACAACAACACAATCTGCTTAGCCAGCTTCTTTTAGAACTGAATCCAATTTTTTGGAATAATAATAATAAGAGCCACCAATCAGCCAAAAAGGCTATAAAATAAAGCAGCAATCTCGCTTGACCTTTTAAACAAAATGTTTTCAAAAGGCAGCCAACAAAATTATGAGAGCAATGTTTTATTTATTTATTTTGCATAGTAATATAATACCAAAAACAGTATAATATTATGACATATTATGTAATAATATTATACTGTTTTTGGTCACGTAATTAATACCTTACACTATTTGTTACTGGGTAAAATAATAACACAATATAGTAATAGATTAAAAGTAACTTGTTACTGCCCAACACTGATTGTCATCAACACCTCTGTTACCATACTAACACACTCCAATACTAACAATACTTATTTTTTTTTAACCTTTATTTAACCAGTAAAATCACATTGAGACTGCATCTCTTTTACAAGTGGGAACTGGCCAAGAGGCAGAAATAAAAATTACACTTCAATACCACATCGTCAATGTTACATTTTGAACCAGCAAATACAACATCCATAATACACCTTAAAGTACCTATGCATAAATACAACAAGTCACCTGTCCTACCTTTTAGTAGCAGGGCAAAATACAACATACACAATCTCCACGATCTGAGCCGATATAATAAATATATAGGCATGAACATAGGCTAGTACATATCCAAACATGTGCAGGTGTTGGATTGTACATTGTACTTCTCAAGGGAACTTTAAAAGCCAATTTTAGTCTGGACTGTAGATCATTCCACAACCAAGGGCCAAAGAAGGCCAGACATTTTTTACCCCCCTCGGATTTGAATGCTGGTACTACACACCGCAGCCAAGCATTTGACCTGAGGTTTAGGCCGTTTTGGACCAAGTCGAATTTGGATGAAATGTAAGACGGCAGGTCACCCAGAATGGCTTTATAAATGAAAATATGCCAATGCTGAAGCCTGCGAGCTGCCAATGAGAACCAAGCGACTGCAGCATACAACGTGCAGTGATGTGTTCTGAAAGGTGCATTTGTTATGAATCTCAATGCAGCATGGTACAAGGGAACCAATTTGGTCAAGGTTGGGGAGCAGGCAAACCTATAAATGGTATCACCATAATCCAAAGAGACCAATGACCAGTTTTTTACGAGCTGAACAAGCAAAACAAGCCTTCAATCTGTAGAAGAAACCCAGAGTGAATTTAAGCTTTTTGCACAAGGAATCAATATGAAATTTGAAGTTAAGGTGTTTATCCAACCAAAAGCCAAGGTATTTGTAGCGTTCCACCCACTCAATGGGAATTCCAATACTAATTGAATATGTTAGTGGTTATATTACAATGTGCTAGTAGTAAAAACATCAACTATGTATGACTCCATCATACGTAGCGTGTGTAACCAGTCACCTAGTGTCCTAGTCTATAGCCATGGAAGCAAGTGTTTTTTTTTGCTCCGATCAGGTTTTTTGTAGCCTGACCCAGCCAGCGTGCCTTCTGGTCTGGAGGGGCGGGCGCGCATGGAGCAACCGCTGGACAATATTATTGGTTCACCTATCGCCAAACTTTGCACACACACACTCCCTGGATGCCAACGACGAACCTCTGCCCCAAATATGCTTCAACGGCCTGTTATAGCGCCACCATGAGGCCGATTTAGGCAAAACATTTCTGTAGATTACTCGTACACATTTTATCCATACATCACACAATTCGGTATACACTATCTCCATAGTCATGTGATCAACACGGATCTGCATCATTTCCCATCTTCCATCCTGATTGGCTAATATTGGCTTCCAAAGCTCACATGATTGGTCCGTTTCGAACAAAATGCCACAAATCACGAACATAGTGTGCAATTTCCGTGCAATTATACACGCACATTTCCACTAGGCCGAGGACGACATGCCACTCATTGTTTTTCAAATCAGCCTCATGGTGGCGCTATAACAGGCCAATTCCTGTTTTTAGCTATAACTGCATCAACTTATCAACTGGGCATACAACTTATGTATGCACACTCCCTAGAGGCCATGGAAAAACATTGTCCCTGCATTCCTTCACATCTGCCGGTTATAGCGCCACCATGAGGCCGATTTCTGCTAAACACATTGCTTATGTTAGTCGCACAGATTTCATCCAAATCTCACGCAAATCAGTACACATGATCTCTGTAGTCATGTGATCAAGACGAGTCAATGCTGCACATGTCCTGCTCATCCAGAATTCTATCCTCAGAGATGCTATGAGTGATCTGGCTCTGCATTTCCTCAACAAGAATGAAGAAAATCGTTGCAAAAAACAAACAAACAAAAAAACATGTTTATATTACTCCTAAACATTTTGCCAAACATCTCACACAGTCCTATCCTCCTGGTGGAGACCTGTGCCCAGAGCCAAACATCTCACACTGTCCTATCCTCCTGGTGGAGACCTGTGCCCAGAAGGGCACTTTCCTAGTTATGTCTGTGTCCCTTTCATGCCCATGGAGTTCTTTGTCAGGCATGCCCAAATATGGAGTCTATGCAGATGTCAGAATGATGTCAGAATAGGCCAGCTCCATATATGAAGATATATAGGGGTGATATATAGGGCAGAGGCTATTGGGCTGATGCTGGACAACCAGCTATCGACACCGGGCACTGCACTGAATTTGAGGTCTGTGGGGTGAACGGTTCCCGAGTTACGTAGATTACAGACGTACACACATACGTACAGTACAGGGACTTGATGCATTCATAGATAGACTAGACCGGTGGCAGTAGAGCACTGAGTCGGTAACGATGGAAGTTGGAGATCCATGCCCCACCCGGCTATATGCAATACCCGTTGTACGCAACGCGTGTCAGAGTACCCTTTTATGCCCATATATGGAGATTCTCTGTCTATTTGTGTCCCTTCATTGCTATATATGGGGTTCTGTGTCAGGCCCACATATGAGGTGTTGTGATGTAAGGCATGCCCAAATATGGGGTGTTGTGATGTCAAAACAGGCCAGCTCCATATATTGACACTGGGTAGGGGCCCTGTCCAGAGGCCGGGCAGAGGCCTTTTGTGGCGGTTCTGGACAACCGTGGGTCCGACTCGACACCTGGCGAGTCGGTGGGGCTAACCGCTAGCCGCTAACGGTTCTCAGGTTACGTGCATTACAGACGTACACACAGACAGACATACAGAGACGTGGTGCATTTAGAGATAGATATCTGATTACATTACAGACGTACACACAGACAGACATACAGAGACGTGGTGCATTTAGAGATAGATATGATTGACTTTTATACCACTTAAATGGAATAAAAGATTGGCGTCTCCAGATCTGGTAAATTGCCGATGACCGATGATCGATCGGAACACCTCAATTGTTTAACCGCTTTCAACTATGGTCTCCCTATTTTGGGCATAGGAGAATATTAAAAACGCCGTCACACTATACATTAAATAGGGGCATGATAAGTGGTTAAAGTGCAGTGGAACATTCATGGGGAGCCACAGCATATAGGCGACCCTGATTGGCCCGGAGGAGACAGAAAGACATTTGACATGTGTATAGTGTTCCCGGATGCCATGTTCAATCAAAGGCACAGTGAGGTCTTTGGAGTGTGTGCAGTGGTCTTTGCATGCAGCAATCCGCCGCTGTGAGCCATTCCTTATGCATGTACAGTATGTGTCTGTAAAGGCCTGAGAGGTCTCTCTGCTGTCACATTGTCCTAGCACCCCCCCCCCCCCCCCCCCCGCCATCCCACCCCCACAGTCATGCACTACAGGGTAACTCAAACCTTACACATTTTTAAAGCAGTATGGTGCTTGAGTGCAGTGTCCGATGTGCATGTATGAGTGTGAGCGAGTGATTGTGTGTGTGTGTGTGTGTGTGTGTGTGTGTGTGTGTGTGTGTGTGTGTGTGTGTGTGTGTGTGTGTGTGTGTGTACGCGTGTGTGTCTCTGTGTGTGCGTTGCTTTCATTTCAGGGGCTACAGCTGCATAATGCAACATTTAATCATATTTGTTTTTACTCTGCAAGATAAAAAACACTTTGGTGCGTTTACTTGTATTTGGTTCCTGATCCCAATCTTTTTTTGTTTTCTTTTTTTTTAATCCTTATCCTTTATGTCTGGCAGGGGATGATAAAAGAGAGGAACCAGTACAGTATGTTAGATATTACTGCAGTACAATAATCCCAAGGTTATAGGTATGAGAAGGTTGAGATGTTACACATTAATTATGAGAGTCCTACATGAGACGGAAACAATTCCAGTGCGACTGTTTACTCTTTTCAATTTGCCTTCTAAAGATAAAGAAAAGTTCTAAAGCACATTGGGGGAAAAAAATAAGAATTCTACAAGTCTTGGCAGGTGCACAAAAAGCCAACAACAATGTGCCTCAATTTAAGTATCTGCTGAGGCAGAGACTAATGGGGATCTAAAATAAACAATGGCGTGCAGATAAACAGGACCCGATTCTATACTTGTTATTAGGGCTGTCAAAATTGGAGTTAACTGAGTTAATTAAATTGTGAAATGAATTAGATTAAAAGTTTTAACTCAATTAATCCATGCTTGGATGACCCGCCCCATACATCCCATCCACTCTGCTCTGGATGGGGGAAAACATAAGTTGGTTATTGCCATAAAAAAGGCTGCACAATTTACATACAGTAGGCAGAATCACATAGCACGACACCAGGGTTAGAGACAGAGGGACACCATCCTGCCACACCATTTCTTTTTACATACGTATGCTAAATGTATATATCCGCCTTCTGTCATTTATCTTTCTATTCCCACAACAATATACATGAAAAACATGGCATATTTCGACATAGTTCGAATGGTAATTAATCATGATTAATACATTTTTACACTGTGATTAATCTGATTAAAAGAATATACTTGTTATACAGTATATAAATCACATGGACTGCTTATGGACTGCACATCCCAGAGAGGACCAAAAATAACTTGTACAAAAGCTAGAACCAAGGCTGATGCTGTAGGCGCTCTGAAGGCGAACACTATATACAGTAGGCCTATATCTAATTTTGTAGGCTAGTTAACAATAATTTAACTCTTGAGAGTGTAAACCATTTTATACTCTCAAGAGTCCCCGGACCACTGATTGAAAACCACTGCTATAGACTAGGGGTTCTCAACATTTTTGGCGGGGGACAAATAGAGATGCTCTATGGATGGACACATCCTAAATGGTATCTATGGCAATAGGAATAGGAACATCCTGCTGGTGTGTCCAGAAACTCCATCTGTTTCCTTTTGACCCCCAAGTCATTGCACACAGTCACCCTAAGCATGATGTAGCATGTACCATGCCTATGCCAGATGGTTGCCATTAGTTTCGTAGTAGCCAGACCATTAGATAGAAACATCGAGTCTGGGGCAAACCTATTGAAAAGTTGTTGAGGACATCACGTCTGGGACAAAGCTATTGAAAGGTTGTTAAAAAAAAAGAAGAAGGTCTGACAGACATATTTACCAACCACGAACGACCTCCGTTACAGCCCAGCCAATCAGAGACTTACCCGAGTTCTTCTCGATCAAAACCCATTTACGCTGACTTGTGTTTCAGTAGAGCATTCGATGCACGTGATCGATGCATTGAACAGGGACATCAGAGCAATGCATTCCGTGTCTACTGACCTACCGCAACCGTCTCCAGCGCAAAACGTTATATTGTGACGTTTTGGAGACATTCAGTAGGCTGCATTCGGTGCGTTGATCACGATTACAAACAACATCTAACCCTAACTAACAAACAGAAACCTAACCGGCTCATACCTCAGACATTGGAGAAAATAACCAGAAATCTAACCCTAACCTCAGTCTTAACCCGCCGCCACGCAATCATTTGACAACGCGCGTCGTCACTGTCAAAACAGTAGCCGTGATCAACCGCACAGAATGCAGTCCCTTTCAATGCATTGATGACATCCGAAACGGTGTTCAGACCCTCTGATGATGTATGCTTCATCATTTTTCAACCGCGGTCGAGATCATGGATTTCACAATCGAAAAATTATGATGATGATGGCATGTCAGAACAGGTCAGCTCCATATATGGAGATCTAAGGGTTTGAGGTCAGATGTAGAGTTGCTAGCCGGCTCCATATGCAAATCTAGGTGATGATCCAGTCTTCTCCATGTATGGATAACCAGGGTTTGATGAGGTCAGTGTCGTGATCTTCATATATGGAGACAGCCATATATGGAGCATGTCACGAGGCGTGACGGACGGACTGACTTGCAGGTTTTCATAGTAACCTACTGTCGCAATAAGCTGTTGTCTAAGATGTCTTTTCTAGAGTTGTGTCTTTGAGCTGCAGGAGCATAGACATTACTTCTGCCCTTCCTTCCCGTCTCCTTCTATCAGCCTCTCCCTTCATATCCCATCCCTTCCTCGCTCACATAACGAGTTCCACACGTCTTAGAACTATCCATCTCTGCATTGAACCTGTCTCCAAACACAGACACACACACGCACACGCACACATTTAATTGGCATGCCATCGGTCAGCTGGCTCCCATGGTGCCCGGCTCAGGGTGGTGCCACAGCATTCGTGCCACAACGGGTCCTTAAACTGCTCTGGGCAGACGGCCGTCCGACCTGCTGCCCACATTACCCTGACCTCCCTATCTCTCTCTCTCTCTCTCTCTCCCTCTCCCTCCCTCCCTCCCTCTTTCTCTCTCTCTCCCCCCTCTCCCCCCCCCCCCCCCCTGGCTGTCGGGGAGTTGTAACCTTATTAGTGACCTCATTATTTCCGATCAGAGGCAAGAGAGTGGCGATCAGCCTGAAAAATAATTAGCCTGCGACTCGGCGCTTCAGTCTACGCGCTACGGGGAACCCATGCTTTGTTTTTGTTTTTGTGGCAATGGCGCACTACTACCAGACGAATAAGGAACACTTGGACATGTACTAAGGCAGTGTTTATTCTTTGACGGAAATGTTAGTTTTAGTCAAAATCTTGGCAGGCCGTGATGGCATCATAATGCCCGATTTATACATTAGCTGATGCCACACGTGAGCTTCTAGATCTGCTATTTGTTGAGCCAACATATAATGACGCTGATACTTTTTTACTTTTACTCAACATAGGCCTATATTTAAAGTACTAAAAGTAAAAGTACTCATATTGCAGAATGTCCCATTTCACAAAGGCTTGTAGATCTGCTATTTTCAAATGGCCAAATGTATATAGGGCCAAAGTGTGTAATGTATGTTTTGTAATAATCTACAAAGTAACTAGTGACTAAAGTTTTCAAATAAATGTAGTGGAGTACAATATTTGGGTCCAAAGTATTGGATTTAGTCAAGTAAAGCCAAGGACAAATACCTCACAATTGTACTTACGTACAGTACTTAAAGGACAACTTTAGCTTTGTTCAACCAATGTTCATGTTTTAGGTTATTAGAGAAAGTAAAAGATGAGGATTTGAGCTGTTTTTGACAGTGGGCGGGGGCATTCGAACATGGGGCTAAATATGTATTGTTATATACTATAGTCCTACTAGACCCCAAGACATTTAATTTGGCCACAAAAGATCACGGTATCTACTGAATGTAGGACTAGAGTAAATAATAAAAAAATAAATCGCCATCATATTTTGTATAAAAATACGTATTTAGCCCTTTGTCCCTATAATGTGCACGGGCTACTGGCACCGTTCCTCATATCACGCAAGAGACGCCACACACCAGTATAGAAGAGAGATAGTCACTTACTCACTTGTTGTAACTTGTGGGGGCTATATTGTCTTGAAAAATATTTCGAAGCGATGTTAAACTCAGCATGGCTCATTTCCATGCGTCACAGTCAGGGACCCTGCTGACGATTTGGTGGATGGTGGTCCACTGGTTACCCTCCTACTGCATATATCAGCGCTGCATGATCTCATGCAGATCGGCTATTTAGCCGTTTGTGAGGACGCACACATGAGCGTGCGTTATTACGCGGCGGAGCCGCAGAGAAAATTGTTATTTATAATGTAGTGAAAATGGAAAACAATGCGTGTGAAATGGCATGTGTGGCGTGGTGCATGGTAAAGATTTAAATTGCGTGACTGTCACACTCAAAAGGGTGAGACTTGGCAGCCCTGAATAAACCTACCTGTTGATAACATGATTAACATCTAACCTGCAGTTAAAAATAGCTATCTGTGAAACTCAATGATGTCATGCAGGCATGCATATTATCAGAGGTGGATTTAAACTAAATTAAAAAAGACGAGAGCCACCAGAGGGTCGCCGCGAGCATTTAGTTTTCTTCTGTGCATCAACTCATCCTTAGACAATCATTTTATTTTATTCTCATTAACCGATATAATTAAGTAAATTGGTGTGCCCAGCTATTTGCACCTTCAGAGCCCAGTTCAAGGTGACACAGGACTCCATCTTGTTTGTGCAGATAGCGCAGCATCTAACCGAAACATTCGATCAGTGATTTAGATTCAGAGATATTTCCTCCCGTCCACTATAATGGAGGGGGAACACTTTTGATGACCAACCGGAAATGACGCTCCTAGACTGTATAGTGTATATTGCTCGCTGATATCAAACAATTAATTCTCCATCTTTTGACTAGTCTCCGTCCTGGGCAAAGTACATAATAGGCTTCAAAAGACAGAGATCTGGGTTCTAGGCAAGGTGTTCCATAGTAGGTTTGCCCGTCTGTTCCCCAAGAATAGGGTTGCTGTGGATCAAGTGGTAGTTCCCAGACGTTTTATCTCCAGACACAAGAAAGAAATTAGACATTTGCCCGGGGCCCAAACTAGTGAAAATAGCAGATCTACAAGCTGTGAACTGTAGATCGGCTACTTTAACTACTTCTTGAATTTAATTTAGTTTTTACTTCATGAAATGTTAGCTTTTTGGGGATTTAAAAAAAAATATATTATTATAATTTGTTTACGTTTTGAAATAATAATTAAATAAAGGGACCCAGAAATAAAGAAATAACATACATATACAGGTCCATCCCATTAGAATATTTTGTAAAAAAGAATCTTCCGTAATATAATACAAAATGTCATAATATTCTCAATTCATTGTGCATAAAGTATTTAAAACCTTTTTTTGTTTTAATCTTGATGATTATGGCGTACAGCTCATGAAAATCAAAAAATCCTATCCCAATGAATTAAAATATTTTACGAGACTAAAAGAAAATGATTTTTTAAACGAGAAATGAGAAAAGTATATTAATGTATGCAGTTAATACTTGGTCTGGGCTACTTTTGAACAAATAATTTCATCAATGGGGCGTGGCATGGAGTTGATCAGCCAGTGGCACCGTTGAGGTGTTATGGAAGCCCAGGTTTGCTTTGATAACAGCCGTAAATTATTTTTTATTGTTCAGTCTTATCTTATCTTATCTTTCAAGGCTAAGGCATTATTACATAATACCTAAAGCACTTCGAATCCAATTTATTTATAAAGCACATTTCAAACAACAGGGTTGAACCAGTGCTGTACACAAAAAATATACTAAAATACTTAATAAACAAGGGGAAGAAAACACATAAGAGGGTGCAACATAAACACGTTGCCTAGTGGAAAAAACAGCAACTCTCGGTCTGAATCATAGAAAGCCAAGGAGTACAAGTGAGTTTTCACACGTGATTTCAACACAGGCAAGGTTTGAGATGCTCTAACATGGGGTGGAAGATCGATTTCACAGCTTGGACGCGACAGCGGAAAACGGATCTATTGTGGGGTCATTGGGAGGTAGAAGCTCTGATATGTAGACTTAAAGACAGACACATAAGAACTGAATCCTATAAACCAACAGGGGAGCCAGTGGAGGGAGGCAAGAATCGGGGAGATCATACTTCCGTTCCCCCTTGAAGAGGCGAGCGGCTATCTCTACGATCGATCGATGGATTCGAATGGTAACTTACAGTATCATGTTTAGCGCTTGCGAGTTGCATTGATCAAAAGCCATTAAATATGTCTGAAAAGACAGCTTCCAAGCAAGTCCACTGCTGGTTCACATAACAGCACGGTAGAAAGACCTGGGATGCACCACACAAGAGCACAACAATGCAAAAACTCAGATGCTCACCCTCACCCCCACATGCAAGACATCATTTTTGGCTCACAACTGAGAGTAATAAAAGATTAAATAAAAGATTAAATATTTCATTTTAGGTATTAGGCTAATGTTCAGACTACTGAAATTAATACAATTAGTTCCCGTTTCCACAAGCAATCCAATTAAGGGTAAGAATGAGATAAAGTTTTTGTGATGCTGCAAGATCAGGTAAAAGCCAGGTGCCAGTATATCGACAGGGAGAGGAAAAACATTATGGGGTAATGTAATAAGTATATAAGTCTTTGACATATAGGCCTACTGTATTACTGTTTAATTGGGAATCATCGAAAAAGTCAAAAACTAGTTTAATTTGTTACTTTTATATCCTTTATTCGCGCGTGCGCGCACACACACACACACACACACACACACACACACACACACACACACACACACACACACACACACACACACACACTTCAGGACAGTGAGAAATGATGTTTTATATTCCTGTGCGATAAGGATCTTGTGTAATCTCCACACTCCTTAAGAAAGATTAGGGACAGTTGTACACAGGTTTTATTTTATCATGAGGGGGGAGGAGGGGTGCAGGCGTTGGTGAAGGATTAGAATGGAGTTCCAGATTTTTTCTGAAACCTGCCAGCTGCATTTCAACAGTTCTTGTCCAAACTAAAGCTATTTGGGGAAGCAGTTTGTATGGTAAACAACCATAGCTGTGCTGTGGTGTTAGCCACAGCCACAGCATTCGTGGATCTACCGAATTACGCACGGAATTCTCCTAGCAAATCACAGCTTTAAGGCACTTTGTTTATCTCTCTCTTTATCGCCCCTGTCCCATTCATTGCGGTGATCCTCCATATCGTTCCATTCCCCAGGTTAGACCCGAGGAGTGAAAGCCTCACTCTTTCAGCCACAGCACAAAAGCTGTGGTGTGGTGTTAGCCACAGCTATGTTTTTTGCTATTTTCGCATTGAAATCCTGAAAAGTAACCATTTGTATTTAATTTCAAATGCATTTACTTATAGTTATGTTAACTTTATTAACTAAATACAAAGACATAAAAAAGACATATGTAGACTGAATTAATTAAAGCGGGTCATGTTTGCATGTTTGGAATTGTAACAGCTGAAATCAATAATATCTCAGTATTCTGATATTAACCTGCAGGCCGCATTAAGTGACGGTGGGGGCCGCATGTGGCCCCCGGGCCGCCTGTTGCCCATGTATGTCCTGTACCATAACATTTCTTCATGGAATTCTCATGGATATGTTGCCAAGATTCTTTTTTTTTAATTAACTGCATTATCTTTTTTGTTTTTTGAATACAATTTTGAATCTCTCATCAATCTTAACCACTTTACTACTTAGTAAACTAAAACGACGACTAGAATAGGCTCTGTACTAGTGCTCTTCACAGACCCACACGGGTGAAATGTTAGTAAAATATGTAATCAGTGTGTGACAGCAGGTGTGTCTCTCTGTGACTTTTTCTGTCTGCGGTGCGCTCTGTTGCACTGCGGGAGAAACGAACCGAAGATTTGTGTGATAATTTAGGCTGATCTAGGATCAGTTTAGTGTAGCAGCGACATGAATGCAGCTGTTACTTGTGTGATGATTATGCTGGTTTAGGATCAGCAGCGCAAGAGCAATGGACATGCAATTCAAGCCAGGACGGGCTGATTTGAAAACACTGGCATTCGATTCTACATTATATCATGGATCCCGAGTCCCGACAACAGTTAACAGTGTTGACCTCAACGAGGTGAAAGCAAAGCTCAAAGCAAATTACATTCGAAGGTTAAAGCAACCACGGCAACTCTCGTGCGTGGCCCAACTTTGTGCAAATCGTGAGCAAAGTAGGAGATGCTACATTTTCTGGACACGTGAAGAGCTCTACTCTGTCTTTTTTCCCTCTACACAAATGTCTTTGCCGGAAATAACCGATCTACAAGCTCACCACAATGCAGTGTGAGCTTTTAGATCTATTTTGGGCCGACCGTTCCCCACCATATAATGGCTGCGAGGGTTCAGGAGGTCAAAAGGCTTTTTCAGAAATATCTCATGCAGCATGAGATATTTCTCACATTTTCTGCCAGCATGCTGGCAGAAAACACAAAACAGCTTGCTATTCCTGGTGTTCCTCATCATTTTGTTAATTAAAAACAGGATTTCTCGTCAGAGGCAGAAAGTTATGAAAAGATGTAACTTGCACAGCAAAAAAATAATTCCAGGAGGAGCCATCCCACGGTTAGAGCTGGAACCTTGAGGAGTGTCCCACACTTCACAAAGCTGCAAAGATTAACATGTCAGGCAAAGGTTAGGGCTAAGGCTCTAAAGCTGGTAAGCCGCAAACGGCAGGTTGTGTGTGTGGGTGTTGGTGTGTGTAAGTGCATGATGTGTGCGCGCATGTGTGTGTGTGTGTGTGTGTGTGTGTGTGTGTGTGTGTGTGTGTGTGTGTGAGAGATTTACAGGTTTTTTGTAGGTGTTTTAAGTTACTTTTAACCCAAAATGATCAACACGCATCAGTGATTTTCTAGAGGCCTCGTTCTTTTTTTTCCTCCTTCCTAATTAGTTTCAACCAACTGGCCTCAGCAAAAAATGTAAAAATAAATTAAAAAAGGATGCGCCCTTGCTCCGTGGCTCGCAGATAGCCCAGACACCCAGTCTTCCTCGAAATATTTCTCCATTCCCTCAACTCCATCCCTGGAGCATTTCATTGAATGCCCAGAATAGCATCCCATATCTGAGAGCAGTGCAGATCACAGAAGTAGCTAGCCCACTCCGCATCATCTCCTCTCCCTCTGCCTGCCTGCCTGCCTGCGTCTACTGTATATGGTGGATCATGTAACGTGGCTGGCCTGTTCGTCCGTTCTCCCATGGGTGAGGTCGTGTACTGTGCATGTAATGGAGGGCAAAGTGCACTATGGTCGGCTGTTATTGCTTTTCGAGTGGTGCAGCCACTCCAATGCACAGCAATGTGTGTCCCTGGCTGGCTGTGTCCCGGACTGGTTGTGTCCGAGCAATAGAGTGTATGCGTGTGACATCATCATCATACCCGGAAGTTATGCGGGAATGCCTACTGACTACTGAGTGGCAAAAAACTATTTTCTGGCCTTGACAACCCATACATCCAAACAGAAAAGTCCTATCTGATTGCATTAAATTAACTTTGTCACTCACTTTGCCACTCGATTTGCCACTCGATCTGCCATTCACTTCATGCATGCACATACCCTCTATTCTGTGGTCAGGGTTGACACAATGGATTGTGTTAAGTCAGTGAGTGTGTGCGTATACGCACGGTGCGTATCGCAGTGTGTGTGTGTGTGTGTGTGTGTGTGTGTGTGTGTGTGTGTGTGTGTGTGTGTGTGCGAGCGTGCGTGCGTGCGTGCGTGCGTGCGTGCATGTAGAGATGAGGATCACTTACATCAGATCATAGACCATCATCGTGACATCGTCTCGCAATTGTGCTTCTATAGTTGTGGAGAGATACTGGAGAGATACTGGAGAGAGAGAGAGAGACAAATGAAGTGAACATGGATCCCATTTCACATCTCTAGAGATGAATGCAGTCAGACTTGCACTGCGCTCATCTCATCCACCATATTGTCACGTCGGTGACCTTTAACCTTTAGGACTCTCATGTCTCATAATTATTATTTCTTTAGACTTTTCGTCCTAATGCATCACACTCTGAGTTATGTTGAACCTGAGAGAAAGTGTAACACTTTCAACATGGTGTCCCTATTACATTACAGACACGATTTAATTTTTTTCTTTATTGCTCACAGTGCATAGCACACTGTTGTACAACCCTTTTTACCCAATCTATAGTCATTGCAAATAGCAGCCATTTTTGGCTAATACTAAATACAGGTGATGGTAATAATTCTGGGTGTGTTTCATGTGTGCCAGCATGTACGGTTAACTTCATGCTGATCCGCAGAAACACCTAAAAAAAAGTAACACACAATTGCATGTCATTACCTTCAGCTGCGTTTACACGTCTGTTAAAGGTGTACTGTAGTATAGTCCTTTAACCTATACTATAGTGTCACTGTCAATGTCCACTGCTATCCTGGGGAGGTTGATGCAGTGTGTATTTGGCTATGAACCCTGAAAAATAAAACTACTGATAACTCGGATTAGTGAACCCCTATCTTAAAATATTTTGTGCGAGGGATCCCCATAAGTTAAGAGTGTTCCAAATTATTCAAGACCTTTCACAAATTTTCAAAATAATTCTCTGAATAACGCAAGGACTCAAATGAAGAAAACATGCATAATAATGTTAATGCAGCCTTCACTTAATTTCTAAAAGAAAAACATGGTCAGTACCAGTCGAGGTCAGTCATCAAACAAGGAGGCATGGTAAATCCAAACAGTTCAACAGGCAGTCAAAACTCCACAGTCAAACGAAAACCACCGACATGAGTATACTGAGACAAACTGACAAATGATGTTGTTGAAACTCACTGATATATAAGCCTTCACAACTAACTAGAGCAACAGGTCACAGGTGGTGAGTAGCAACAAAAGCAGGTGTAGACAATTACCAATGGACTGGCTAATTACTGATGATTGTGTGTGTGTGTGTGTGTGTGTGTGTGTGTGTGTGTGTGTGTGTGTGTGTGTGTGTGTGTGTGTGTGTGTGTGTGTGTGTGTGTGTGTGTGTGTGTGTGTGTGTGTGTGTGTGTGTGTGTGTGTGTGTGTGTGTGTGTGCGTGAGCAGAATGGTGAAATCATCCATCAAGGACTTCTGCCAGAAATATGGGATTATTCTGGCAGGGTTTCTTTCTTTTTACATGAGTTGGGTGTTATATTACATATTCTAATTACAGTTCCAATGCCCCATCTCAGCACCGGCCTCAGTGGCTCCTGGTATCGAATCCTGCTTGCGCCACTATTTTTTTTTTTTTTTTTTTTTAGTATTGGAGTTTGGAAGCACTCGTTTTTAGTAAAGCAACCTCCTGCTGCCTCCTGCATTATGTGCAAATTCAAAACAGGTCAGGTAGTACGCAGGGCAAGGCCTTCCTTGAAGGTGATTACTGCAGTGTGTTGCAGTTTGGAAGTGCTCGTTAGATATCACTCACTGCCCTGCGTATACCACCTGTTTTGAATTTGCACATAATGCAAGCAGGAGGCAGCAGGAGGATGTTGCTTTACTGAAATCAAGTGCTTCCAAACTCTGATGGCAAGATGGCCGCGGTCTGCAAATGGTCAATTGCAGTGACAGAGAACACCCTGTTGGCTTCCCACCTGTAAACATGGCCAATTGGCTCCCGGCCAGGCCAGAGGCATTGGGCGAGTGTTTTATCTCCATACCCGCTCACTGAAGACATATTGAAAATCGATGTTTGGTGGTCCATAAACACCTTTTGTATACTCATTCACGTTTGCCAACACGCGCACACACACAGAACGAAATAATTACTGTTCTGTACTCGTACACAAGATGTAAAAAATGAAGTTACCTTGGACGCACAGTTGGACGCACAGTTGGACGCACAGTTGCACAATGCACACACACACATGCACGCACACACACATGCACGCACACACATGCGTGTGCACGCACGCATGCACACACACAGTCCAAGTTGCCTACGCGCCAATGACAGGATTAATATTTGTCATCCCTCTTTAAATGTGACGTCGCCAAGCGCAACACACGTCCCAAATCAGGCTGCTTAAACACATCCCAGCTTCTGCCCAGGGAGCCACTGCTGATGAATGTCCCTAATTTACCGTGTCCCCTCAGAGGAACTGGGAGTCCATTTTCCTACATTAGATGTTAGTTGTGAAACAAAGCGTGCCTCTTCATCACCGAAAGCTTGTGTGTGTGTGTGTGTGTGTGTGTGTGTGTGTGTGTGTGTGTGTGTGTGTGTGTGTGTGTGTGTGTGTGTCTTTTTTTTGCATTCTTTTCTTTTTTGTCAGAAAGCAACCCCCAACACTGGGTCCCCAACAAGGACCCAGTGTAAGGATCCCCCGTGGGCACAGAAACACCTTTCAATGGATTCGCTCCACTTATCAACACCTCAACTCGGCTGTGAAATTGATATGCTGTCTTCATGTCATTTTTTCTTTTTTTAAAGGTTAACCACTTCAACCCTGTATACTTCATTGACGGGAGTCCCCGAGGCGTCTGCCGTCTATACTACAGAAAATCCTTGTGTCCCTCTTCACAAAATATCCTCAACCGAAAAGATCCAATCTACAAACTCACAACGCACAGCATTGTTCTGAACACGTGCGCTTGTAGATCTGCTATTTTCGCAGAATGTGCTACTAGAGGTTTTGTTAACGGTCTACCGGCCATTTTGATGAAGTCACAGAAAAAAATTTGAGCATTGGTAATTATGTTTTACAGTGTATTTATTTAACAGTTTAGAGGTGAAGTATGTTCTTTTCAAGGGCACTTCGAGAAACACAATTAATTTGTGTGTATTTCTTCTTGATAGGAAAAATACAAAAACTATATATATATATATATATATATATATATATATATATATATATATATATATATAGTTTTTGTGATCAGACAATGGTGTTCTTCCTGACATAGCAGCAAATTAGAAAAGCTGGTATTGATCCTTTGTTACATATTCCAATTCCATAGTTAGCTTTTGGGTGCATTTTGAAAGTCATTCTTTAGACTAGAGAGCGAACGAGAGCAAACAGAGCAAGCAAGAAACTAAAACATGAGAGAAAGAAAAGAAGCAAGCTGCACTGACAGAGAGAGAGAGAGAGAGAGCCACACACACACACACACACACACACACACACACACACACACACACACACACACACACAGAGTGGGGGTTGATCAATAGGGTTGTTTGCAGGTTTGCTGTGTGGAGGAAGGTGACCGGGCATGAATGCGGTGCTAAAAGCGACAGGGCTTTATTCTAGGTGGGAGACATTGGGTCATATAGTCACACACACACACAAAGCATTTCCTTTATTTGTATGCATGCGCAATTTCCTTTTGCTGCAGTAGTATAGCCACAGACACGCATTAAATCCATGTATTCACGCAAACGCATGACAAGATGACAATGACTGTTATAGTACTGCATTATGCCCGAGGCAAGCCCCAGTAATTACAACGTCTCAAGTAGGCCTACTTTGTATAATATGCACTTTCATATCACTGTGAGGGCGAGCTAAGTTTAGCCTGAAGAATCAAACACCCACAGACTGGTAAAACAAGTGTCCCCCATTTTCTCTGAAGACATGTCTACTCTGAACATGTGTGTATGCAATTTCCACCCCACATGCGGGGTGAACACAACACAACACTACACTAAGCCCATGCGCAAGCAGAGCCCGCAAGTACTGTCGACCGCCATTTATGGCGTACTTGTGTGCAACAAGCAAGTAGGCACTCGACAGAGTGCAGTTCTAGTTATGTCTGTGTCCCTTTTTTGCCCATATGGAGTTCTTTAACAGGCATGGCCAAATATAGTCTATGCAGATGTCAGAACATCTGCACAGAAATCTGGGCTCCAAAACAGAGTGGGCACCAGGGCTCGGAAGAGTGGAATATAATTTCCCAACTCACTTACGCGCTTTACATAAAGCTGCGTCGACACTCACTCAACCTGGATTTCCCTCACGGGATAATGAACATATCATCTGTAGAAGTTGGGCTCGTGTTCAATTTACAGTACAGATGTTTAGATTATGTTAAATTAGATATAATGTCCCTGTTAGTAACATGAAATAAAAGCATAATAAAGAACATGTTATGTCTTATTAGGCTTTGTTACAGTTCTTATGCGATTCCTTATTAGACCATAATGTAGGGATGATTATAGTGTCTGATCTTAATTCAAATTGCACGAAACCCATGCCGAAAATTCTATTCCAGTAGCAGGAGTCACGCCATCAACCTCTATATTCCAACCATTGTTACTACCACTACCTCCCCAGGGCCAACCAACCGTGGGGCTTCTAATCTCATTCAAAAACGGAACCAGCTGTATTCCGCTGTATAACCACATGATTGGGCCAGAACTGTGTTTTAAATCACATTTGCTCATTTAATAAAGTGGTATCTTTTTAGGGGGAGAAAAAGAAGACATTTGTCACATTGAAATACACAGCAGCTCCATAAAAGTTTGGTAACTCAAGTTAATGGCCATACCCTTATACGTTCCCAATGTCTTTCAATTTTCATGCCATGCTTATTTTTCTTACGAGTGTCATTTTGACAAATTTACTTTACTTTGACTTACTTTCCTATTCTTTCAATATACATCAAAGCTTTTCGAATTTCATTAAAAAAAAAGCTGATCGACAAGCTTGTAGATCAGCTACTTTTGAGTAGCCAATAAGGTTACGCTATAGGGTTATGTCGTGCACGCAGGGGGCATGTCGTACACGCAAAGTGAAGGCACGGAGGCGTCCCTCTGCAATTACTTACACCTGCGAACAAAAAAGGATCGTAAAAGCCTGCTTCAATTGAACACGCAGGGCAGAATACGCACATCATTCGGTTAAACCAACGTTGCATGACCTTTGCATCGCTTTGACCTCTGTCCCCCAGTCGTCGTCCCCCCCCCCCCCCACACACACACACACACACACGCACACACACAGTCCGTCACGCGGAGTAAACGGAGCACTTTGACATTAGCGGCTCTCAGTCAATAGGTCACGTTGGAAGGAGAGGCCTGGTGTGTGTGGACAGGTATTGATCCTGGCTGTCTCGTGGTTAGCTGGATACTGTAGATAGAGCACAGGAAACAGAGGGGGAGGGGTATGGGGGGGGGTGTAGATGGGTTTATTTCCAGGAAGCATAGCAAAAGCAGGTCTGGGATTATGTGAGTGACTGTGTGTGTGTGTGTGTGTGTGTGTGTGTGTGTGCGTGTGTGCGTGTGTGCGTGTGTGCGCGTGTGTGTGTGTGTGTGTGTGCGTGTGTGTGTGTGGATGCTTCCATCTGGTGTTGCTCACTCAGTAAGGTTGAAATGGACGGGTAATTCACTTAGCTTCCACTCTGGGTGGCCATTATCTTTAGAGGGTGTCTGTCTGTGTGTGTTCAAGTCATTATATCATCATTTGTGTGCCACACATACCGGTACTGCATGTCGTACTGTATCTTGTCCTTGTCGGGCAAAAACTCTGTATCTCCATATCTCATCTCTTTTATGTTTTATTTTTTCATAAATCAATGCCCTTTGTCATACTAGTGTACACGGAAAAGTGGCAAAACAAGCTGAGCTTACAGATCTGTTATATTAGAAAACCTTGAAAATGTTTGCGTTTGAAAGCTTTGGAGAGCCACGGTTTTGACCTGACACTGACTGTTCTATATCTCCATTAGACTGGACTGTTGTCTACTTGATGATTGACCTTTCAGGGCTGGCCTTCACTCTACAATCATTGCGGCAGAAGGTCAACTGCTTTCTCTTGGTTTCTCTAAATAGCCATCAAAGATGTTAGGTTTGATCTGATTCCTGCAGCTGCATTGCTTTGCTGATTTTGAGAGTTTCTTTGTCAAAATTACTGCTTTCTACACCAGTGGTTCTCAGACATTTTTGCGTCAAATTAATATGTATTTGGACTGGACCCCCATCTGAAAAAGCCAGAGACCCCCATACTAGATTTTGTTGTGTCAATGTAAAAAAAATAATACTATACACAAATTAATGTTTGCTGTTGCCTGTGTGTGCATGAGTGTCCTTCCCACGCACATGCAGGTACTGTCTGTGTCTCATAGGAATGATATGATACGTGCATGCTCACACATACATTCAAGTACACGCACACATGCAGGCACGCGCAGACACGCACTACATCTGATACTTCACACGTACAGACAAGTGCGCATCGTTTCTGTATCGGCTCTAGAGTCTAGATCTAGACCGGATCAGCAGCCTGCAAAGCAACTCCATCGCAACGAAGTCTACCATTATAAATAAACACTCAAACCCATAGTACCACCAAGACTTGTGAAAGTAGTAACTAGTTACTTTTGGAAAAAAGTTAATGTAATAGTATTACTCAAAATGTCAAAGTGACTACCGGTAGTTACTTACGTTACACACACGCACGCACACAAAGGGAAAGAAATTCCATCCTTTTCTGTCATCCTGCTTGTTGCCAGATTCAATTCAAAGCGAGTTCCTCACAGCGAGGGAGTTTCAGGTGGTGAATGCCTGTTAAGGGCAGCATGGAGACAGCGACACAAAGAGAGAAAGATGGGCTGGTGAAAAATTACTGGGTCTTTTCACTGGAAATGTCTTCTGAAAATCAACCATTCATATAAAAAAAGAAATGCTTTTTTCTTTAAAAATTTAACAAATTAAATCATAACCACAATCATTCTATTCAGATAAAAACGGCCTTGAATAGGACTTCTTCAATATTTATAGGTAATTTAAGATAAGTAGTTTTGGGGTTCACAGCATGCTGGAAGGCGGCCATGTATGAACAACTGTAAAAGAAAATTGAAGCATTTTAGATAAATGTCCTTGACTATGAGAGTTCTTTGCTATTATATTGAATGAATGGAGCTCAGGAAATATATTGTCGCAGTATGAAACCGAAGTGCTCCGGTGATAGAATGCTATATTATTTTCTGCGTCTTTATCTATCCATCGCATCGTACTGTATTTCTCCTTTCTTTAGTTCCTTCCTTCCTTCCTTCCTTTCTGTCGGTCGTTATTTTTCTAGCAGAGGTGAGGTCAATCACTGCGATCTCTGAGCAGTGGGATGACATTTTTCCCCACTTGAATTCCGTCTTCATCTGCACTCTCTTTTCACTTGAAATGTCATGCATAATGGCTGACATTCTCAAAGCTTTCCCTTTAGTCTCCTTTAAAAAGTCACACGTGAACTCGTGAAGTCACTAGATGAGGGCAATTCTCAGTTATGGTCTTTGAATTGTGGGAATGGGTTCTTTGAAGAAAAACAAAAAACAAATTCTACTCTCTCCTTCTGCATGAGAAAAAAAAAAAAAACCTAAAATCATCATCATGATTATGTTTGATTAATATTGTATTCACTAATATTAATCATGGTTCTTGATGATGATGACTTTAGGTTGAAAATTATGTGTTTGTTAGGTTTTATTTTATCATTTTCTTAATGCCATGGTGATTATGATTGGTGCCATAATAGCCTATCTTGCCAATGGCATGTGGACTTAAGTGGATTGAAAAATGTTCTGGTTGTATGAACTATTAATCTCATGTGTAATGATGGGGAGACAAGGAAAAGGCGCAACAGCAGAACAAATAAGATGTTTGAATTAATTGCCAAGTTTTATTTTCGTTTGTGCAGCCAGCCATACTTTTTAACTCTTGTCCTGTTAGCAACTTAGCACCAAAGCTAAAGCTCTCATTAACAACGACATGAACCTTATTCTGATGCAGCAAGTATGGCTCTGAATGAGAGAATGACATGAAACCATTCAGGACGAGAACCCCTTAAAGGGGTTCTTGTTGCTTGCAGTATATTGCAACATAACATTTCAGTCCTAAGTGGGTTAATATCTGAAATATAAAATGTTTTGTTTAAATTTGTTTTCGACGGGCTGTTTGAGGAAAATATATTGTATAGTATAGTATAGTATAGTAGTTAGAGAGAGAGAGAGAGAGAGAGAGAGAGAGAGAGAGAGAGAGAGAAATCGTGTCAAGTCTCACCTCACTAATTGTGTTAAGTCTCACCTCTTGCGTTTAATCAGTGGTACTTGTCAGTGCGCCAGTGTGGTGATATGTGCTTTAATGTAAACTATTTCTGTTCTTTTTTTTTAGGGGCTCTAGCCCCTCCTACATGCAGCTTTTAGTAACCGTCCACCTTCGTCTTACCCCATTACGCCTGACGTCGAAATTTTAAATAAATGTTTTCTAAATCATGACAATTTTCGGAAAGATTTGAGGCACATTTTAACGATTTTTCAAAAGTTGAATAGGTCTGCTATTTTTCAATAGCTAAATTATAACATAATGTTTGAAACACCAAAAGAGGTTCCCGCCCAGAATGGGTTTTAAACAAACATTAAATTCCCATTGACAATGAATGGAGAATTTTACGTCAGTGTCTGAGCAAATAGGCATAGTGTCTATTTCATGCGGGTGTGATCTTTCTCTTTCATTGTAGTAATCAGTGTAAGCCATATATGTAGGCCTATTTATACCTTTGTTGTGATCAAAGAAAACATGTCACTCATCCATTCACCTCATCTCACCTCTTGATTTGAATTCAATTTAAACAAGTCTCCTGCACTTTTAAATCATTTATGTGGAATGATCTTCTATATTTTCAACACGCGTCCTCGAGACATACCGTACAGCAGTGGTTCCCAAAGTGGGGTCCGGGGACCCCTACGGGTCTTTGAGAGAGTTCCAGGGGGTCCCCAGCTAAATGATAATTAGGAACCAAATGGACCCTTATGGGTCTGTAACTCAGAGAGTGTACAAATGGAACCAAAGGACCATTATGGGTCTGTAACTCAGGGAATACAAATACAAATGTGTACACAGAGTTAGTTCCATTTGTAATTCAGAGTTAAATTAACTTTGATTTTACAATATACATTGGGGGTCCCAGAGATAGAAATGCCATTAAATAGGGGACCTTGAAATGAAAATGGTTTAAAATCACTGCTAGAGCCGTAAGAATCATCTCTTATGGGGGTCCTTGGCATATATTTTCAACTGGGCAGGCTAATGAGTATATTATTTTGGGGGTCCTTGACATTAAAAACTTTGAGAAGCACTGCTGTACAGTACAGCGATCATATACTGTATGACTCATCATTCACCCCAATGTTCTGTCATATGTCAACAGAACGTGTGAGAGGTGTGAATATCATCCACCATCAGTTGACTGGCGAGGAATAATTGGTTTCTGGGAAATTATGCAGGTTGACTTCTCAGCAGATTTATTTAAATCCTCGCACACACACACACACACGCATGCATAGAAATTTCATCTTGATTTTTATCCAGTTATAATCTCATTAACAACTTACGAATCAAGAACAAGAGGGATTTATTCCTCTGTCCTTGACCCCAGTTCCCCAGGGCTCTATCCTTGGCCCACCTTTTTCCCCTTAGACACCAAATCCCCTTGCTGATGTCAGATGTGGCCAGATCATTGGCGCTTTGCAGATGGGGGGCACGGTGGGCGGTGGCACAGATGGGGGGCACAGTGGCACAGTCGGTAGTGCTGTTACCAGAAGGTCCCGGGTTCGATGCTGTGGGTGCTGGGGATGTGGTCTCTCCTCTGCGTCATCAGTGCCCATACCCGAGGCGGGGTTGGTGAAAGGGCCTTTCTGTGTGGAGTTTGCATGTTCTCCCTGTGTCCCGAGGGTAGGTACCCTCACAGAAAACATGTAGTAATCCTGGTCTCTAAACTACCTCCCCCTGGCCAGCTGGGGCGCCTGATGGAGGGGAAAGGAACTGGTTGGAATAAGATGTTCCTTCCACGCGCTCCGGCCAGGGAAACTCTCCCCCCTGTCAGGTGAAAAGAATTAAGCAGCTTGTACTCCTCATGCATAGAAGGAAGCATGAGGTCAGTCCGCTGCTCCCCCCCCCCCCCCCCCCCAGGTTGGCAGAGGAAGTGTAGCGCCCAGGATAACATTATATAATTGATACTGGGTGAAAAAATGGGTTGCATCGTGGGATATTAAAAAAAAGCGAGCTGGCCAGATGTATGGAGAACCGGGATGGCTGGAAGCAACGATGGAGGACGACCAGAGAACAGGGTGTTTCTGCATTATAGTATAGATAGTTATACCTAAGTAAACAACTTGTGTACTTCTTCCACCGCTGGATCATACGATCCTAAAGATCCAATCGCGTGGATCTCAGGATCCACAGGGGAACAGAACGGCTCAGACTTCAATTTGTCAGTTTTGTCAGTTTGTCACCTATGACATCATTAGTCACCCATGACATATCTATGACATATGACACATCTGGGCAGGGTTTCAGACCGGTCCACGTCTCATTATAAAAGGTAATATTGCACGAGGCAAAAAACATTACATGAGAGGAGATCTGTGGGTACGGTACATGGCATGCTGCCATGAGATGGGAGAGACAGAGTGTACGTCCGAGTGTAGATCTGCATTACAAAGTAGTCTAAAAGGTCGCCGTGCTGAAGTGGTGACCACCATACCTGCTTTACCTAATTCAACATTTGAATAACCGAACAAGATTAAATCATATAGTAAGTATTCTACCGACTGAAACAGAAGAGGCGGTTTTCAACATGGGCAAAGATTACTATGGCATTTTGGGCATTAGGAAAGGAGCTTCGAAGGAAGACATAAAGAAAGCGTATCGCCAACAGGCAATGCAGTACCATCCCGACAAAAACAAATCACCGGGAGCCGAGGAGAGGTTCAAGGAGATTGCGGAGGCCTACGATGTTCTGAGCGACCCAGAGAAGAAACGTATTTATGACCACGTCGGCGAAGAGGGTCTGAAGGGTGGAGGCGCCAAACAAGGAGGGGGAGGAGCCCACCAAGGTGGAGGTGGTCATGGTGGAACTACCAGAAACTACACCTTCCATGGGGATCCTCATGCCGTGTTTTCAGACTTCTTTGGTGGAAGCAACCCGTTTGAAGAACTCTTTGGCGGCGCTAACATGACTCCGTCAGGGGTGAGTAGTGGAATAGGGAACATACTCCGGGGGGACTTACTCCGTTCATTCAACAGTGGGAGAAGGGGGGGTCCGGAGGGTCACAGCATTAGCAGTGTGCGCGTGCAGGACCCTCCCGTGGTTCACAATCTGAACGTGACCCTGGAGGAGGTGTTCTCGGGCTGCACCAAGAAGATGAGGATCACCCGCAAGCGTCTGATTGCGGGTGATTGTCATTTGCCCGATGGGCAAATGACAAGAACAGAGGTCAAGATCCTCGAGGTGGAGATAAAGAGGGGATGGAAGGAGGGCACCAAAATCATCTTTCCCAAAGAAGGCGACGAGACCCCCACCAACATCCCCGCCGATGTGGTGTTTGTTGTAAAGGACAAGCCGCATCCTGTGTTTCGCCGCAGCGGCTCCGACATCTACTACAACGCCAAGATCTCCCTCAGAGATGCCTTGTGCGGTGGCACAGTCAATGTGCCCTCAATAGATGGCAGGACCATACCTGTGGCAAACACTGATGTCTTGCGGCCAGGGATTCAGCGGCGAATCAAATGGGAAGGGCTCCCTTTGACCAAGTACCCCAATCCCCGTGGTGACCTGGTGGTGGAATTTGAGGTGATATTTCCACAGGTGCTCAGTCAGAGCACAAAGGACGCAATCGCCCAGGCGCTGCCGCCATGAGCTCCAAGGATTCTCTCAAAAGAAAGAGTTCTGATATTATTTTTGCTCAGAACTGACAAGACTGACTGGAATATAAGGAATTTAATTTTCAGTTCACAGTATTTTTAAGAGATTGTGATGCATGTGTGTATCAGTATGAAATGATCTAACTAACCGGAGCAATTTGAGCCAGCTGTAGTGTCGTGAATGGTTTAAGAAATTGACTGTTAGGTTTGCCTCCATTTTTCATGGGGTGAGATCATTTTTATTTGTATTTTCTTATTTCATGTTATTTTTGACAGGGAAAGTTATATAAAGTTACACCAGCTACACCTTTTAAAATAATTACTCCAAAGAACAGTAAATACAATATGTGTACAGTTTCACCAGTTTCACCATAGCAGGTCCAATATTAGATTTCCTAGATGCATTTTTTTGACTAACCAAGTTTGCTTCCCTGTTAATTGATTGTCCATGCCACTGTTAACTTCTCTGTTTTTCAGCACCTTTACTCATTACTAATTGCTCCATTTACAAAACTATTAAACCCTGCCCACAACCAACAACAAAAGGAAGAGATTGGTGGTGGTACTTGTCAGCTCACTGCATGTCTCTGTGCCTTTGTCTCCCCCTGCAGGAACTTCTACTACATCACCATGCTGCGGGACCCGGTGTCTCGCTACCTCAGCGAGTGGAAGCACGTGCAGCGCGGCGCCACCTGGAAGACCGCCCTGCACATGTGCGACGGGCGCCTTCCGACGCGGCTGGAGCTGCCCGCCTGCTACAGCGGCGAGGACTGGACCGGCGTGCCGCTGTCCAGCTTCATGGACTGCCCGTCCAACCTGGCCAACAACCGGCAGGTGCGCATGCTGGCCGACCTGAGCCTGGTGGGCTGCTACAACATGTCGTCCATGGGCGAGCGGGAGCGCGGCCGCGCGCTGCTGGCCAGCGCCAAGGCCAACCTGCGCAATATGGCCTTCTACGGCCTGACGGAGTTCCAGCGCAAGACGCAGTACCTGTTCGAGCGGACGTTCGGCCTGCGCTTCATCCAGGCCTTCACGCAGATCAACAGCACGCGGGCCGCCGGCGTGGGCATCAGCGAGGAGGTGCGCCGGCGCATCGAGGCCCTGAACGCGCTGGACGCCGAGCTGTACGGCTACGCCAAGGAGCTGTTCCTCCAGCGTTACCAGCACAGCCGGCAGCGGCAGCACCGCCAGGACCGCCTGCGGAGGAGGGAGGAGAGACAGCACAGGCAGAGGAGGCTCCAACGGACATACCTAGCCCAGCTCTGGAGGCTGGGGGGAGGAGGAGGGGAGGAGGAGGAGGAGGGGTGGAACGAGGGAGAGAAAGAGGAAGGGTTGAAGGCGGTCGTCACCACAGAGGACTACAGTAGCCAAGTGGTGCGGTGGTGAGGAGCGGCACGGTCAGAGAACCAGGAAGTGGCATGTGAAAAGTGCGGATGCGCAGTTTGACTGTGAACCGACGGGTGGTGATTCATTCTGCGCCTCCATCTGACTGTGTCTCTCTGTCTCTCTCACTCATCCTTTTATTTCTAATCCAACCATGCCTTTGACTCCCAAGTCAAAGAGTCAGACTGCCGAGCGGTGTCTTAATATTTAACAATGGATGTATTCGTCTGAGAGACTTCAGCGTTTTATATTTTATGTTCACATTCCTTTCTTTTGTATTGTGGTCGATTCTTGTTTTTTTTTTTGGACAGCCCATGCAATTACACGACCTGTACGGTTTAATTCATTCATTATTGTTGGTCGTTCTTGCAGCGGTGAAAAAAAGTTCCCATACATTTCAGCGGGAGCAGGACAATGATGAAGGGGGAATTATGGGGGTGTGGCGTCTGTGATCTATATTTATCGCTCTGTGGCTCAGTGAAATATTCTAATTTATCTGTGGCGTGAGACATGAAAAGACAGACATGGCAACATTCCACGGCGTGCTACTGTATACCCGATTGATTAGGCTGCTTTGTACATAAAATGGAGGCAATTTCTTTGCAGGAAGTGAAGTGTGCTCAATAAAGATACCCAGCATCCATTGATCTGTGGTTTCCCATAATGAGCCGTCTCCTTTGTTTGCATACGTGTGTGTGTGTGTGTGTGTGTGTGTGTGTGTGTGTGTGTGTGTGCGTGTGCGCGTGAGCGTCCAACATGCACATATTCCGCTTCCTCTCAGAATGCTTTCTATAAATAGAAACGTTTGCGTGCCAGCTAGAGTCCTTCATATTCTTTCACGTAAACAGACACCTGCATGTTAACACACACACACACACACACACACACACACACACTTATACTTTACTATACTTGTGATGATATTAAAATGTATAGTCCTATTTACGCCATTTGTGTCTTATCGTGCAAAATGCAGCTACTTTTAAATCAGGCATACTGTAAGGCCAACCGCTAAACCTATTGTCTAAATGAGTCATCGTAACCTGAAATTATCCCCTAAATGTAAGCCTAAATCTAAAAGTATTTTTAATCATCTTATGAGGACTCACAAGTATATAATTCAAGCATGCACACACACACACACACACAAGCGCCGCGGGGCCTGAAAGACAGGCTGTCAGGGACAATTCCACCAGCACTCTTGCATCAACAGCGAGAAAAAAGCTGGTATTTCGACCATTAGGCACTGGCTGGTTATTGGCACTTCCCCAGCCAAATCGGTCATTTGAAGTTCAATTGACCATGGCTCTGGCACGGCAGAAATCCTAGGGTGTCCGGAGGGGGCCGGGCCGACGCAATTCTTTCTTCCCCCCCTGCCATCATTTGACAATATACATAATAGTGCCTGGAGCTCAGTGCGCCTTCCTGTGTATAGACGATCCCCGTGAAATGGGAGTTGCCAACATGATTGCTTAATATTAATGTCCTATATTTTCTATCTGGAGAAATAGGGCTCTAATATGCGCTTCCTGGGCTCAGCATCCTAACCTCTCGTGGGTTCAGGAGGAGGAAGACGCGTGGTTGATGCATTAGATGACGGAAGAGGGAATGATCGTTCTCAGACTAAAATAGCCCTTCTACTGTAGACCCAGCTGGAATCATTTCCTCCACAGCCTGCCGGTATGGTATATTAATTATTTTAAGTACGAACATATTCGTAGAGTTGTACAACACAAACAAAGTATACATTAAAATAGCCATCTAGGGGTTCCTTGGCCTGTTTAACTGGAGGAGGTTACGACGATACACAATCAGTTATCAGTGGTCTGCAGTCCGTGTGCAGTTCAGTGAAGAGAATAGCATTGTCAGGGTTAAGGTGACTGATGTCCCCCGGGGGACAAAACTAGCGTGCTAAAACTAGCTCCAAAATCCGAGGCACTTTGGATAAAAGCGTCCACCAAATGGCCCACTGAAGCACAAAGGTGATGCTTTGGCGAAGTATTCCCGACTGTCATAATAATTGCTTTGAAATATGGACTTGGCCGTGTAAAAAAAAAAAAAAAACACCATTGTGTCCTGGATGTTCATGTCTATTGACGTGTAAAGACTGGCGTTCCAAGCATTATTCTAGTTCTGCACCACACAGCTTCCTATAGGTAATGACTGAGACTGCAGAGGACGTGTAACTGCTGATAAGGAGCAGTTATTCCAGGAGCTCCGGGTCAGATGAGAATTCTCTCCATCATGTTTGACCCAAAGCTTGTTAAAGTCACCTCACCACACAGCCTAGAATTATTATTTTTCTCCCCTTTGTAACGCAAAGAATTTCATCAAAGGATGTACGGTGCTGTGTGTAGGAGCCTGTCGACGCCCTCGCAGCGCAGCTCAGGTTCAGTTTCTTTGGGTCTTTCATGCTCCACAGTGATGTACTGTGTACAGCAATGTGGAAGCTTTCAAAAATGAGAAATGAGTTGACCTCTTCGCCAGCTGAGGCGGAAAGGTAGGTTGATGTTGTTCTGTAGGTTTTCCATAGCTCTCCCTCTGTGTGTGTGTGTGTGTGTGTGTGTGTGTGTGTGCGTGTGTGTGTGTGTGTGTGTGTGTGTGTGAGGGTGTGTGTGTGTGTGTGTGTGTGTGTGTGTGTGTGTGTGTTGCACGCACGCAAGTGTGCAACCCAAACGGAGCGTCGGTGACCATAAATAGTCATGATCTACAGTTTTGAAACTAACCTATCTACTGTTTGAATACATGGAGAATCGTGATTCGTGAAGCAAATTTGAATCTAGATACATCCAGAATTTTGCAAGGGCTACACTGCATGAAAAGGGGGATACGCGGGAATCTATGGCGAGAGATGCATTGAGGGTTTAAGTGCTCAAATGTCTGAACATACACATTAACATGAATCCAACATATTGGTGAAAACAAACAAAAATAAATATTAAATTACTCACCACTGATGATAGGTCAAACAACTCTATGAAGCTATCTATGAAAACTTTGAAAGAAAAGTGTAATATACAATAGAATGTGATTCAATAAATAATATGCAGTAGATGTCCCTGCTTCATCTCACTCCTTGGTCTGAAAAACATTGAAACTCCTGGCCATAGGGCCAGGGACAGTCATACAGTACACAGGTGGAGCTAACGAATAATCACAGGTGAGACAAGTCAGGTAACTAGTGACCTAAACAGGAAACACTGGGACATCACTACAAAATAAAGCCATGCAAGTGTAAAGTAAAATCCTAAAGAAAACACAGCAGGGAGACAGATCGCAAAGTGTTTTTCTACTTTTATTACTATTCTATTTGCAAAATAAATAATGGTACTGACCAAACCTCAAATTAAATAATCAAAAGAAAAATAAATCAGTATGTTAGTTAGATAGACCATTGAACCACATTAAAACACCCCGAACGCCCGGGGTTATTTAATCTATTAGGCTATTATAGCAGCGGAGCACATTTAGCGACGGACCGAATGCTATCCCGAATGTAGCTGAAGTAGCTTGATGTAGACAAAACACTCCCGAGGCGAACAACATGATCTTTGCTTAGAATTGGACGGAATGATTTAGATCAAGAGTTATTCACGTTTTAAGATTTTCGATCTCATCCGCTAAAATGGGGAGGGACATTTTCGATGACCTCCCACTGGAAAATAACATTGAATGTTGCGCAATTAACAGACGCTCCCAGCCTGTGGAGCGATGCGATCGGTTTTGATGTCAATAATCTCCGTACTTTTTTTTATCAATGTCCGTCCTGAGCGCTGGCCGTTACTAATTGATTGAACGGAGAACTCTGTCCTTGCCGCTCAGGGTGTTAACAGCACCATGCACACTGACACTCACTCCATCATAATGCACGGTAAACCATACAATAAAATATAGGCTATAGAATCTAAACCTTCCTGTTTAATCCTAGACCTGTAATAGGCTACGTACTGTAGAATAAGGTTATCCCTCATGCTTTGTGTGTCGTGACCAGCGGAGGACAATGAGAAGGCTACATTTACTTGAGTACTGTACTTGAGTATTCGCATTCTTTCCCCTTTTTTTTTGTTGCAAGATCGTGACATACAGAAAGCAATTCCGCTCGCACAGCGACACTATTTGACAAATCCAGTCTGCCACCTAAAATGAGTTTGACACCCCTTTTCTTCGCCTTGCTACAATCATAGCTGTCATCTTCACAGGGAAGTCTATGAGCCGAACAAATATAGTCTCTGCTGTCTGGAAGAAACCACCAAACTCACAACATGTTCATTTTTCAGGAAATGAAAAAAAAAACATCCAGCTCAAGTGGAGTTAGGAGATTTTTCTTTTTGTTTTATCGAACACCCAGACGTAAAGGGTGTTGATTAGTGTTGATAGCAATGATTTATGAAAAAAAATATATATATCAAAAGGTGGTTTCTTCAGGACAGCAACGTCATTTAAATGTGCAAATAGCACCAGAGCACTGAGTTGCTATTTGCATGACAATGCAGTTAGGGGTCATTTCACTCATTGCGGGTGCTTTGAGAACACTCACTCATTTACATTCTAGAAATTCATGTGCAAGTGCATCAGATATTCCATGCACATACGCACACACACGTGTGTGTGTGTGTGTGTGTGTGTGTGTGTGTGTGTGTGTGTGTGTGTGTGCATGGAATCTGAATGAAATACTTTTGACAGATGCCTCATGCCTGACAACTGATGCATTCATTTTAATATTCATTGTTGATGATAGAATGTACATACTGTACATAATGTATAATGTACATATTATATTCAACGTTGAACTAGTTTGACCACACACACGATATATTCATTCTGGGAGTGAGCAATGATGTGGTTCGTGAGTTAAAAATAATGCCTTTGTGAAAATGCAACTAAACTTTCTGAAACAATAAAGATTGTTTGGTTTTGAGTCATACCCCATCATCCATCTTATTCCAAAACCAAACAGAACAGACACAAACATAATTACATATCAAAACCTGACCTATATTTTTCTAACAGCTTTTGGAGAATCAGCAAAATAGGTCACTGATGAGGGGGCTATAAAAATATCTCTCTATATATACAGTATAGGGAGATATATAGAGAGAGAGAGAAATTCTAGCACACCTTTAAAGACTATGTGAGAAATTGAGAATTATGCATTAGAGGACGAAACAAGGGGTGCAGATTAGTAAAATCCTTGTTTTACATTCAAAGGGAAGTGAAAAGTAAAGTAAAAAAAAAAAAAACAAGCCCACAGTGTGAGGTAAATAAATAAAGTTTCTCCTCCCTCATCAATAGTAGCGTTGCCAACGAGCCTCCCAGCAGTGCACGACAGTGCTTGCAGGCAGAGTGTGGTTGACAGGAGCTTCCATCTGTTCTCATTATGAACGTGATGAAGAGCTGTTGAGGAGGTGTCAGTTTATTATAACATCTCTCTCATCTCCTCTCTCCTTCCACCTCCATATGGATGCATGTCAGGACGGGGGTGAAGCAGCTTTCTGTTAGGATTCGTTTAAGATCTCTTGGGTGTAAAAAAAAAAGAAAGAAAGAAAAAAGTGGGGCATCAAAGGTAGAGTGCAGTAAGTGATATGTTTGGGAGTTAAACAAAACGTGTATTGTTATAAAGTTGAAGGTCTATATTCGGATAGTATTGCTATAGTGTGTTTGATCAGGGAACCCTGACTCCCCAGGTGTCTAATGAACAGAAAATACATTTGGCCAATCAGGAGAGAGTACTCATTTACCAGCTTCCATTTGATATAGTGGTCCAGTTCTAATTTTCTATGTTGAGTTTTTTTCTGTAATCACTTCCTATAATCTATTATGTGTATCCTATCTGGTACCCGGATTTATTTTCTAGAGCTGTAGAGACAGCTGGGAGGGAGGCCCTTTTTACTGAACGAACACTCAATGATTGCAGAATATAAATATCTATTTAACACTTATTTTAAGAAAACAATATCACGTACTGCACCTTTGAATGGGTAATCCTTCTGGGAGACAGAATGTCACCGATTCGCCCCTCTGAGCAAGACACTTAACCTCTGACTGCTCCCCAGCCACTGTATGAATTGCTCCCACTGCTCCTAATAGTTATAGGATGTGTAAATATAGTATACAGTGATAAATACAATATAATAGGCTATGAATAATGTTTAGCCTAAACGTGTACTTTGCACTGGGTGGCACAGCGAACCTGTATGTGTTACTTATTATTACTTATTGACTTGGTCTAAATCTGTGATTGTATTTGAATTTTGGAACGTAGCTTTAGGCCTCACTCTCACCTCATACAACAAAAATGTTGTGTCAAACCATGTGACTCACATTGGAAATGAATTGCGAGCTTGCATCAGTAAACAAGTCTCATGCATCAGCTATACAACAATCTGTTGTGACCGTGTGAGTGGCCTTAGGCCTATTTTGTCATTAGCTAGGGAGGCTTTCTGGGCATAACAAATTGGGCATTGGGCAATAACAGCAACATCTGGGCATTAGAAAAAGGGGGCATGTTTTTTTCCAACATTAAAACCATGGGAATCAGTGACCCATCTTGAAACCATTTCCATATAATATACCGACAATTTCACAAATGTATAATTCCTTCATTTGGATGACTGCTTAGAGATAGAGAGGTGGTCTCTGTTAATCAGAAGGTCACCAGTTTGCCCCTATCGTAGCCCACTATATAATATTGAAGTGTCCCTGAGGAAGACACTTTTACCCCTAAGTGCTTCCCCAGAGTATACTCATTGTGACCACTGAGCTGAAACGGAATTCCCCTGCATGAATAATAAAGGTCAGCTAGCCTCATTTTAATTCTCTGTATTTTCTTGGCTTTTCCCGTGTCAATATCAATCTCTGATGTGTATAAAATTCCCATTGACAATGAATGGAGAATTTTACATCATAGTGTCTACTTTTGTCTTACACAAACATTAAATTCCCATTGACAATGAATGGAGAATTGTATGTCACTAGAGCGGTGCCCAGCTTAACTCAGCTTCCCATCATGCACCTGTGCACAGTGTGAAGCTCAACAGTGACTTTGTCACCTGTTGGTACTCTAAACACATAATTACATACATACAAAGGGACATGCATTGCTGTTCCTTGGAGTGGCTGCACCACTCAAAAACCTGAACTTTTAACATTCAGTAGATTTTCTGTTGTCTGGGGTTTTCTGGCTCAAACAAGTGCTTTGATTCGCCTGTGGACTGTGATGTAAGAGTCCACAAATCTCATATCTGACATCAGAATTTGCCAGCAGATGTCACTGTTGAGGGATTTTGCCTGTTTTCATTGCAGCTCAAAAGGCTTCAGAACACACAGAGAAAACCCCAGCCCCACAGAAAATCCACTGAATGTTCAAAGTTCAGGTTGTGTGGAGGTAATTGCGGTAATAAAACCTAAAAATAAATGAAAATTAATGTCATGAAAGCTTTAAAACATACAGAAAAAAGCAGGGGACTCGCAACTCACTTTAAGATGCTCCAAAGTTTTATTCAGCGACACAGCAAGCAAAACAACGCCTCGTCAAGTCTTGACAAATACCTCACGGTCGAAACGTTGTATTATTTTTAGCTTTGGAGCGTCTTAAAGTGAGTTACAGGTCGAACATATCAGACCGGATATTTGATTTAACCGAACAATACTGTAACAAAACCATGGGGGAATGGCATCTTTTGAGAGCCCCCTGTCAGACTGGGGCGCTTAACTACACCCTGCTATAGCGTGTTGATACATGCACCGACTCGTTCTGCGTAGATCAACACAACACCAATGAAAGAAGTTTACAAACGTTTATTTTACAAAAAGACGACGAAGAGTCAGAAACATTAACTTAATCGATCTATCGATCAAAATCTCCTTTCTAATTATTGTACTGCTTATTTATTGATTTTTTGAGTGGTGCAAACCACTCCTACAACCAGCTTGCAATGTCCTCGTACCTGTTTGTTTGTTTGTGTGTCTGTCTGTTTGTTTGTTTGTTTGTGTGTGTGTGTGTGTGTCTGTCTGTGTAAGCACGAGTATGTGACTTAATAATAGCAGTAGGGGGCGCCAGAAACAGTGAGAGGGGTAGTGACTCTAATGAGAGAGAGAGAGAGAGAGAGAGAGAGAGAGAGAGAGGGGGGGGAGGGGGGGGGAATTGCACCACTCAGTTCACACGTGTGTGATTTTTTTAAACAACCAGTTACCAGTCAGTATCAAATGTTGATGACGGAGCAGAGAGATTAAAATAATACAAATCAAATTGTGTCATCAAAGTGTTTTATCCAGTGAGGGGAGGGGAGGGGAGGGGGGCATCATTTGGGGGCTCATGAAGGACACCTGCTCTACAGTTTGGGCATCCTGGCGATGTTGAGACGAAGGGACACGCAGGAGGATCCGGCAGCGTAACGCATCTCTCTCAGCATGCCGCCCCACTGCTTGGTATCCTCCTCGTACCTGGATGAGGGCAGAGCACAACCACAGGGAGTCAAAACAAGTTTCAATATTGTCACTGTTTAAAACCCATTTCAACTGGGAAAGCATGCCTGTCATTTTTATATATATATATATATATATATATATATATATATGTGTGTGTGTGTGTGTGTGTGTGTGTGTGTGTGCGTGACTGACTAACGATGCAGAGCCACCTACCTGACACAGGACAATTTGTTTATTTTTGGACCACAGTTCTTACACGTGACCATTCTAAGATGGCCCAATGTTAGACTCCATAGAGAAATTACTTCCATGAACTAGGGGATGGACGAGTAACGTCAGGACTTCGAAACTAAAATAAAAAAAGTGATTGCATCGTGGCTACGAGCTGTGCACGATGACCGTCGTGAGAGATGTAGCCAGTTATTGAGTTATATATCTCCCATGGTCAGCATCTCCTCATTACTGGTCTGTGCTCCTGACCTGTGCCATGCATTGTTTGCCTGGGGGTCCCTGGCACAAAACATTTTCAGATGGGGGATCATTTTGTCAACATTTGTCAACATTATCTTCATAGATGCGGTATGGGTTCTCGTTATTGCTCTGTCATCCATGCTCTGTCTCAGAGGTGGACTGGATGGTTAGAAGATTTGCCTATCGATGACATCATCTGTGCTCGTTTAAAACAAGATTATTGATTTTTTTACTGTGGCATCAGCATGCATTCTTGGTCTATGGTGGTTTCCATTAGCTTGGAATGCCCACAAATGATGTCACTGGCAGGCAAATTTACCAACTATCCACAGCCACCCACCTCTGAGACACAGAGCGAGTAGACAGATATAGTACCATATCTTACCAGTAAGACACCTTAATAAAGGCGAGAAGCGACTGCAGGGCTGACAGCTGAGACCAGAATAATGTCACTTCATTAAGTCAGCACTACAGCGGAGCGGACAGACGGTGAAATATCTACCGAAGTCCTGATGTCACTCGCTCATCCCCTGGTCCTCCAGGGCCATAGAAGTTTCATTTTAAATTGTCTCATATAAGCATTGTGGCCCCAAAAATTAATAAACTGTCTCAGCGATATTGTCAGGGAGTTGTCTCTGTGTCGTCACAACAGTCAGTCAGTGATATTTGATAGCATCTGTTTATAGTGAAATTTGTAATAATGAGCATTAGTGAGGACCAATTAAGATAAGCTTGAAAATGTGTGTTTCCATAAGCAATATGAGGACTTTAATGGTATGATTGCCACATCATTTGCAAGTTAGCAAGTGAAAATAATAATAGGATTGAATTTGCTGCGGTGTGGGGTGGGGGGGGGGGGGGGTTGGGTGTGGGGGGTTTAGTGGTGCTCAAACATTTTCATGTAGTGCAGGACCTTCACATGTACAGTATACAGGTATTTAGGCTATTTGGCAGTGGACCCCACTTGAAAAGATTCTATAGATAGGAGAACATTTGCACTTCTACAAGCTCATGCCCATGTGTAGTCTAGTGGTGTATTATGTATGTAGGTATGTCTTGTGTGTCGGAAAAAACCCAATCAATTTCATAATAATAATACAAGCTCACGCCGCGTTGCAATAGCTTTGAGTGATTCCTCATTTCGCTGGTAACCACCCTCAAGGAGAAGCCCATAGCTGAGAAGCAGTGACAGAGGGACTTACTGCCAGACGTCGGTGACCTCTGAGGGGCCCATCTCCTTGTTCTCCAGTTGGACGATGGCGAAGCCTCCCACGGCGTACAGGGAGCCCCCGCTGCTCACCAGATTGACAGAGCTCCTCTCCTGAGGGAAGTCTGTGAACGCCTCCCACCTGAGGAGACACACACACACACGCACACGCACACGCACACACACACACACACACACACACACACACACACACACACACACACACACACACACACACACACACCATGTTAAACATACATTACATTGTGCCATAGTACTCTCCATCCAGTGGTGGATAATAAAGCATTCACACTCGAGTATCAATACTGCAATGTAGTAAGTAAAGTAAAAGTAAAAGTACAAAGGTGTTGGTATCGAAAATGTACATAAAGTACCAATAGTATTCATTGTGCAGAATGTCTCATTTCACAAGTTTTCAAATGTATAAAATGTATAAAAATACTTGCAATGTGAGCTTGTAGATCGGCTATTTTCAAATGGCCAAAATAGTGGTTAAAAAGTGATTAAAGTATGTTTTGTAATCAAAAGCAACTATAAACTAGAGTTTTCAAATAATTGTAGAAAAAAAGAAAAAAAATCAAATAAACTCAAGTGTACATTACAGTACTTGAGTAAATGTACTTAGTTACTTTACACCATCTACTCTCTACAATAGTAGAATCTAAAGTGGTTAAGGCTATCGTTCAGGTTGCGTACTTGTTTGTTGCGAAGTCGTAGACTTCGCACGCGGCGGTCAGGCCCTCCTCATTCACGCCTCCGGCCACCACAATCTTGCCGTTGTGGACGATGGCGCCGAACATGGCTCTGGCCGTCTTCATGGCCGCCAGCTCTCTCCACTCGGACTGCTTGTGGTTGTAGCAGAACACCTTGTTGAGGGCTTTGCTGTGGAGGAATTCATAAGCAAAGAAGGTTGGAAGGAACCAGGAATGTTCATATTCATACTTAGGAGTAGTAATAGACCATCTTTTGACGTAGAAAAAGATCAGGTTGAATCAGTGTGTAAGAAAACAAAGCAAAGAATCTCTTTTCTTCGCTGTTTAAGATCTTTTGGTGCTAGTAGACGGATTCTTCTTTTGTTTTTCACTTCTGTTATTATGAGTGTCCAGTACTGTAGTACCACCTGGTATGGATGCTTGTCTGTAGCCCTAAATTCACAACTGCTGCAACAACTGAAAATGTTGTTCAAATATTTTTGGACAACTACTTCAGAGACTCTATACATCCATGTATGATAACGGCATCCTAAGGTTAGCAAGGAATATCATCTCAAATACTAGCCATGTTTTGTATGGAGAGTATAGGTTGTATGGAGAGTATAGGTTGCTGCCTTCAGGAAGGAGATATGGTGTTCCAGCATAACAATAAGGTCAGACTGAAGAGGTATTTTGTCCTTGGCCAGGACTAGACTGAGCTGTGGACATTGCTCTTGCCTTTATGTTTATATGTATGTCATTGTATTTTCTTTTCTGTTTTGTGTTACGTCAAATGTGTGCACACTGTACAGTATGTGTTGCATACAAGGCAGCTGGGTCACAAGACAAATGTCAGTGAAAACTGACACAGTACTATATCATATCATATTTCAAGGCTGGAAGGTTGGTAGGCACAGCTTGGGGAAATGCTGATTTGGGGGTTCAGTCGTGGGCCTTAGCAGGGGTGTGTACGTCGTGACATGCATGGAGGGTCTAAAACAAGGCAAGGGATATTTAGTTGTAAAGCGCATTTCACACCAAAGCCAATTTCACAGTCCATTATATAAAGCACAAAAATGTATTAGATAAAAATGAAAGATAACAAAAAATATGAATTGTTTGTTCAGTTAGTTAGTTGCTGCGAGAGTGAGGTCTAGCCAACACCAACACAGGATTCCTGGATCGCTGCCCTCCACAATTTCCTATCCAAGTAGGTTCTTGAGCTCTGCAGTGTTGTCAGCCAAGCTGTCGCGCAGCACGTCTACATACTGGGGGGGTTAAATATGTATTTCTTTACAAAATATTATGGCGATTATTATTTTTATTATTTACTATAGTCCTAATAAACCCCAAGAAATTACATCTGACCACAAAATATCACAGGATCTATTGAATGTGACAAACTGACATATTGAGCCTATACACACAGTATAAGCCTTCCCCCATTAGGCTACCTTCACATTCAGTAGATCCTGTGATCTTCTGTGGCCAGATGTAATTTCCTGGGGTTTATTAGGACTATAGTAAATAATACAAAAATAAATCACCATAAAATGTTGTAAAAAAATACATATTTAGCCCCATGCTCGAATGCCCCCGCCCCCCTGTCAAAAACAGCTACAATCCCTAAAACGAAAGAAAGCAGCAAATGAAAAAAAATTAAGACTCATCTTTTACTTTCTCTAATAACAACCTAAAACATGAACCATGGTTGAAAAAAACTAAAGTTGTCCTTTAAGTCTGGGAACAGTTAGCGGATCAGTCCCAGGTGACCTGAGATGTCTAGAGGGGTCATAGTGTACAGTAAAAGCACCTGCATAAGCAACTGCAAAAATATAAGCAACTCGGCACCTGCAGCTCCATCACCCGACACTACAGTTCATGGAGTTTAATGCCTATTAGTCGCATTATCCTCCCCATTAGTACGCCATGTGGTATCAAATGTCCTTGCAGTACGCCTGTACTGTACTATAAGCACTCATATTCTGAATCCTTTTAAAACAATAATCACAACACATGATGATGCATTGCCTTTAAGGTAAATGGTGCATGCATTTATATAGTGGCTTTATCCAGGGAGCTTTACATTGTGCATGTCCACCGATTGGCGGAGGAAACCATGCAAGGCACCGACTCGCTCATCGGGAGCAACCAGGGGTTCAGAGTCTTGCTCAAGGACACTAGCTCTGGGGGAGCCCGGGGTCGAAGGGCCGATCTACCTCTATGCATTCATAGACAGTGTTACCAAAGTTTTCTTTTCAACGTCTAGAAAAAAGTCGTTTTTCTTCTGATCTACAGTACAGCAAGTAAGTGTTCAGCAAATTACATTTTTTCCAGTTCTGCAGAATGTTTTCAGGCATCTTGCTAGCGGGTGAAGTTGTGCCAGAACCTTTCCTTCAGTTATGTCTCTCCACTGAGTATAAACGGGTTACAATTTATACAAATTATTATGCACAGGACAGAGTGCCACTAAAGCCACTAAAGGCACAACAAATGATTGTGTTGAAGGCTTTGCTGTGGGGGAGGAAGATGATGAGTTGCTTGTCAAGAAAACAATAAAAAGTAACAGGTCAGTAGGCTAAGTCTGACAGAAACGAGTGAATCCATAGCATTTGTATCAGTTATCTTAGCTGGGTTTAGTTTAGTTAGCACAGTTATAACTATCCATCCGAGGATGATATACTAGTCCAGAACTATTGTAGTTCTTCTACCCTTAACAGACATGTCTGGTCACAGGGTTTCATGTATTAAACCAAATTTCCAATTACACGAACAATACATTTACGTTTGGTTATTCTAGGAGACAAACAAACAGCAACGTGAGCAAACTGTTGCTAACTTGTGTTGCACACTCCCACCTTCCAAAGAGCTTAACAGAATGACGGAACACAAACAGCTGTGACTCACAACATATGGCCTGACACGCAGGCACGCACACACCACACACCACACACACACACACACACACACACACACACACACCACACACCACACACACACACACACACACACACACACACACACACACACACACACACACACACACACACACACACTGTTACTCACTTGTCGTCTGTCTTTCCTCCGAGGCAGTAGACCAGTCCTTTGTGGGAGACGACAGCATGACCGTGGATCTTCAGTGGGAGTTTCTTGCTCTCGCTCCATTTCATCTTCCTGAGCAGAGGGGGCGATATGGTCATCAGTTAAAGGTTCTCTGTTGTTCCTCCTGTACATTCTGTTTCATGTTATGCGTTTTCACACTTAACAGACATGAACCACATAGACAGAGACTGTTGTTTCGATGTCTGTCTGTCTGTCTGTCTGCCTGCCTGCCTGCCTGCCTGCCTGCCTGCCTGCCTCCCCCTCCCTCCTCTATAACCTCCTGATAGGTGAGAAGACGAACAGGAATAGTCTCACACCCTCTCAAGAAGAGATATTTACGTATTTGTCACTTACATACAGGTAGCCTACAATCAGTCACATGTTTGTCTCCCCTCCCCCTCTGTCTCACACTACAGTATATATCCTTGCTGGTTTTCTCTCAGGACTGTTTTGACTCTGAACTTTATCATTGGAAGTAAAGCGACAACACCTACAGTAAATATTTCCCTCTTCTACACAGTCTGAAATCCTATATATTAAAATTGCCCTGTGCATCACAAACGTGAGATTTGGATTTGATTGGCCAAGCTTTGCATGATCAGCTAGTATATAATTATGTTCTACTGTAGTGGGGTGATCACGTACACTGTACGTACAGTACATAAAATTTGAAACGCACTCCATTCACAGGCAGTGTAATATTTCCTAATGAGCAAACAGCTTAGGCGAGGTGACATGGATATGCAGCTCATCATTTGTCACATATTTTCTTTGTGCAGTTATTCATCAATACATTTTTCAAATCATCTATCCGGGCACACAAAATAGTTAAAAAGGAGGAAACACTTTATTAAACCAACATGTTTCGACTTTCGACCTATACCGGTCTTCATCAAAGGCAATTGTTACCTGAAAACTTTGCAGACAGCCAAACAGAATGGAGTGAGATCGATAAGAAAGAAAGAAAGAAAGAAAGAAAGAAAGAAAGAAAGAAAGAAAGAAAGAAAGAAAGAAAGATAAACTAACACAAAAAGGAGAACTATGAAGAGGTAAGAGGACTCACTCTGTGTCAAAACACATGACGCTGTCTAAGGACTCATTGGTCTGGAGGTCTTTCCCAGCCACAGCAAAGATCAGGTTCCCGGTCTCGCCCAGGTTGAACAGACATCTTGGCGAGGGCATGGGAGGCAGGGCAACCCAGTCCGATGCCAGGGAGTCAAACTGCAGGGACAAACCAGGGCCCATGTCATGAGTACACATGCAGTAAAAACTCTGAGAAATGAATTTAACTGTCTGGAGTTTACGCTTCTCGGCTTGCCCTCTCATGATGCACGACGACAAGAATACATCAACACACTTGGCATGCATATCTTTACTGCGCAGACATTACATTTTTGCTCAAAGTTCAATGTTTAAGCAATATTACTCGAGAGGGTGTTGTTTAACATGATTATTGCCACGACAGTGATGCGGTCAGGAACGAGGCGAAGTCGAGTTCCGCAAGCATCACTGAATATTACACCCTCGAGTGTAATATTGCAATTCAGTAATATTGCAAACAGTTACCCTTAAGAAAGCACTATGGCTTGTTTCCATTGGGGTCCTTATATGTAGCGTACTCAATTCACCGAAAAAAATAATGATGAATTAATAGTGACCTCAAAACATTTGAGAACCAACTGATATACAGTAGCAACATAACGTTTCTCAGAACACCGTTGGGATTTAGAAGACATTTTGTAGAATCGGCCTCAAGTCTAAATGGGATAAATATTGTCTATCGTCATTCTCACAGCTGGCCCAGGTTCAAATGTGACCCCAGGCTCTTTTCTGCACGTCATCCCCAGTCTCCTTCCTGTCCCTCTCCCACTGCCACTATCAGTAATAAAGACTGAATGAATGCTGAAGGAAAATCACATAAAAGCACCATACTGTGAGACCCCTGCGAGGTCTGTGAGAGGTTATAAGTTTAACTGACATCATCTCCAATCCCTGCTGTTTTATTACTCAGCCTTTCTCTGCCCTGCTTGTGGAAGGAGTCGTGTAGACTCAGACAGCATACAAATATTAAAGTTTAACTTCACAAACCAGACGATGGGAGGACTAACAGTGTCTTCAGCAGCTGAGCATATCTATCTATTTCCATTAACGATTCGTGATAGTTACATTATGACGAACATCTAGATTTATTACAGTATAATCGATTTCATGATTTCACCTTCTGTGCATTGTACATTTCTATCATTATTTAATTATTGTAATATTAATATGAATAATATATCATATTAATAACAATCATTTTGAACCACAGAGGACTTGTTGTTTTGATTTACTCTGTGTTGTTTTAATATAATTATTTTATTTTGTGAAGCTGCTTTACACTGGGTTTTGTAAAAAAAGAAAAAAAAACAATATGACTGCACCAGTGTCTCTCTCTCTCTCTCTCTCTCTCTCTCACGCACGCACGCAACGTCCTGTACACATGCAAAAAACATTTCTATCCAATAAGCCAGAGAGGCTTATTGTGGGTATCAGCCAAGGTGCGGGTGTCTATCGCCACTTCAATGCGCTAGACCTCTGGGAGATGAAATGCTGAGGTAGAGCGCAACACCTACCATCAGCGCCCAGCACTTACCACACGACATCAAGCCCTGCTGCTCATATGCTGTGTCGGTGGTGCCCGGGTTCGAACCCGTGGTCTTGTGGTCGAAAGGCGAGTGCCTCTATACCCTCTACCCGGACACAACCCTAATCGTAATCTAATAGGGGATTCACACTGAGACGGACTGAATCCGTTTCATTGGAACCGTTTCCGAATACGGTTGCCTGGTCCTGACTCAACAGCGCACCCGGGTACACTTGCATAACACACTTTAATCCTCCAGATGACGGTGTGCTTGATGGCTGGCGCGCACGGACACTGACCATCAACTGTGCGACATTGTCTCAAATAAATCCAGACACACTGAATTGCATTGCCTCTTTGGCTTTTTGCCGTTATACTACTTCACTGTCAGCCTGCCTGCTATTCACTGTGTCAGTCAGTTCTGTGCTCCAGTGTATTAGTTTGCTATGGATTCTACTTATAGCATTATTATTATTTTGTTTTACTTTGGAAACTATGCCAAGCAAAGCCCAAGAGCTACGTGTAGTCCGCAGAATAAGATCAGCGTGGTGCTGCGCGTATAAGCAGATTCAACAGGAGACGGGCGGCGTTGAGAAATGCGCTGGTGTTACGTGTCGTGCAGCGGCTGTGTTTTTTTTTGTTGAGGCTTGGCTCGTCGACTAGAGATTATGTCACGTTCTTTAAAAAAAACAGTTCCAGAGACCCGCCCCCCATGCGTTCCCGGGGACGGTTGGGAGATCCGCTCCCGGGAACGGTACGCATCATTCACACTACCACAACATCTGCCAAGTGTGAATCCCCTATAAGAGTCAAACTAATAGATTCGACACGTCGCACATTGCGGGAGTTAACCCATTTTGGGCGGGAACCCATTTTGGTTTTAGCATTATGTTATGCTTTAGCTATTTAAAAATAGCAGATCTACAAGCTCATACGAACTTGTAGGTCTGCTATTTTCGAAAAATCTAAGAACGACTGACATATAGAAACATAGCTTTTTCAAGCGTCATTTTCAAACAGACATTTTTTAGAATCTGATCTCAGGTCAGAATGGGTATAAGAAGCGTCTTCTTACCGTGTAGAAGTAGCACTGCAGCGGCATGTCCTTGTTTTCCTCCTCCACGAACAGGCCTCCCACGATGTACAGCCGGTTGGCCTCCGTCGTCATGCTGACGTGGTTGCGCGGCACCAGCTCCGACATGGCCGCCAGGAAGCACTCGTTCTCCACCACGTCGTAGGCCACGGCGGCCGAGTCGTTGATCATCAGGATGAGGTCGCGCGCGTACATGCCGTGCCGGACGGTGTCGTTCAGACAGCCGGGGTAGCTCTCCTCCTCCTCCTCCTCGCCCTCCTCCTCCTCGCCTTCCTTCTTGGCCGGCTTCTCCGGGAGCTTCCCCTTGAAGGCGTCCCGGACGGTCGCCATCTTCTTCTGCACGTCGGGGTCCGCCTTGATGAGGTCGTCCGTCTCCACCTTGTCCTGGAAGTTATAGGGATGCGCGATATAAATCGGAAATCGGCCATATAAATGCCATATAGCGGTGTCGGATCAGTCAGTGAAAAATGAAAAAATGAGTTCAATATGTCTAGTCTAGAACAAAAGCTTAATCAGATATGATGTAAAATCTTAAGTAAAATAAAACTTTATATCTAAAAACTAAAATAAACTTTACATTTGTCTACATTTAATTTGTTAATTTGACTACTCATTCAGTAGTGAAAAGAGTAGCCTATAGGCTATTTATTGATTGATTGAATACTTTATTAACAGGCTTTGGGCCAAGCCCCTATAGGGCCTATAGGCTTGTTTCCAGTGTGGTCCTCTGTATAATATCGAAATCGGTCAGAATCAGTATCGGCAGATATGACCCTGCAAATAATCGGAGATTGGATATCATATCGGTCATAATTTCATAATCGTGCACCCGTGTACCTGGAAGTACTTCTCGGGCATGAGCCGGAAGCGGACGCAGTCGAGCGCGTCACCCAGGACTTTGACGCGGCTGGCCTTGTCGTGGCGCACCCACGCCATCAGCGCCTCGAACACCATCTCCTCGCGCTCCACGTTGAGCGAGTCTCCGCCGATGATGGCGAACAGCTCGTGCGGCGCCAGCTGCAGGAACTCGGAGTCGACGCGCATCACCTCGAAGCGGTCGGCCACGTAGTTGCGCGCCGCCACGGCGAGGCGCGGGCAGTTCAGCACCAGGCCCATGCGGAAGACGGCCAGGCAGTTGGCGGGCGACAGCTTCTTCTGCAGGTAGTTGACGCACACGGTGAACACGGACGGGATCTGGAAGCGGTTGGCCACGGCGAAGATGTCCTGCACGTTGTCGTCGGTCAGGTCGATCTCGGCCGAGTACAGGTACTGGATGACCATGTCCAGGACATCTGGGTTCACGTCCTCCAGAACCACCTTGACCGCGGGACAAATTAAAGCATTAGTCAACCTGTTGTTTCAACCCTTTCAATGTCAAGGTCCATTATTTATTCTGCATTTAAGCCACGGACCACCTTGACCGCCTCTCAGCCCTCTATTTTGTTGTCGTTGAATAAGATGTCCACAATGCCATGCTGATGGTCCATATAGGAGATGAATAACAAATAATAATAACAATTCTTGTGTACACTTCTTGTAAATGAAGTAATGCAGATGTTTAACAATACATTAACTCTTGAGAGCACACAATCTATTTGGTTAGAAAAGTGGTTGAAAACCACTCTACATACTGTCCATGCCCAACAGAAACAAACCTTACAGTATCACATGACATTTTTCAACCTCATCTCACCTGAACAAAGATACAGAACCTTAGCCTGGAAAAAGGCCCGCTTTAGTAGGAGTTTTGTCCTGGCCTCCAGCCATCGAGGCATTAAACAAACTGCCCTGCCATGTTTATGCATGTGTCTTTGGAGTTATGTTTTTTTCTCTGCTATGTGTTGTTTTTGTTGTGGCTGCTTGAACAGACCTGTGAAGATAAATATCATTTAGGGACAATAAAGAGTATGATTACCTCCTTGGTGTTCTCCACCTCCTTGCCTTCCTCCGTGAAGAAGACCTCGCGGAAGTAGGGGCTGCAGGCGGCCATGATGAGCCGGTGGCACGGGAAGCAGCGGTCGCCCACCTTCAGCGTGCAGTCCACAAACTTGTTCTCGTTCAGCAGCTCCTTGAGGCCGTCCTGGAGCAAGGTGCTCTGGAAGAGCCTCAGCTCCTCCTTGATGGCGTTGGGGTCCATTTTGGTTTTGGCGAGCGGGGGGAGGGAGGGAAGACGGGAAGGGGGGGGGGAGCGAGACAAAGACAAAGGCGAGGACGAAAACCGAAACGAGGGGAGAGGTTCGCGGAGGAGAGGAGACGGCTTCCACACAGAGGTCCTCCTGGCAGCCGACGCTGGACGGAAAAGGCAGTGGAGAGGAAAGGGTTCCCGTCCTAGAGAGTCTGCAATGCAATTTAATCCTGCGCTCTCGCTAAATTTAGCTCCCTAGACCCACACCCACACACCCCTTCTCACCTCCCTGCCGCAGCTCAATGGAGTCTGGTTGGGCCAAATCCGAGTAGAGGCCCTGTCCCAGTGCAGCTGCCCCCATACCAGAGTGAAAGAAGCAACTGGAACAGTGAGTGTGTGACTGGGGGGGACGGGACGGGGCACACGCCACCATGACACAGCCCCCAAAGTGTCACAGCCTGGGGTTCTAACAGTAGCTAAAGAGGGACAATGACATGTCAGTGCTGTCTGCCAAGCTGAGCTCATTACCCGTAATAATGTTGCACTGGAGTGTTATATTCTGAAAGGATTCATCAGAGCCTCTGCATTCCATTCACTGACTGATTCATTCATCTATTTTGAAATCTTTCCTTCCTTCCTTCCTTCATTCAATCAATCTTTGGACAGTCTCATGATTGACCGCTGATGTGGAATAGGATCCAATCTGTCACAAAATGGCTGCAGCGAGCACGCCAGGCGCTTTCACGCAAGTGAGATTGAAACGTGCCTGTACTGTGTATAGTGTAGTGGTGACGCTTTGGGCTAAATTGGGATCAGAAGGGTTTGAGGGTGTGTCATCACACAGCTGCTGCAGGGCAACAGGTGAAAGGCAGGCTTGATCGACAGCTCCCTGCACCTATCAGCTTCGTCTGTAATTTCCCCCCCATGCCGGGGCTCATTGTTTCGAAAGCAAGAGGTCAGCTGCTGGGGAGGTGGGGCATGTGTTTGAGGAGGGGGGGGGGGGGGGGAGTTCTCTCTGTTGCTCTCCAAATGAACCCTGTAAAAACGGTGGTAGTGCAACGCTGAAGGCACAAGCTCAATTATACAAGAAGACAGGCCGCAGTTATTCCATTTTAAGATATATGAAAATGAAAGGTCCTGAAACACCAACAGGTGTTTTCAGCTTACGCTCTCACTGATTACACGGCTTACACCTCTTCTCAGGGCTGTGTGGGGGCGTGCGCGAAAGCTATGGTTTGAGTGACAGCTCCCTCCCTCACACTCCTGTTTATAGTTTGCAGGCCAGTTTGCCTTGTCATCATTCTTATTGGCCCATAGTGGTCAAATTGTCAGCATAGCTTCGACCTGACTATGTAATCAGCAAGAGAGTAAGAGTAAACACCTGGATGAGTGTTCAGGGCCTGTAATCCTTTCAAAAGGTGGTGGTGGTGGCGTGCTGTGGGTGACGGCTGATTTAAGCAGTTGATCAGGGGATATTAAAAACAAATCTGTGAATCAATTCCTTGCCAAGATATTTCTTGAAACACATCTCGCAAAGACTGCAATTCAGTTTCCCTGGGGGAATCTGTGACAGCTGCTGAAAGTTGGGGTACCATTTTGTGCAGGCAAAATTGACACATTTTCTGCTTTAAGTAGCATGTGAGAGTATAGAATGTGTCTGTAATTGGGAAATCATTGCACACAAAGAATAATTGTGTGCCTTGATAAAGCACTGAACTAGTCCAGTGCACAGGATGAATCGTAGAGCGTCCATCCATCCCCATACACTGGGGAGAGGACCTCTGTCATGGCAGTGTGTTCCATTTTACTCTGCTTTGTAGCTTCTAGTCCCTCCTCCCTTCAATAACCTGAGACCGGAGACAAGTGTGACATTCGCAGCTTAAAGGTAGGACCTTAGCATCACCCAGCTGCTGGCTGCTCAGATGGTCGTGATGAGGGGGTGGGGGCAGTTATAAGTGTGTTGCCCAGGGACACTTCGACACATCTGGGTGAACCGGCAGGTGAACCAGTCACCTTCTGTTTACTGGAGAACGTTTTGCCAAATCACAACTTTTCATCAAATTAATCCAACATTTCAAAACTATTTAATTAATAAAATAAAAGCACAAAAATAATGTTTAAGGAGTAGTGAAAATAGCAGATCTACAAGCTTGTAGATGTGCCATTTTCACTAGTTTGGGTCCCGGGAAAACTTCGAGGTAAAAAGTTTGGGAAGGGCCTCCCTTCCCACTAAGCTATGATGACCGCTCACCTTGAATTATGTTACGGAATGTTAAAATAATGTTTGAACGAACGCCTGCTGTGGTCCGTTTCCTCTCACCGAGCCCTGGCACAATGGTAGCTATACTACGAGTGGACACATTAAGGACACTTGCATGCGCACGTGACTATAAGGACCCTGTGTAAAAACCTACATTTTTTTCAGCCCCGTTTCCATGGCCCGATAAAAAAAAAGTGTTGAGGAGTGTTATAGAGTTAGATAACAGGGGTCTCCTGTGTGCGAGCACTAAAGATAGATCAGACTATGGCACTCGTCGAGGTGCGGTGGGCCTGACATGTAATTTAAGCACTATAGGACAGAGAGCAATGTATTCTGTGCAGGCTTTAATATTAAAGACACACGCCCGCCTTTCAACAATATCTCTATATAATTGTTGTTGGGCCAACGTTCCATTCACAGCCTATACAGTAATACAGGGAAGTCTTATGCATCAGTGTTGATTTCGACGACTAATACTATGACTACCATTTTTCACTGACAATAACTAAATAGAGACTAAATTAAAACTAAGCTGTGATGACTAAAACTAAGACTAAATCTACCCCCCCCCCCCCCCCCCGGTCAGGTGAAAAGAAGCGCTTTGGACTCGTCATGCATAGAATAAGGAAGAATGAGGTCAGACCGCTACTCTCCCCAGGTTGGCAGAGAGAGTCTAGCACCCAGGATTACATTAGAAAATTGACACTGGGTGAATATATATAAAAAAACGTAAAGACAAACAAAAAATCTAATAATAGCCATTTCATAAGCTCACAACACAACTTATTTTCAGTATGTCATACAACAAAGTATATAGGTCTTAAGTGCTTAAGTGCTTAAGAATATATTAATGAAATTGAGTTTAGAGTTGCATATGTAGTACTAATGTTAGTTCAGGGTAGGGCGGTTCTCAACCTGTGGGCAGGGGCCCACTGGTGGGCCATAAGGATATTTGTCATTGGTATTTATTTTTCTTTAAAACCTTGAAAGAAAATTAGTCTTCTTTGCGGTACCAAAAAAAAAGAACATAGTATATAGGCTACTGTACCAGCTTTGCTCGCATTGATCCAAGCTGGAACACAATTGATGAATCGACCATTAAAATAAGCATTATCTGAAAATGCACTAAACACGGTCGGCAGCCATGTCAACCCATTTTGACCTGGGAACGATTAAATATTGACAGTTTTCTGAAAAACCCATGTTTCTATGTCAGTGGTTCTCAAACACTTTCATGGACCCCCAAGATTATATGTAATTGGCCGCCGACCCCCATCTGAAAATATGTTCCAGGGAAAAAACGTTCGCTCTGAAAGAATATATATATTCAAAGATTTGTGCCACATTTTCAGGATAAAAAAAAAAAAATAGCAGACCTACAAGCTCGTAGCGTGGCTTGTAGGTCTGATATTTCGAGCGAACGCTTTGGAGATTTTCAAGTTGCCGTTGATACAGAAGCTATATAATACAGTAACGTCCGTCTCCCTTACAGCCATGGTTCTGAAAAAGACCCCCACGGGTCCTTGAGACAGTTGCTGCAGCTAAATGATAGTTTGGAACCAAATGGGCCCTTACGGGTCTGAAACTATAGGGTCCATTTGGTTCCATTTGTACACTCTCAGAGTTAAAGGAGAATTCCATACTAAAAGGCTTTCTTACCTTTCTTTGTAGTTGTTACATCCCCACCAAAGAGGTCCAGGTGTTATTTTGTGCAAAAGCTCCTTATTGGCTATTTCCCCTACCATAAGCCCTAAATGAATTGCATTGAATTGAATGGGAATTTAATGGGGCTATGGGGTGTTGTGCTAATTTGCTTATTTCCATCGCTCAAAATTATAATTTCTTTGTATATATCCTCTCTTCATAATGTAAATAATATCCCAAGCGGCACACTTTACTACTTCTTTCGATGGAAATAAGTGAATTAGCATAACACCCCATAGCCCCATTCAATTCCCATTCAATGCAATGCAATTCATTGAGGGCTTATGGTAGGGAAAATAGCCAATAAGGAGTTTTTGCACAAAAAAACACCTGGACCTCTTTGGTGGGGACGTAACAACTACAAAGAAAGGTAAGAAAGATAAGAAAGCATTCTAGCATGGAATTCTCCTTTAAGTTAACATTGACGTTACAATATAAATTGGGCTCTCAGAGACAGAAATGCCATTAAACGGGGGTCCGTCCTTAGCCTATTGTATATAAAACTGAGGGTCCTTAAATTAAAATGGTTGAGAATCTCTGCTGTAGCCGTCTTCTCTTACGGGGGTCGTTGCATGTCTTTTCAAATGGGGGGGGGGTCTCGCAGGCATGATAAGTGATTTTTTTTGCCTTTGCTTTAGTGTATATGCGATTATGCGTGTCCCCATATACATATCAATTATTTTGTGAGAGAAAATAGGGAGGAATTCTTGACGTTTATTGAATTAGTGGTAAACAAATTACTGAAACAATGTAAACACATTTCACTGAAAAAATAATAAAAAAATAAACACATTCAAGTGTATTCAAAGACCATTCCTCCATGTTACACAGTATTTGTCCATAGGATCAAAGAAAGAAGCTAAATTGATTGCAAATTTGCCACTATAACTGTAACTGAACAGATTTGACCAAAAGGTTTATTGCATGTTACTGGCTGTCGTGAACAAGGAGCTAAACAGATTAAAACACTCAATATTTTTTATTTCTCAGTATATAAAAAACACAGTGAAGTGAAATGAACGACGGCGATGCCACAAGGGGCAATCAGCTATATTGACTAGGGCTGCTCCGATCAGGGTTTTTGGGACCGATCCCGATCACCGATTGTTTTTCTCATGATCGGCCGATACCGATCTTGTGCCTATAATGGGAAGATTTGAATATTTCCAAAATTATGTCAAAACCCACATCAAAACTGCTCCTGTGTGTGTGTGTGTGTGTGTGTGTGGAGGAAGGGGAGAATGTTTAGGCCTGTCACAAAGATGCAGAATGATATTATACAATATATCTGATTGACTTTTATACCACTTAAATGGTATAGGACGATTTCTCCAGATTGACGATCGCTGATCAAGTCATTTGGAGTGATCATCGGCCGATCACCAATCGGTGGCCGATTATCGGAGCATCTCTAATATTGACTAGACTACACTGAGGTACTATGGTTAGGTTTTGTTAGTGAAACAAACTCTCTGCAGACTTTACCGACTTTACAGGCCTGAAACAGATACACACGAATCACCATGTCACACAGCTTAACCACTTTAACCTTGGCATCACTATGTTGGGCTACATTTTCAAAATAGTTCAAATCTTTCTCCATTTTTAAGTTAAAAAAAAAAACATTGTTTTAAAACATTTAAAATGGCAGATATACAAGCCCACAACACGTTGTGATGCAACGTGTTGAGGGCTTGTAGATCAGATTAACAAAAAATGTATAGGACGTAAGTGGGTCAACACTTAAAGATGGAATGCCATGACCCCCTCCACCAAAATATGATCATCAGGTACTATGATTATATTAGGAGGAAGTTTTTTCAAAAAATGTACAGAAAGTGTTAAAACGATGGTTTCATGTGGCCACACCCACCAGTTCATTAAGTATGCCTTGTTTTCAGGTGGGTGGTGATCCACCTGAACTGAAGCTGCACCCACAGCTGTAATTCTATGATAAAGGGGATTAGGGGATATTTTGATTGGGCCTTTTGACTCAAAGGATGTCAGCTTTCAGGAAGAAACCAAACATACACATAGGGAAGACATATTTCAATATTCTAACCACACCTGGGGGTCTATTGGAGTAATGTTAACTCCATAGACACATATACAAAACAGGAAAAGTACAGAAATCACAGCACTCCATCTTTAAACGCTTAAACAAAACTACAGCTAAACGTGACAGAGCGGCACATTGGTCTATCTGCTGAGATTCGACTCTTTGATTCTCTTTATCATTTTTGGAAAAGATCAGCTTGCTATCTGGAAATGATCAGTGCTGATTAAAAAACAAACAAAACAACACATAAAAACAAGACATCTGTTAAAAATAAACACATAAGAATTCATAAGAATATCTACCGAATTCTATATCTTTTCCAAAATGTTCTCATTAGATAATCTCTGTCTGTGAATATGTTTGTGTAATGTGTATAATATTATGCCATATGCTGCGGCCAAAAGTCATGAACGTAAACTCATATACTCGCTGTTATTATCAAATTGTAGACATGCCATTTTAAAAGGAAACTCTTCCAAGTGCTCGTGTAGATTCTTGAGAGATATTTAGTCAGTAAAAATAAGGTCTATTTTCACCCTGTTGGTGCTGTAGCTATCCCAAGCTGTCAGAATCATCTAGTATTAGATCATATACGGTACTGTGCAATAGGTGCTAAAGAATGTGACGGATTGTACGTGTTGCTTTCACAGGCCTCATTAGCAGATTTCCCCCATACGCAATAAGTGCAGATCAAATTAATTAAATGGCTTCCTTTGAAACCATTGGTGAGACTTGGAACATCACAGATAATTATTGGCCAATATTAGCTACCTCCCCCAATTAAAAAAAATCTACTGTACAGAAGATGTGTGGCAGAGGCCACGTCTCAAACGCGTTACAGTACATAAAAAGACAACACACCTGGAACATGAGCAGTCAATCATGTTCAGAGCCAATAAAACGGTTACAGGTCTGTCATTTCACCTGTTAAACTGCATGGCTGTAATATTCGCTGACCCGCAGAACCTTTGCACAGAAAGAGAAATGTAAAGGACCAGGGAGTAAGGGAGGGTATACATTACTTTTACTGCTTCAACCCGCAGATGGCTGCTCAGATGGCTCAGACTGCACAGGGGAAGCTAACCAGGGGGTTAAGGGTTTTGCTCCGGGGACTCGTGGACCGGTCAAGCCGAAGGTCGACCCGGTTACCTTCCAATTGATTCCCAGGCTGCATCTCTACACCCACTCAGCTACGGCCAGACAACGCGATGGCTTAGCCCACACATGGAGGGGACACATGCCGCCCCCACCATCACTTAATGCGGCCCGCAGGTTAATATCGGAATACTGATATATTATTGTTTTCAGCTGTTACAATTCCAAACATGACCCGCTTTAATTACTTCAGTCAGCTTGATGACTAGACTAGTCTTTTTGTGTCCAATGTATTTGAATTTAGTTCATAAAGTTAACATGTAATGTGGCCCTCTGGAGTGAGTGTGGAAACATAATGGCCCTCTCCATCGTCAGAGTTGCCCACCCCTGGTTTAGCCAGATGATAGATAGTGACCAAGTAGGTTTGCACGTACAGTACAAGAAACATGACGTAGCACGTGGCTCTAGGAAGTCACATTTAGAACACACCAGAGAAGAATGACAGTATGAAAGTGAGAAAAATGTACCCCGTAAAGGTAAGGAAAGGTCTTTTCTGTACAGTATCCACATATGTAAGAGCAGATAAAGAAATACAAAATGTAGTTTTTTTTAAACAGTCCTCTCTCTGAAGTCCAGATGAATTGTCTTTATAGAGGAAGATAATGGGAAAGCTGAGAGGGAGAAAAAGGAGGGAGGGGGTGTGTACGGAGGTGGAGATGGGCCCTCGGCCGCTTATATCATCAACGGGCCACAGAAACGAGGGTTGTGTGGGGGTTTAGGGTTGTGTGGGGGTTTAGGGTTGTGTGGGGGTTTAGGGTTGTGTGGGGGTTTAGGGTTGTGTGGGGGTTTAGGGTTGTGTGGGGGTTTTCATTCCGTCGGTCGGCTCATGTGCGTGCTGTACCTGCTGCGGACCGGGCCGACACGCACGTCCTCTTGCACTCGGCCTCCGTCTCGTAGCGGTTCGCGTTGCCCTCGCAGCCGCCGTACCAGAACTGAGCGCAGGAGTTGGCCTGCTTGTCGTAGTACCAGCGGATGTTGTAGTCCCGACACGGGCCCTGGTCCAGGGCCAGAGCACAGCGGGGGTCCAGTGGTACCACTTCTGGAAGGGGGGGGTAGGAGAGAGAGAGCGAGATCTCATGTTGTAGACAAAGATTTTACAGAATAGAATAGCCTAGAATTATTGGCCTTGTCTAGACAAACCTAAACTGACCATAATGGAACGGAGGGAGAATCGCTTACATAAGTGTCCGCTAAACACCTCAATTGTAACTGTCAGGATACTAGTGCAACCTGTGTCAGTGTCACACTGTAGTTAGTGCCCAGTCTATGAGTACTCATCAGTACTGTAAAGTATAGTCAACATACACTATGGCGTCAGCCATTATCTGAGGCCACTTTTAGACGGAAACGGACTCCAGAGAAAACGGCAAAGTCCCGTTGCGTTCTCATTTTTATTTAGCCTTTACACCGAGACGCTGCAATGACTGAAAACGCTGTAGTGTGCATGCCAGGTGTCTAGGTGGCGGTGACGGACTCCCAGAAAGACCAGGCACCACGTCAGGCACGCATGTACAAGAACCACACTTCCGTTCTACTTCCTATCACAAGGCTTTTTTGTTTACGTCATCGTTTACATTCACCATCGCTATTCGCTACATTTGAAATCGTAGGATGAGCGGGGCGAGGGGGCGCTTGCTCATTCTAGGAACTCCAAATATCGCCTACAGCTTTGCAGCAATGTAATAAACATAAGCGTTGTGAGCCCACGTGAGCCATGATTCCACTCTGGAAGGTGTTTTCACTTTGTTGCGTTTTCACTCTAAAGGGACCCCAGCAAACGATACTTCATTTTCTGTTTCCTAGACTAGTATGGACACCGTTCTCGTGTAAAAGGGGCATGAGAGATAGCCATTATCTGAGAAGTCAGTCTATGGCGTCGGTAATCTATGATGCACCTAACTAAAGAGAGTCCGGGGATCTCCATAATACGCAAGTGTTGATCAACCAAGAATTAAAGGCAAGTGAGAGACAGACGCATGCAGAAACGCACAAAGACAGAAATTCCTGGATTTATATCAGAAAGATATAAAAGCATCTAATCTATAGTCTCAAAAGTAAACGGTTGTTCTTTGTACCTTTGGGAAGAGGGCGAGGCTGCTGTGGTGGAGGTACATAGTGCCCAGATGAAGAGGAGCCTCCTACACTGGCGGACGCTCCCTCCCTGACCGGAGGGACGAGCCCGGTGGACGTGGTGTTGCGGTTAAACGTGTCCCCGCGATCCGTTCCCCAGTTTGTCCCGACGACGTGCACATTCTGACCACCACCTCCTTCGTGGCCCCCCTTAGATAAAAATAATAAATAAATAAAAGAGGAAAAGACAATTGATAATCTATCATGGAAAATAGTTTTATTACATTTTTAGGCTCTTGGATAGAGTAATGGCTGATTTATACTTTGTTGCACATCGTGCTGCACACCAAATATCTACATTGTGTCGCTCCAAGTGCAATGAGGCATAACCAGGCTTAAGTGGGTCTAATCTATGGATTAGTGTATGGCAGTGGTTTTCAACCCTTATTTCATATCAAGGCCTAAAATGTATTCTGCATTTGAGTCACGGAAAACCATTTGATGAGATTTAGCCTTGCAGACCCAAAACTAAAGAATGTTTATATGATGTTGGTACCGTAGGAGGTAACAGGCAAATGTTTATCAATGAATAAATGAAAAAAAAAATCAACGAAATTCCATAAACCATTTAAATAGTTTGGGACCCGGGGGAGACATCGAATTTCTCATTTGGGTCTACTAGCTAAAAGGTTTGGGAACCACTGCTCGAAGCTACAGTGTATGTGAGCAGTAGTCTGCCAACCTGACTGTGGGTGCTGCTGCCCTTATGTCTGCCAACCTGACTGTGGGTGCTGCCACCCTTATGTCTGCCAACCTGACTGTGGGTGCTGCTGCCCTTATGTCTGCCAACCTGACTGTGGGTGCTGCTGCCCTTATGTCTGCCAACCTGACTGTGGGTGCTGCTGCCCTTATGTCTGCCAACCTGACTGTGGGTGCTGCTGCCCTTATGTCTGCCAACCTGACTGTGGGTGCTGCCACCCTTATGTCTGCCAACCTGACTGTGGGTGCTGCTGCCCTTATGTCTGCCAACCTGACTGTGGGTGCTGCTGCCCTTATGTCTGCCAACCTGACTGTGGGTGCTGCGACCCTTATGTCTGCCAACCTGACTGTGGGTGCTGCTGCCCTTATGTCTGCCAACCTGACTGTGGGTGCTGCTGCCCTTATGTCTGCCAACCTGACTGTGGGTGCTGCGACCCTTATGTCTGCCAACCTGACTGTGGGTGCTGCCACCCTTATGTCTGCCAACCTGACTGTGGGTGCTGCTGCCCTTATGTCTGCCAACCTGACTGTGGGTGCTGCTGCCCTTATGTCTGCCAACCTGACTGTGGGTGCTGCTGCCCTTATGTCTGCCAACCTGACTGTGGGTGCTGCTGCCCTTATGTCGACCATTCAGCGGCCGCTCCTGTTCGCCGGCCGGCCGGTAGGTGTGACCGCCGATGGCGTATTTCCCGTTATTCCCGTTCCTGCCGTTGCCTCCGTCGTAGCCGCTGTTGCCGTTGTTGCCGCCGTTGTAGCCGTTGTTCTTCATCCGGTTGTAGATCAAGGCTCCGTTCTCGTCCTCGCAGAACTGACTCACCAGCTTGGACTCCAGAGCTGTGGCGTCGCGACGGGTTGGAGACACAGACGTAAGGAGTGAGAGACACAGACGTAAGGAGTGAGAGACACAGACGTAAGGAGTGAGAGACACAGACGTAAGGAGTGAGAGACACAGACGTAAGGAGTGAGAGACACAGATGTAAGGAGTCAGAGACACAGATGTAAGGAGTCAGAGACACAGATGTAAGGAGTCAGTCAGAGACACAGACGTAAGGAGTGAGAGACACAGACGTAAGGAGTGAGAGACACAGACGTAAGGAGTGAGAGACACAGACGTAAGGAGTGAGAGACACAGACGTAAGGAGTGAGAGACACAGATGTAAGGAGTCATTCAGAGACACAGATGTAAGGAGTGAGAGACACAGACGTAAGGAGTGAGAGACACAGATGTAAGGAGTCATTCAGAGACACAGATGTAAGGAGTCATTCAGAGACACAGACGTAAGGAGTGAGAGACACAGATGTAAGGAGTCAGTCAGAGACACAGATGTAAGGAGTCAGTCAGAGACACAGATGTAAGGAGTCAGTCAGAGACACAGACGTAAGGAGTCAGTCAGAGACACAGACGTAAGGAGTCAGTCAGAGACACAGATGTAAGGAGTCAGTCAGAGACACAGATGTAAGGAGTCAGTCAGAGACACAGATGTAAGGAGTCATTCAGAGACACAGATGTAAGGAGTCATTCAGAGACACAGACGTAAGGAGTCAGTCAGAGACACAGACGTAAGGAGTCAGTCAGAGACACAGATGTAAGGAGTCAGTCAGAGACACAGATGTAAGGAGTCAGTCAGAGACACAGATGTAAGGAGTCATTCAGAGACACAGATGTAAGGAGTCAGTCAGAGACACAGATGTAAGGAGTCAGTCAGAGACACAGATGTAAGGAGTCAGTCAGAGACACAGACATAAGGAGTCAGTCAGAGACACAGATGTAAGGAGTCAGTCAGAGACACAGATGTAAGGAGTCAGTCAGAGACACAGATGTAAGGAGTCAGTCAGAGACACAGATGTAAGGAGTCAGTCAGAGACACAGACGTACTGTAAGGAGTCAGTCAGAGACACAGATGTAAGGAGTCAGTCAGAGACACAGACGTACTGTAAGGAGTCAGTCAGAGACACAGATGTAAGGAGTCAGTCAGAGACACAGACGTACTGTAAGGAGTCAGTCAGAGACACAGATGTAAGGAGTCAGTCAGAGACACAGATGTAAGGAGTCAGTCAGAGACACAGATGTAAGGAGTCAGTCAGAGACACAGATGTAAGGAGTCAGTCAGAGACACAGATGTAAGGAGTCAGTCAGAGACACAGATGTAAGGAGTCAGTCAGAGACACAGACGTACTGTAAGGAGTCAGTCAGAGACACAGACGTGACAACACAACACTAATGAGAGACCGCTGTTGTTTTCCAACCGCGTGTGAGATTTGAATACATACAGTAGATAGTAGATACAATACAATACAAGACCAGGGGGTCTTCAATGTTTTTTCAGGCCAAGGACCCCTAAAGGTCTATTCATACTGCAGCTTTAGGTGACAAGGTGACCACCGTGGTTAGTAAAAACAGAGAGATGTGTTGGGGTGAGTGCGGTGAGTGGCTGATCACTGTGGCTTGACGTCATGTTGGAGTTTTGGGTGGTCACCTTATCACCTAAAACTGGAGTATGAAAAGGCCTTTAGTTGAGATGAGAGATAAAGCAGGGACGCCCACTACATGTTGGATTCATGTTAAATGTGCATGTATTTTCAGACATTTTCAAACCCTCAAGACTTTGTAAACCTTTGGCTCTGTATACTTCGTCTGCTCTTTTCTCCCTGTATACCAAACCTTCTTCACCGAAAATAGCAGATCTACAAGCTCACAACGCGATGTGAGCTCGTAGAGTGGCTATTTTCGGCTAATGTTCCCCCAAGAATATGGATGCGAGGGTTCAAGTGGTTAATGTAAAATAAAAATCACACCCGTTTTAAGTGAGGGTAAAACATGTCTATTTGCTCAGACACTATGACGTAAAATTCTCCATTCATTGTCAACGGGAATTACTTTGTGTAGGACGAAAATAGCCAATTTGCTCAGACACTATGACGTACAATTCTCTATTCATTGTCAATGGGAATTTAATGTTTGTGTAGGACGATCTCCACTAATATAGGAGAATATAGGAGCCCTCAAAAACCTCCCTAGCACACAAAGATCTGGCGGCCCCACTGCAGTATCTCTGAGGACCCCCTAGGGGTCACGGACCCCCCGTTGAAGACCCCCCCGCAATAAGCTCATGTGGCACGTTGAACGAAGTCCTGGACTGTGCAGGACGGGTTGCCCCGCCTCACCTGGCAGCGTGTTGAAGTCATCGATGAGGAACATGTGCTCGCTGTCCGGGTCCGACGCGATCAGGTTCAGCTCCCTCAGGAACTCGCCCTGCGTCGGGTCCGAGGTGTTGACGATGCCCAGCGCGAACATCTCGATGTTGGCGGCGTGCGCCTCGCGAACCGCTATGTCCAGCTTGACGGAATCGCGCTTGTCCGTCTGTCCGTCCGTGATGACGATGGCCACCTTGCTGACTCCGGCGCGGGAGCCGTAGAAGGCCTCCTGGGTGGCCTTGCGGATGGCCGTGCCGGTGTGGGTGCCCTCGCCGATGTACGGGATGTTCCGGATGGCGTGCTTCATGTCCTGCTTGCTCATGTGGCGCACCAGGTTGAACTCCAGCTTCACCTCCAGGCTGGGGACGGACAGACACACACACACACACACAGACAGACAGGTTGAGAGATCAATAGACAGACAGACAGACAGACAGACATAGTACCATTGGACATGCAATTACATACAGTATATTATGCAGGATTTATGATGCCATACGTAAATTGAAGTATCGAATGTGCAATGTGGCCATGGCCAAACTTCTTTTCAACTCATATCTTTCACCTTTATTTTACTAAGATTATTTTGTAAAGCACTTGAGCTGCATGTGTGAAAATTGCTATATACTGTAAATAAAGATGATTATTATTATCTGTACACAATTCAACATTTTCAATACTTTGCTTCGAACGAAGGTAGGGTTGGTGGACTGAAACCAAGAAGTCCCTGAAACAAAGTTAGTTTTGAAAATGCTTTGAACTGGTTTTGTTGCTCATTGGACGTATTTGGAGCAGTGCATGCGTTTTATGTTGACCCATATTCCCCGAACTAATAAATGACTGTGTGACATTCCGGTGTCCATTGTCTGCATCCTATTCCTGGACGCAGACAGACTATTCCCACTACTACATCTCAAATATACACTATATGTAATGTGGCTGCTGGTATTGTGTGGCATGTAGCACCTCAGTGCAATCTAAGATCTTCAGTGAGGTGTTTCAAATAAAAGAGAAAACAGGAAATAGCCTACACAGTTTGCTCTACCAAAAATCATACCTTTTCTGCATTTTGCACTGGAAAACAACACAACAAATAAAGACAATTTCAAACATAAATGAAAATAAAATATTAAAGTGTCCATGGTTTATTCTACATCTCTGATTCATCTTCTTCCAAAGAAACGTAAAACCGTGTGTAAAGGAAGTGCGTGTCCTCACAAGGTCAATTATGAATTATGATCAAGACATCTTTTATCTGACGATACATACAATAAAATGTATTTCTTGGTTAATAAATATCTACTGTTGCACACACTTGGGAGTCACTTGGTCACTGGGTTTTCGGGGTGGACACACACACACACACACAAAGCCGTTGGAGTGGTCAGTTTATCTTGCCATTTTGCCATTGATTGGGATGCCACATGACGTCACAGGAACGAGGGGTACATACACACAAAGTCACTACTACTACAACTCATCTGAGTACTAGCAGTAGTGGTAGCAGATTTCCATAGTTCCCCAAGCGGCTGATTCTCAGCCGTGTCGATGGCTTTCAAACTGTGGCTCTTGATGCTGGCGTGAACGTCCTCGACGCTTTGGGAAGCATCGACGACCTGCCAGTTGATCGAGGGGTCTCTCGACAGCTGCTCAAACTCCTGCTGGACCGCCCTCTGGAAGGCGCCGTTCTCGTATCTCTCCGCTCCAAACCGGGCGCCCCCCCTGAGCGCGGCGGCGTTTGGATCGAGCCGCAGGAACACCACCAGGTCTGGCTTCGGCAGTCCCGCGTCGGGCTGCTTGCACCAGTCCAGACGGAACCCCGGCTTGGCGCCGGTGAACGCGGCTCCGGAGAAGGCGTACCGGTCCACGACCAGGGTGGTGCCTCCTTCCAGCTTCTCCTTCATCGAGGGCGCCAGCTCCCAGCGGTTCGCGGAGAACAACAGGTGCACGGCGTGGTCCTCCACGTTGTGTTTGTTCCGAAGGTAGGCGTCGATCAGCCGGCCGACCTCGGTGGTTCTGTCGGGAAACGCCATTGTCTCGGCTGCTCGTCCACGTTGCTGCAGGGCACGCACTAACGCGCTGCATTGTGTCGATTTCCCGGCCCCGTCCACGCCTTCTACCACGATGAGCGCTCCTCGTTGGCGTACCATTGGTACGAGCAACAATCAAATACCTCACGGAGCCGAGAAATATTTAACTTTCGGGGACCACAAAATATCGAACTTTTTTTGTTGTTGTTCAGGAAGTCAAACAGAGAGGCAAATAACTCCATATTTGTAAGTCAATATGACGTCACAATGTCCAGATGACATCATGAACTTGACATTCACGATCCACAATCAAAAATAGCCAATCTACAAGCTCACAATGCGCACCAGGTTTTCGGACATGTTCACAGACCTGTAGAGCACCAGGTTTTCGGACATGTTCACAGACCTGTAGAGCACCAGGTTTTCGGACATGTTCACAGACCTGTAGAGCACCAGGTTTTCGGACATGTTCACAGACCTGTAGAGCACCAGGTTTTCGGACATGTTCACAGACCTGTAGAGCACCAGTCCGATGCGGGTGGCGTTCCGTCCCACCGTCACGCGGTCCACCAGCGCCGCCACAAAGTCCTTGATGATCTCAAAGTTCTCTGGGCCGACGCTCTCCGAGCTGTCGATCACAAACACCAGCTCCATGGGTCTCTCTTTGCATTTGACGCCACATCCTTTATGGGGGGGGGGGAGAGAATACAGTCTTGAGCAGTGGTGGGAAAAGTACTCAATTGTTTTACTTAAGTAAAAGTACCAATACTGCATTTTAGAAATACTCCATTACAAGTAAAAGTCCAGAATTCAAATGTTATTGAGTAAACATGCAAAAGTGTTGGCATCAAAATGTACTTAAAGTACCAAAAAGTAGAAAGTAGTCTTTATGCAGAATGTCTCATTTCAAGTTTTCAAATGTATAATTTTTTTTTTTAAATAGCCGATCTACAAGCTCACAATGAGTGAGTATTGTGAGCTTTTTCAAATGGCTGAAATGTATATAGGGCTGAAGTGGTAAATGTATGTTTTGTAATAATCAAAATCTACAAACTAACTAGTAACTAAAGTTTTCAAATAAATGTAGTGGAGTAAAAGTACAATATTTGCTTCGGTACTTAGTAAATGTACTTCGTTACTTTAGACCACTTGTCTTGAGACATAACTCCCCGTCCAAAATGGGAGTTACAGAGGGACACACAATAGAAACAATGAAAGAAAGATAGAAGAATGTAATAAAACCAAAGTATGAGACTTTTCTAAAAACGGGTGAGTCTGGTAGGGTTTTGGAAGATGCTCAGGATCACGGCTAATCTCATATTATCCCGTTGTGAGCCGACAGTACATATTCAGGCGAGATGTTTTCAAAGGAGCCCCACACAGTTACTTTTTTCTTCATTTTATGAGTACCTGTATTAAGTCATTTGCATTTATATTTGATCACAGCACGAGGCTATGAGACCGTGCATTAATGCATCCAGGATCTTTCCTTTCCCATTTTGGGTTCTATTTTCGTATCCAATCTCGTACCATTATCGCGTTTCCTCCATTTTCCCTATACTAATGATACCGTCCTCCATTATTATAGTGATATTTACACCGAGGGGCCTTATTAGTTTAGGTAACACAACATCATGTAACATGCATGTATATAAATCTTTCCCACACCTGAACCACCAGATCAGTAATATGATATCGTGAGAAAAACATTAAATAAAGATGATGTGCCATACCACAGATCTCCTTAATCATTCGAATGATGTCCTCTCTCTGAAATCAATCAAAAACACAATAAAAAACACAAACTATAGGCCTACTGATTTAGAAGGAATTTGTAGAATTGGCCTCAGTTCAGTTCTTAATTATTACAGTACCTACTACCTATACTATTCATAATATAAAGCCATTTAGCACTTGCACAAATTACAGTACTATTCATAATATAAAGCCATTTGACACCATTTTCGATGGTGGTCAGTCACTCACAAATGGCCAATAAAAAAAAAGATACTGGTTCTGTTCCGAATTTATTGTCGTCTCCCGTCCTTCCACAAAATAATAGAAAATGCTTGATATGTGGGCTCGATAGGAACCCGGCTCGATAAGCCTGATCGATAAGGTGCTCGTTATCAACAATAATGAACGGGCTCCATCCCTCTTAATGGGTTAAAGAACCTATAAGTGAAAGACTCCGTAAAATGACAGAGTATACCAGGCTAACAGAGTACTGTAACGTGAAGGAAAACATGAATGGAAGCAGGAGGACTTACAGTCAGACCCGCTTCACCTTTGTCCCCTGTTCGGCCCTGAAGTGAGAAAACACATTTAATGCCTTATCTGTGTCATTTTTGCGATGTGTGATGTGTGTGTGTGTGTTTTGTGTGTGTGTGTGCGTGCACGTGTATTTTGTGTGTGTGTGTGTGTGTGTGTGTGTGTGTGTGGGTGTGTGTGTGTGTGTGCTTGCGTTTGAGCGTGCTTGTCTGTCTGTCTTGCACTGGGCTCTGTCCATAGAGGTGTGTTATTACGACTTGGGGAACTGGGGAACTTTTTGAAATGTTTTGTACTTAAATATTTAGCTTCATGAAAGTTTAACTGCACACTGGAACTCAATGGAGGGGCTGCTTGGGCTGCGTCTTTGCCTTTAATGTGTAGAGACAGATGACTGATGTCGTGATATACTGAAATCACGTAATGACTGATGTCAGAGGCAGGCCTCCAACAACTGTGCATGTGCCCAACTGCACATACAATAACCCAGGCAACGCTAGTGGGTACCCTGTTAGTAGAATATATGTGTCTATTTTAAAGTGTATTGTCCTGAATCTTTTATGTTCCCCATAACCAGGTCTCCCGGGAAAAATAGATCTTTCATCTTTCATTTTGAAATGAAGGTCAAACAAACAAAACAAAACACAATCTGTGAGACTGAAACAAAATGGTCTCTATGCGATGAGCCTGTCCAATAGATGTTCATATACTGTATACTGTATGTTACAATAAGATACAGAGAGGTGGAAAAAGTATTCACAATTTTCACTTAAGTAAAAGAATCAATGCTGCAATATAGAAATACTCTGTTACAAGTAAAAGTCCGTAATTCATCATTTACTTGAGTAAAAAAAAGTATTGACTGTGCAGAATATAAGACGACTCTGATTATAAGACGACCCCCATTTTTTAAGACTCATGCGATGTGACGCATTGGGAGCTTGTAGATCGGCTATTTTAGAATGGCCGAAATGTATATACAGTAGCGCTGAAGTGGTGACTGTATGCTTTGTAATAATAATCCAAATCTACAAAGTAAAAGTACAATATTTGCCTCTGAGATGTAGTGGAGTAGAAGTAAAAGTACTGGAAATTGGAGTAAAGGAGTGAAGTGAAGTAAAAAAATACCTCAACATTTTACTTAAGTACAGTACTTAAGTAAATGTATTCATAGTTACTTTCCACCACTGAGTGTAAGATACATTAAGAAAACAGGGCATGACTCACGGCTTGTCCTGGTACTCCTCCGTCCCCCAACTCTCCTTTGATGCCTTTCAGTCCCCTCTCCCCCGCTGAGCCACGGTCCCCCTGTCGCACACACACACACACACACACACACACGCACACGCACACGCACACGCACACACACACACACACACACACACACGCACACACACGTCTGGTTTTGAGTCATACGACTAAGAAAAGGCAAGAGACTGAATCATCGTGACATCCGCACAACCAGTGGTGGAAGAAGTACTCCATCTTATCACTTAAGTAAAAGTATCAATACTGCAATGTAGAAATACTCTGTTAGAAGGCAAAGCTCTCCGTCTACCAAGCAATCTTCAAAATTGTGTTTACAAAAGTGTCGCATCGCGACGCATTGTGAGCTTTTGGATTGGCTATTTTCAAATGGCTGAAATGTATATAGGGTTGAAGTGGTTAATGTACAGGTATATGTTTTGTGACAATAATCAAAATGTACAAAGTAACTAAAGTTTTAATATAATTGTAGTGGAGTAAAAGTATAATATTTGCCTCTGAGATGTAGTGGAGTACAAGTAAATGTACAGAACAGTACTTGAGTAAATATACTTTACACAACTGACCACAACCAAAACTTTATTTCTGGGTAGATAACACTGCAGTGTCTCATTGGAGCATTATAATTCATTAACCTTATTTCTGGAATAAAAAGGACACTAATAATATTGATATTGACTATTACAAATGTATTATTTTCTTCAAAAATATCTGGTTGACAAATAGGTTGTCTACGAACTAGACATAGCTAAAGTTCTGGACACTTTATTTGATATAGTGAAAACATTCTAAAGCATTCTACCCAGAAATACCCGTTTGTTTATAAATTAGGATTAGGCATAATGCCCTGAGTGCACTTTACTATACTAATAATCCATTGGAATGTTGGTAAAGTGCAATCTGTATATTATGCCTAAAGTATACTCTGTGTTGTATAACGGGGTTCCACACCGAAAATAGCAGAGCTTATAGATAATAATAATAATAGCTAATTGTGGTGATGTGTTGCACCTGCCAATTGGATATCATGTGTGAATATGCAGGTGAGCACACACACAAGCAGAAACAAACTTGTTGACTCACCTTAGCCCCAGGGAAGCCCTCCCCAGGGATTCCTCTTGGGCCTATCACACCCTGGGATCCCTGCTCGCCCTGAAAAAAATAAAAATAAAATAAAGCGGTTTTCTGCTTTTGCTCCTGTCACATACAATTTGCTGCCCGTACAGATTCCATATACATAACCGTGACCTAGACTTAATTATGCATGCAGTACCACACAAACTGACTTCTTACATTTACATAGGGGGATGGTAGACTTGAGTGTTCTACAGCTGAAAATGTGACAATATTCACAACTATTTACCCTACAAACCTTTACACAAAATTCAGTTCTAGCAGATGCTGTTAACCAAAGCATTTTATGGTATCAGGAGTGCATACGATTTAACCCATTAAAACAGCCAAAGCATCTGTGTAATTTTAGATTTCTGTGTTGGCTATTTAAAAATACCTTATAATTGTACAAGCTCTGTGAGCTTGCATAACTGCGCTTGGAAAGATCCAATTGATATCAATGACACCGGCTACATCATGCGCGCGGATAACGCCAGTCCTGCATACGCAGGCTTTAAAATAGGATTGGATCTATTTCTGCGAGTGTGCGTATGCGGGGCTCGTGTGCGTCACGCACACATTATATGGTGTGTGCCAGGGGTAAATGGGTTAAATGTAGCACCCACCCCCGGTGAGAATGAAACCCCTAGGGATGTCCCGACTCCCGATCACTTTTTCTTTAGTATCTGCCCATTTCCGATCAGATATTTATATATTCATCATAGACCACTTATGCCATATCAAAATAGTACAATATCCAAAATCATAGACAATATCCAGTCTAATATGATAAGGATAAAGGATATAATATTGATACTAGGGATGTCCTGATCACGTTTTTGTATTTTTGCTCCCGATCCGATTCTGATCATTTGATGATGATTTCCGACCACGTGATCGGATCGGGACAACCCTACCCCTAGCCTTGGAAGCTAAGTAAGCTACATACATTTAGGACCACTCCGGTCTGAGCATGGCACATTATCTCAACCTACCTTTGGCCCCTGAAGTCCTTGTCCCGGAGGCCCCGACGGCCCCGGAGGGCCCGGTCGTCCGATGTTACCCTAAAGTGCAGAGTAAGGCAGATGTCATCATGAATGTTACAAGAAGATACAGCGTAGGCGTGCCAGACCAGAGCAGCTTGAAATGACTCTTTGTACCTTGTCTACATGTCTCGAAGTTGACAAGAAATGAGGCATGACGTAATAGTATATAGTACACCGAAGACTTGTTTACAAACATCATAGTTGAACAAACAAATAGTATTATGTATAATCCCTATAGAGCACCGAAGTCTGACGTCACTTTCAGTAGAGGGCGGCCATAGGGGGATTTTAGGTCGCTTCATATTAGAACTGTGTTTGATAAAATCATCCCGGCCTTTCTGTCAGGGAGGTGGCTGTGCGTCGTTAATGATGTCCAATCATATTTGATACAGCCAGTTTCTGGAGAAAATTGAATTCATTTGGCCGCAAAAACCTTGAAACTACATATGAAAGCAATGTCGCTGCTAATATACGTCACGCCCAGCTTGCGTTCCTGAGATTCCTCGTTCCTCAGCTGGCAGTGACTCAACTCGTACTAACCACGAAACATTAAATATCAATACAAAAGATTATAAAAACATGTCCGTTTATGTTGTGCGACGGGCAGCTGCAGCCACCCGCCTACCCGGAAATGTAGTCTCTGGGTTGTTTGACTCGTTTCTAACGCTTATTTTGTTACTCTTTGGGTATATGTGTACATTTCCACCTCCAGTCGATGCTTCATATCCATATGAATGAAAAGGCCGGGGTGATCGGTTTATTTTTCAAACACAGTTCTTATATGAGACGCGTTCTCAGCTTGTAGATCGGCTACTTTTGGGTACGTGAGCATAAATCAGGCGATATTCACACAAGGCTCAGAGGCAGAACCACAATAAACACCGGTGAGGTTGAACCGCCACTGTGAACGCACGCTAAGCCCCTGTGGTGGTGCTGCAATATAGGAATACTCGGTTACAAGTAAAAGTCTGGAATTCCAAATTTACTTGAGTAAAAGTACAAAGGTATTGGCATCAAAATGTACTTGGAGTACCAAAAGTAAAAGTACCTATTATGCAGTATGTCCCATTTCAAGTTTTCAAATGTGTATTGTAAAAATCTTTTGAAAATAGCAGATCTACAAGCTCACAATAATATTATGTCGCATCGCAGCACATAGTGAGCTTGTAGATCGTCTATTTTCAAATAGCCAAAATAGAGAGCTTGTAACTAGTACAATATTTGCCACTGAGATGTAGTGGAGTACAAGTTCAAGTACTGGAAATTGGAAATACTCAAGTAAAGTACAAATATCTCAAAATTGTACTAACATTGTACTAAAATTGTACAAAGTACAGTGCTTGGGTAAATGTACTTAGTTACTTTCCACCGCTGGTAGTATGGGTGCGGTGCGTTCGCACGTACAAAGGTGAGGCAAAGGCGTCTGGAGCTGTCTGTCAAGAGCTACAACATAATACCTCTTGAGGATAATCAGAAACACCTGGGCCGCACTGTAAATCAGAATAAAGATTACACAGCGCTCGCTGCGCGCCGTCTACCCTTTGAGCACAGTGACAAATGGTTTGATGAAAAGTATTTTTGGAAGCTACTTTAAACAAAGGGCCGTGGTAATACTGCGCGCTTCGTGCCGGCGGGGGACATTCCAGAAGTGTTCTTCATAATGCAGTGTGTGTGTGTGTGTGTGGTTATTTTTGTTACCGATGGTCCTTGCAGGCCTTCCCCTGGAGGTCCCGGTAACCCGGGCAACCCGCGGAATCCAATATCGCCCTGGCAAGATGAGAACAGAGGGGTTTGGATGAACTGAAGGCTGCTACCCGCACACACACAGCCTAACAATCAAACAGGTCGAGTGAGCTTGCTTGATCATAAATGAATCACGTAGACGCTACTGTTACTTTTGTGCACGCACACTCGTGCGGCACGTACATAAGCTACATCAGATAACCCCCCCAAAAGATGTAGATACGGGTATACTTGCACTGCACAGCTCACAAATAATTTGGATTCACCTCATATCACTTGATTATTTGCTAGCTCACTTGTAATTATACCGTATGTAAAAATATATGTAAAACATATGTATGTATGTATGTATGTATGTATGTATGTATTTATGTATGTATGTTGTATGTACTGTATGTATGTATGTACGTACCTTTGGTCCAGGAATGCCAATTCCTTCCACGCCAGGTTCTCCCATAAGGCCTGGCAAACCAGGAGGGCCCTACACAAAAACACAACACAACTCAACACAAAGTTAACTATGTGTTGACGTTCGGTACGTATGTTGGGAAACATAAGTCCGGGCAGGGGCCATCGAATTCCTAACATGTATGTTAAGTATAGTATGTTAAGTATTAGCATGAAATGGAGAGGGTTTATGGATAAACCTGGCCATCCGGCTTTGACTGCAACTCTTGATACTAAACGTAAAACTGATGGATGAGTCAGGAAGCCCAATGACAGACGGATGGATGGATGCGTGCAGCGCCATGTAAAACTAGGTAAAGACACGTGTAACAAATTGGCAGATGAATGCATGGACAGGTGCACAGATGGACATAATATGGTGGTCCGTCATGGGCACTGTATCCTCACCATGGGGCCGGGGTAACCGTCTCCTTTGGGACCAGAAGGCCCATGGGGCCCTGAATCCCCACGCTCACCCTGCAAAAAAGCACATCATCCAACATGAACTTCCAACATAAATAAATGAGTTACAGTAGCTTTGATTCAACTCTCCACCCCCAGAACACTTCTTCTCCCGAGTCCGAATAGCATATGTTTGTAGTTGTACATAAGGTTTGTGATGTCCAAAGTCCGGCCCGGGGGCAATAGTGGGGGGAAAAAGGCAGATTTTATATGGCCCACTGCTTCCTTAAAATGTATTATTTACGGCTCACCAGTATGTGAAATTCATACATTGAAGTCGTTTCTTTTTTTAACTGCTTGTTATTAACTCTACAGATGTATTTTACTAGAGGTTCGGGCAGCTATGCGGCCCTCACATCTAGCAACCAAAGCCTGCACATCCATGTTACGCAGCCCTCACATCTCTCTCTCCTCTCACCCCCCTTCTGACTGACTGACTGACTGACTGGTTGACTGGTTCTGACATATATCCATATATGGAGAATGGAGATCTAAGGGCTTGAGGTTTGAGGTCAGATGAGTTTCTGGCCAATATTGATGACAACAGGGATCACCATATATGGGGGCTGATGTCACGATGACCTGGGGGCTTGTCTGGGGTGAGTGACGTGACGGGGATTGTGGGTTAGGTGTCGTGACAAAAACGCAAGGTTTCATAGTTATCTGCGACCTTCGGTCGCAAACAAACACTGTACAAACATGTCAGATGAAGACTTTTCTAAAAATTCTCGTTTCTGTAAAGAAACTATTTACCATAGGGCGATTTATAGCCAGGTTGATACGGTCGCAAGTTACCACAGTGGGGGCAGCCATGTTTGTTGTTTGACGCTGTCGAGTGACGGCGCTGATGGCCAATCAGCTGCTGTGATCAGATTATCGATCGAGACAGGGACGGATTAACCCCCATTAGGGCCACTGGGCCGGTAATATTTGCAGGGCCCCCATAGCGAGCGCACGCGACATTTTCGTGTTTTTCCGTGTTTTTATCATCTTTTTAACCTAAATTTAACAAAATCAACAACCAATGAAGGGCCCCTGGGCCACGGCCCCACTGGCCCAATGGCTAATTTGTCCCTTGATCGAGACTAAAACGCTCCCAGACATTAATCGCCAGAACATGTTTTATTTAATGTGCGTGGCTAGCGATTCAGGGCTCGAGCCAGGCTAGTTTTGAGGTATTTGTACTTTACTTGAGTATGTACAATATTGTCAGTACTTTAACTTCTACTACATTTCAGAGCCAAATGTTGTACTTTCACTACACTGCACATTTTTGACAACTTTAGTTACTAGGCTTAGTTACATTTTAGATTTTCATTATTATTACAAACACTTCGGCCCAATGCACATTTCGACCATTTGAAAATAGCCAATCTGCTATTTTCAAAAATATTTAAACATTTGGAAATTATTAAGGGTATGTATGGGACATGCTACATTGGGCAATTGGTCATATGGGTCGGGTGGTGGTGAGGGCCAGAACCTCTAGCAAAGTGGTTAAGCGTTATTTATATATCTTGTCTTACCTTGGGACCAGGGAGTCCATAGCCAGTCTCCCCTATTGGACCAGGAAGACCAGATGGGCCAAGATCACCCTGGGAAACATACATGATTCAATCATTGACGTAGAGAGCAGATGGAAATACATACAGAATGCACAGTTGCACAATACATTCAACTAGCACTTCACTAAGCCCCGCCTATACTCCACTCTGCGATGGCAAGCTGTCCTTCTCTCACCCATTGAGATGCATGTTAAATGACGGGGATTTCTCCATACAAACAGTCGGTCATTTCTGTAGCAAGAGCTTCAAAATGTCTTCTAAATCTAGTCAACCAGGCCTGCAGTAGGCTATGGACTGGACAAAATGGGCATGACATTATTTCAATAAACTAGAAATATTATGACATGAGGGAGAAACGGTATCCAACTCAATCAACTTTAACCACCATCCGACAGGAGTGTTCATGTAATGCACGGTAAGGGTACGGTGATTAGTATTATTGCCATCACCTGGGTGCCTCAGTCATGTAACTTTATGTCCTCAACATACAACACAGCCATGCAAAAATATTGACAGCCATGAGATGACCACTACTAACTACACACACTACTCTCTAATACTATGGCTAATGTTCCTGGCTGTATATGATATTATTACCTAAATTGTGTTGTTTTAATGTAGGTGAAAGCTCTTTGTGCTCATTTAGAAACCCTGACTTTCTTTTTCAAATTTGATGTTATGCGTTTGTTGTTGAAGGTTATAAAACGGACGAGAAAACAGATACCTTGCCTCCTATGATCCCACGGCCTGGCATTCCTGGTAAACCCAATCGACCTGGCGTCCCTGGTTCTCCCTGGTGACGGGGAGAAGAACAAGACATTTTTTTTAATTGTGTTTCCTCTTTTTTGTATTATTTTTTTACTATTTGATTTAAGAAAGACAAGACATATTTTACAAAAACAACACACTGCACCTAATCAGGCACAGGCAGTCAGATGCTATGAATAACAGAGACAACAGAGACAGTACGTGCCTGGACAATAAAAGTAGGCCTATTGGGATATATAAATGACTAGATTCACACACCATTGTGCTATTTGCTCTCAGATTGAAATGGGAAAATGGGAGTGAGTGGAAAGTAACCCAGTACATACTTATGTTATTTTGAGGTATTTGTACTTTAGTTGAGTATTTCCAATTTCCAATACTTTTACTTCTACTCTACATTTTCGATCCAAATATTGTACTTTTACTTATTTGACAGCGTTAGTTACTTTGCCATTACTTTTGTACTTTTACCAAGTACATTTTTAATTCTGGACTTTTACTTATAACACAGTAAGTTCTACATTGCGGTATCGATACTTTTACTTAAAAACGGTGTCCACCCAGCCCCATATGTGATGTACAGTAAGATCAAAATGGCCTGTGTGTAAATAGTCATAAAGATGTGTTAATGTTAATGTATCCTCACCTTGGCTCCTGAGGGCCCAGCAATGCCCGGTGGACCAGACAAACCTCGTATTCCCCTCCCGCCTTGGTCCCCCTAATAAGACAAAAACAGGGACAAAAGTCACAGAAGACATGCTGTCAGATTCTGGCCCGCGGAGCTATAATTGCTGCTGTAGATGTGCCCTTGAGCAGGGCAGTTCTAGAAGTTCCTTGGATAAATGGAGGAATTAGACCGTTTCGTACCTTCTCACCCTGCGTGCCAATTCCAGCAGCGCCTTCGAGTCCCCTTAGACCTGTGGAGCCTGGCTCACCCTATGGACGCACGCACACATGCACACACGCACACACACACACACACACACACACACACACACACACACACACACACACACACACACACACACACACACACACACACACACACACACACACACACACACACACACACACACACACACACACACACACAGTGAATTCCTCAGGGTTTACCAATGGAGTTAGAACAGTCACGTACGGAGGATATAAGTGATAAAAGCGAGTCATACTTTCTGTCCAGGTGCTCCGTCCTCCCCTGGCAGACCTGGCAACCCACCCAGTCCTATGGATCCTGGCTCCCCCTGGAGGGAGATCATCCATCATACGTTAGTGCGCCACATATTAAAGAAAAGTGTTTCAGTACACGGTTCCCACTTTGCGGTGTATTCTGTCTTGTCTTAACATTTCTCTGGCCTGGTTGGTGACTTGGTGCTTATAGCACAATGAATAGAAAGAAGATCCTGTAAAATGGTTTATTGGTAGTAGTTTATTGGTAGTAATTACTTGATGTGTGTGTGTGTGTGTGTGTGTGTGTGTGTGTGTGTGTGTGTGTGTGTGTGTGTGTGCGTGTGCGTGCGTGTGTGTGTGTGCGTCACTCTATTGGCAATGCCTCAATACACTGTATCATCCTCAAATCAAAACATGAGCCTTCAGATATATAATACATCTTTAACACAACATCTGACATACACGGTGCAGTTTGGTAATCAAAGAAAGGTTGTGCGTGATATCAGTTATGGTGAGTTTTTGTGGACGGTCCTGGTCCTCACCTTAGGTCCTGGTTCACCAGCCCCTCTCTCTCCGGTGACGCCAGCCTCCCCAGGCAAGCCTTGGTCCCCCTGAATGAGACAATATGACTTAACTCTATGTAACTACAGTACAGAAATACAAAACTACTTAAACTCAACTCAAGTGCTCTGTAGGTGGTCTACACCTTGGCTTCAAGGACCACTTCACCACTTTTCATGGAATACCACCTGGTATTCCTAAAGTAACCTAACTATAACCTTATTCCTAACCTTAACCCCAGTAAAACAAAGAAAAGAACGGCCGCACCGAGCGGTCGGCATGAGGTCGGCAGAAAAAATCGTTCTCACGATAATAAAAATGTAAATATATATTTTTTAAATAATCTTGTTTAAAAAGAAATCTGGCTAACGATGTCACTGGCGGACGGGTTTCTGAGCTGGCTACAGCCCTCCTATGTTGAATGTCCCCCTCAGTGCCTCCTATACCGTACGCCTTTATATGTTATCATATAAAGGTGTTCACCACAGCCATATTTCCATCCTTTAGACAAAATCCACCACCATCTGTCCTTGTTTGTTTCACTCCCCATAACACCATATCTAAGCCATCAGCTCCTCATCCCCGCTGTTCTCTTCCCCCATACAGTGTGCCCGTCCAGGTCTTTTTTTGGTTAAAATAATGTTTTATTCAACACATTATTTATTCATTGATATATTTATATTGCCCTTTAAAGCATAAAAGCATACACACCTTGGACCCTGGGAAACCCTCTCCCTGGGGGCCTCTACCCCCTATTGGCCCCCTGGGCCCTTCTGTACCCTGGAGATCCATGGACACAGAGATTAGTACACAGTCAGTGGCATAATGCACAGAATAACTTGTATGAACAATGATACTCAATGTAATTGATTGTAATGTATTGTAATGTATTTAAAAAAGAATGTTTATGTCATTTCATTATAGAAAATATCCCTTCTTTGCGAATACAATTTTAGCCAAATATGCATAACAATAGTATTTTTCATACAAATCATGCAATAACTTTCTAAGATGCCACATTGTCTTCTGGCGGTGGATATAATTTGGATCACTGCTTGCAGTGCAAAACATGAAAATAAATCATGGAAATATGAAAACGATTATATAAAAATAAAATAAAAAAAGTTTTTCAGTAATGACGGACTTACCTTCTCCCCTTGTATGCCCACCCCTGAGAGGCCAAGAGGGCCAGGAAACCCTGGAGGGCCAAAGTCCCCCTAGAGGTTATAACGAGAATGCAGGCAGAGGAACAGTGAGGCGGTTATGACACAGCATTAGCACCTCATGTCAAGTAGCACGTTCCGTATGATTTATAGCACGTGGAAAGCACCCAGTAATAAATTGCCATGTTTGTGACATTCCAGCACATTTTATTGCGTGTTCATTATTAATGACTACAAAAGCGTGATTTTAAACAACCTCACTCGACAAGGTATACCCGCGTAAAGAAACCTTTACAACTATGAATAAGTACAGCTTCCGAATAGGACAGTATAACTTAACACAGTTCTGTTTTATATGGTAATGAACAAAGAATGTTTATTGCAGCAAATAATAAAGTATTCCAGGTGTCCGTAGATGAAGGAACAATGCTGAATGAATGGCTCTTGAACTCTATAAGTGGTGAATCAGTGTTGGACGTGGTTGACAGAGGCACAACCGGATGTTTCAAGCACAAGTGGAACTTGTCTTCGATAAGTCAGCGTAAAAAATAAATAAATAATAAGAATAATTTTCTTAATAATGCACATTCTGTCTCTCTCGCTATCTCTCTCTCTTTCCCTTCCTCTGTCTGTTCACACATTTGATCCATCATCTTTTTACGTCATAATAAATCATGTGTCCAACACGAGGTAAATTTAAAAGTTTATTAGGTTTCAAGATGCAAATGTTGGCCTGACTATACTGACTGATGTGTCATTAGATCATGAAATCGCTGTAATTATCACTGTCATAAATTTCACCACACAGGTACGGTAAGCTTGCCAGGGCAAATCCAGTTTGGCAAGAAACCACACGTAATTAACATAAAATGCTCAAAGACACACATGGAACGTCCTTGAGGATGACTTCACTGACAACCACAACTAAAGGTCGACCATTCCAATGACACCATAAAAACGTCATTCCTTCCGAGGGTACACCGGCCGATAGTACAGTGATGAAGTGTTTCGAGAACAATTTTGATGTTTGACACAACAATCTGACACAGCACTTCTGTGTTCTGTGTGTCGAGACAACATTCAGGTAAAAAATAAAAACATCGGCAAGATTGCCCTTCAAATCTTTTAACCCAGAGGTCCCCAACCACTGGAGTGCACTGGTGCCGGTCCGTGGGACATGTCCCACCACTACGCGAGAAGCGAATCCCAAGTTTTCCCGACCGTGACTATAACCGTGCGTCTCCAGGAATTTCCAAACAGCGGTGAAAAGTTAACATTCAAGGATTCGTCAGCGACGCGTCACTGACTGTGGTTTATAAACAGCTTAGAGTCTGTGTTATACTTGCATCACTGTCGAATCCTTGGTATCTTTACCATTCACGTGTGTTCAACAAGCAGCAGCGTAACAAGCTGTAACCTATTCTGTCACGCTCGCGCTAATGAAACAAAACTCTACACAGTAGGCCTACGGGATTATTATTTCATGTCAAAACCAAGTATCAGAAGATGATGTAACCCAGGTAAAGTAATGTGTCACTCTGCATGTCTAAAGTTTTCCATATGCCCAAAGCCATTTCTGATAGTCCTTACCTTTTATTTTATCATACTATCCTTAATGTAGATATAATGCCATTTAGGTCAATGATATAACATTATAGGCTACTTTTGAGGCCCCCCCGCTAATCTAGCCCCGCCATTCATCTTCTCTGTGCAGAGAAAGCTCATTATATATTAGTCTGACTGGAGCCCTTCCGTTCTTCACGATGACTGCCTGCCTGGGTTCATCTGCATGTGTGAGTTTGTGTGAGGGGGAGTATATTTACAGCCTACTGTTTCTACAGTAATGTACTGTCTTGTGCTGCCCTGAACTGTCCTGAAATGCGTCCCATCACAGCGCGTGAGCTTGTAGATCGGCTATTTTCAAATAGGCTGATGTGGTTATTTATAATGTATGTTTTGTAATAATTAACAAAATCTACAAAGTAACTAGCAACTAAAGTTTTCAAATAAATGTTGTGGAGTAAAAGTATTTGAAGTTGGAAGTAAAGTGAAAATACCTCGAAATTGTACTTAAGTACAGTACTTATGTAAATGTTCTTAGTTACTTTGCACCACTTACCTTGTCCCCTTTGACTCCATGGCCCGCTTGGCCCCTGGGTCCCCGTGGCCCCTCCATTCCCCGCTCGCCCTGTGGAGACCAAAGGGGAAAGGAGAAAGAGACAGAGAGAAATGAACATTACCAATTTGGAAGATGGATTCATCAAACGAATACAACAGCTAGGGCTGTCACGATAATGGAATTTTACGTGACGATTAATTGACGCACAAGTCAGATTGTGATTAACATTGTTGAGCACATGAATAAAACATTACATTTCTGTTTAGCTTTTAAGCTTTGAAATTACAGGGCAGGAAATTACAGAGCAGATATGCCAAATAACCTAAACATGCAAATTACTGTCATATTTAAAAACTTTATACTTAAAAAAATAACATTTAAAGTGGAAATAGCTGATCTACAAGCTCATATAGATCTGCTATTTCCACTACGTTTTGAAAATGTTTGAAAATAATCAAAATATATGAATTCTTTTCAACGATTATGACGATTATGCAAAATCATTTTGATTATCTCAAATTATTGTGATTGGGTGATTATGTAATAATTGTGACAGGCCTAATAAATGGCATAGAAGATCTGTGTGAGTGTGCGTGTGTGTACATGGCAGATGCTGCATGCAGGGCCCTGTGTGTGTGTGCGTGTGCGTGCGTGTGGGTGCGTGCGTGCGTGTACATGGAAGATGCTGCATGCAGGGCCCTGTGTGTGTGTGTGTGCGTGCGTGCGTGTGGGTGCGTGCGTGTACATGGAAGATGCTGCATGCAGGGTGCTGTGTTTATGTACTGTACATGGAAGACATGAGGCTGCAGTGTTCTTCAGTCAATCAATCATCATTTTCACGATCCTTCCACAGTCACTGCTAAATGGTCACGATGAGAGATTTTGGTGGCTAGCTTCCATTAATGTCACATCAGAACCGACGCATGGGAACAACCTCCCACAAAACCACAGACCACCAAACATCAACTTGTGCAGGTATCGTAAACACGATTCAGTGAGGAAATGTGGCATTCCTGACCGAGCATTTTGATGTTTGCAAACATTCCGTTCTAATTCCGGTTTGCTTTTTTGTTTTTGTCTACACGACAACGTCAGAGCGAACAATGAAAAGTGCTGTTCACAGAGATGGCATATGCAGATATAAGGAAGGGCAAATGCAAAACACAGTGTGCGCCTACAGATTAACATTAGCCTATTCTGAGGTATCGTTGCAAACAATTTCTCATTAAGTTATCTTAGACTTAGAGCAAACCATTGAACCCTAGCGTCACTATTCTGGGCAAGTCATAAATAGAACAACATTCGCAAAATCTATGATCTATAAAGAGTAAAAGACCTGTTGCGGCACATATTGTGTGCTAGATCGGCTATTTTCGATGAAGACATTTGGTGTTAAGGGGATAAAAAGATAGACCCCTGCCTGGGGCGAGTCGGTCAGTGGTTTTAAATGCCTCTACAAACAAAATAAAAAATGTCCCTCAAGTAAATTCAATCCAGACCATTATTTGTAAAACTCTGATGGCTGAAAAGCGAGCGTGAATCTTTCCAGACACTTCCTCTCGGGGACAGAGTAACAGTTATGTAGTAAAAAGTAGGGGTGTCTACAAAGGCCACATGATCCACATCTGCGCGTCTCACACACGCTACACACTGCTCTGTGTCAGGACAAAAAGGGGGGGGGGGGGGTGAGAACTTTTCAAGGCCGTGCTGTCCAGAGGGGTTTTGACGTGGGGACATGTTTAGCATCAATCAGACTGTGGGTTTGGCACCAGGACAGGAGTGAAATAAATCCGAGCTGTCGCACGCAAACACCAGAATGTTGTCTCTGTGAAGTCACTCCCTGTGAAGTGTCTACTTCGTAACCACACTCGGGGCTTTGAGCTGAAATATTAAAGCACGCACAAGAGAAGGGAAAAGAGACAAGTGAGAGATTAGTCCGGTAATCTCGGTTAACACTGGGTACAATAGGAAATGTGCACTGCAGTGCCTTGCTGTTTGATTCCGTAGAAAAGTCATATTTCTAGAGATTTTTTTTTATCCTCCTCCTCCGTCTCTGCACCCTGAGGGGTTACCCAAGGACAGTAACACCGTCGCAGCCTTGGAAGTACATTAGTTAGCAAAGCATTGCTTTACTTTCACACCAGGATGAATGATAAAAGAGGCAAATTTGTTGTCATGACACTCCTGTTTGGCAAACAAGGCCAGGGTGCTAATTATGTTGGAAGGGTATGATATTGTGGCTGAGTTCTTGTGAATCTGGTGCTTGTCAGGACACGTCGTGGTTAGGAGCACTTGCCTTTTTGGAACTGGGATGCCATCTGTGAGACCGGGGGTCAATCTCACGTCGAGAAAGGAAGAAAAAAAAAGAAGAAGAAAAAAGCAAAGAACCCCCTGAGGCCAATCTGAAATAGTCAGGAGATACACCTCCTGTTCCAGATCGGGGGTGGAAAGTATCTGTCGCTCTCTCTCTCTCTCTCTCTCCGGGGAATGGCAGCAGATGAAATATGGGATGAATATCCGGTGAGGTGGAAAAAAAAAGGCGTCTCGAGTGAATTTCGGTCATCGCGCGGTCTCTCGTGTAGGGCTCCGCTGCTCTGTATTTGGTGTTGCAATGCAGGCAAAGAGGACGATTGCCTTTGTCATTATGCTGCTTAAGTGCATTCCCCAGACTTAATCGCGTTTCACAAACTCAGGGGGCCCCATCTGGTTTCATCAAAACAAGACTGCGTTTTGGGCTCAGCTACACCTGCCAATGGAAATCCACAGCCTTGTGTATAACTATGTGTTGTACAGGGATACCGGGCTGTGTGGAATAACAACGTCCCTGAATGGAATGTGTGCATGTCATCACGTCTCCTGTAAGCCACTACAAACAGGACCCAAAGAAATCGGGGCAGAGGCGAGTCACGCAAAAAGAAAAACCAAGAAATGCTAAGGCTGTATCGTCTGCATATAGCTATACGATGAGGGCATCTATTGTAGCAGGGACCAAGTCTGGTCTTGGCAGATGGATTCCGTGTGTGCGGATGTACTGTATGTGTGTGTACTGTCTCGCTGTGCATGTGTGTATCACTGTGAAACCACATACCTGTGTGTGTGTGTGTGTGTGTGTGTGTGTGTGTGTGTGTGTGTGTGTGTGTGCGTGCGTGAGTGCATGACTGCATGTGCGTGCTAACGCGAGCGCACATATGTGTATCTGTATAACCTGAGACGATGAGTCACAGATGAAGAGATGGATCATTCTCTCCTTGCCATCTGTCACTTTTGTGGGCTCGCTGCGTGGCCCTGCATGGGTACTGTACTCCCCCCCCAAACCCCCCCAGCCCCCCCCCCCTTGTGAATTCTCGTAGACGGGGCTTTGTAGCTCGGCGCTCTGCGGCGGCGTGCTCTCATGTTCCCATGTTCTCTGTAGTGGATGATCAATGAACCGCATCACGCGGCGCTGAGGTAATGAGAGACGCGCTGCATGCGTGCGTTGCCGTGTGCGGATTCGCGGGCCCTCTGTGTTCTGTTATCGTCTCACGTTAACTGCATTATATAGGTTGTCAATTTCCTGTCTTTCCTGCAGCCAGGGATCTGGAGAGCAGACGGAGGGGCCTCTGTCGCAGGTCAGCGGGGTGTAGGTGAGTGATGGGGGGGTGGGGGGGGGTTGGGGTCTGGAGTTCAAAGTTCAAGTTCAAAGCCTCTCGGGGACGTTGGGTTATGATCCCGGCAGGAAGAGCTGCATGTGTGGAAAGCCTGCGACATAATGTGTTGTAGCTTCCGGCATACAGACCGGTCCGACTGAAGTCAGTCCACTTTGAGGCTTAGGGCTCGTACACACTGCACCATATTTACTCCCATTATGCTGTCGGGAAGCACTTTTAGCGCTCGGCGACAAAACCCCCGGTTGGACGCAAGATCGGGGCTTTGACCACCGAGATTTTGCTCGCTGTGTGTGAAAGGCTCTGCGAGAAGATCCAGCGACGATAAAAGAGCTCGCCGACGCCTTCCCGAGCGTTTCTGAATATGTAGCAGGTTTGATATTTGGCTGTCTCGCCGACTGGACATCGTACAGTATGAACTGGGTTGCGACCACGTCCCGAGAAGGCCTGTATTACAGCCAATGAGAGCACAGGAAAGCTGTGCTCACAGACAGAAAGTCTGTATGTCTGTCTGTTTGTATCGATAGATGATAATATAACCTTTATTCCGTAGGTAAATCCAGGTGTCATATATACAGTAGGTAGCTATATTAGCCTAATATTGCTGTTAAATAGTCTATAAAACCAACGCATCTCACTTGAATAATGTTGATATTAAACGCAGGGCAAACATTTGGACCACCACGTGTGGTGTGTGTGTGTGTGTGTGTGTGTGCGCTAGTTCCCCTAGTCGGCGATCAAACGTTTAGTGTGAAAACCACAACGATATAATGACAGCCGATAAAATAAAATAAAACTGCTGTAGTGTGAATTACATAACAATCTGATGACTCGCCGACAACTTTAAAATTCCTACAATGTATAGGGGCCACAAATTAGGATTTTGGCCACTAGGACTGACTAGGTACAGTATGAAATTGTATTTTCTTTTCTGTTTTGTGTTGTGTCAAATGTTTGTGTATGTGTTGCGTACAAGGCTGCTGGGTCGCAAGACAAATTTCACTAATGTTATACGTAGGTCCAGTGGTGGAAAAAGTACTCAAATCTTTTACTTAAGTGAAAGTGAAAGAAACAATTCAATCAATGTGTACTTTAGTAAAAGTACAAAAGTATTGGCATCAAAAGTATACTTAATATGCACATTGGCCCATTTCAAATGTTTTCAAATGTACATACAATCAAATGGCTGAAATGCGTATATACGCTTGAAGTGGATAATGTATGTATGTATGTATTTGGATCATCTGAGATGTAGTGGAGTAGAAGTAAAAGTATTGGAAATTGGTTAGGACTTAGGACATGCAGGGCCTAATCTTACCTTGGGTCCAGGGAAACCCTCTCCGATTGGCCCTTTCTCTCCTGAGATCCCCTGTGGCCCTTGAGGTCCCTGGGGAAACAAGCAAACAAATAAACAAACAGATGATCATCAAACATCTGTTGAATGAGTGCAAACCACAAGAACATTCTTCTAGAATCGCACAAAAGCGTGCGTGTGTGTGTGTGTGTTCCTTGGGATTGTATTTATAATGTGTTGATTGGGTGTGAATCATGATCGCACCCTATGTGTGTGTGTGTGTGTGTGTGTTCACCAATGCACATTCAACCCCAGGAACCCAGCACAATATGCTCAGTGTGCACAGACTGGCTGAGAGCCACTGTCTATGCATATCGGTATCTTGTGTACTGTTTGTGTACTGTTTGACAGTTTCTGACAGTCTCTTGTGTGTGTGTGCGCACTTGTCTTGACCTACTTAAGACCATAAGTCTTTGTAAATAACAAGTATAGGTAAAGATTGCGTGATCTATTGCATTTTCTTGTGTGACCAGAAGCTTCAGTATTATTTAATTCACAGCAGCATAATTTATTGTGCAAGTCATGAATGCCCTGTTCTTTTTTTCGCTGATGCCAGACATGATTTTGGGAAAGGGGGTTGAGGACATTTGCTGAACTATTACTAATAATTTAAGTGGTGTATGCCTCTCTGCCTAGTCCCATGAAACGCATTGTACAAAATGTAATGTAACCATGAATGCACACATGAAGTCTTTTCAGAACTCCATCTGTCTATGCAGTTTTGTAATTCCAGAGTATACTCAAACTTGATTTATACTTGCATGTGTTGTACACCTGCACATAACTAAAGCGCAATACATGCTCCTTCCTCTGGGATTTCCAAATCATTTTTTCCGGAAAGGGAGGTGAGATAACTACATTATGACGTAATTCAGGACTTCGGACTTGATTTTTCGGACGCTCCTCCTCAGCGACGACTATGGGGGGGCTGGCTATTTAGCTACTGAATTTTTGGTTTACATAGAAGTCAGTCAATTGGGTTTTGGGGGAGGGGGGCTTAGGGGGGATATGCCTGCTGCGCCAGAGGTCCTGACTTTCCAAACTTTTCCGACGTCGGAGGGAGCATGTACCTTCAGTATGTGCCTTCAGTATGTGTCACCTTGCTGCAAAGCACTCAGTGGGGATTGAACTTGGAATTGAACTCGTACTCACCGGTGGTCCTGTCTCACCAAGTCCCGGTGGCCCCGGGGGCCCTAAGCGTCCCTGGAAACCGACATCTCCCTGTAGAGAGGAGGGGCGTACAGACAGGCAGGCAATAAGCACAGTGCAGGTGGGAACATAAGTGTTAGCATGACGGTATTCTTTTCCTCCTATTTTTCCAAAACAACAGGATAGGTGTAGAGTTCACCTTAGGTCCTGGCAGGCCGATCCCTGTCTCCCCCTGGATTCCAGGTGGTCCAGAAAGTCCCCTTTCCCCCTATAAAAGACACGCACGCACGCGCGCACACACGGATACAGACAATTAGACAATTATGTAGTGACACCATTGAGGAATTCCATATGATAAAGTGCTGATCACTTTAAGTTATAATCCTCTGAGCTGTGAAAGTGTAATGGATATTGTTTATCCCTCAAAATGTGTACCTTTGTTTAGGTAATTTCTAATAAAATCTGGCTTCTGTTAGTATTTATACTCATTTGGATTGTCAGGACATGCACGGTAAAATCCTTTACTTTTAACAGTGTAAAAAATGTGTACACTCAGGTTTTCAAAGTGTGACAGACATCTTTCACCGACCTCCCGGCCAGAATTCTCTCTTGGACACAGCATGACGGAAGTTCCTCTGAGATAACCTTCCTGATCACATCAATAAATCACACGCACGCACGCACACAAACACATGTGCGAGCGCACGCATGCCATGCACACACACACACACAGGCAAAATGTCCTTCCTTAACCCCTCTACTTCCTATCTTAAAGAGGGGTTCAGACATGTATCTGGGGGTGGCGGAAAATCCCCTCAGTGAAAACTTTACTGACAAGCCGTAAATCAGATCATACCCCAACCCCCCTCTCCCTCCAGCTGTATAGAGTGGGAGGACCCTAAGGTGTGAGGAGGGCGTGGTGGACTCATCGGTACAGTGCACACCGTCTGTTTCATCTTTTTTTCTTTTCTTTTTTTTTTGCCCTTTGCGGGCACGTCTAGACAAGACATGAAGTCAGACATTAGTCTGCCATTCAGTCCCAATGTGGGATGACATGACAGTCAGACAAGCCACATGAACATTCCTCCAAAATAATTAAGGGGAGCCCACACTCCCCCACGGGGAGTGTGGGCTCATGTCAGATTCGCCATGGCAGGGGCGGTGGGGAGGCGTGGACACGGACAAAACACACTGACAGGGTAATAAGAGGCGATGGTTTGGAGTGCCGTCAGTCGATGACTGACGGCACAAAAGCTGTGGTTATTCAACGCCGCAGACGAACGAACACACAATGTACGGTACACTCATCAGGACTTTTACTGTACAGTACACACTGTATAGGCCTGTGAAGAATCAATGCAATATGGCTGCTCGTCTGTGACGGTATCCTTTAAAAACTGCGAAAGAGCTCACCCCTACAGCAGATAAAACATTAGGACACATTCTTCTATGAATTCTTCCCGCCTTTGATCGATGAGAGTAATACATGAAATGTTTTATCGATCATGTCTGCCTCTCCTCAGGTAACACGTCTCTCTGTTGGCTGGTAAAATTTAGCCTCAGGATTGCTCCTTTCTTCAACTATGATGGAAACTTAATTTGAACCAGAACCCATGTTCTGGGAAAGACATATTGAGTAGCAAAAGCGCAGTATCCTTCAGCTGAGCACACAGATTCAATGCCGAGCGTCACCTTTGACCCATGCATTTGGCCCGGCGAGGGACCAAAGGTCCCTGGCCTTTGTGCTGGCCTCTGTGAACAAACAGTACTCGTACTGTACATAAAGGAGGTGACAGCCGAAGCAGAACATTGAATTACATTAATCTTTTCAACTTGTTTCTCTTTTTTTCTCAGCAAACTGCCCAAGGTCTGTATAGCTGTAAAAGAACTTCAATGCAATGACCCAACCGTGTTTGCAAATATAACTGCAAATACACCAGATGTCATTATAATTGACGAACAGCAGAGAGGTTTTTCTATTGGAAGTTGGCTGTGCTTTTGATTCAAGTTTAGAGGAAGCTTTCCTTACTAAACAAGTAAAATATCAACCATTAGTACAGACCATTATACAACTGGGCTATACGTGTCAGCTCATTGTTTTTATATTTGGCAGCCTGGGCCATGTCCACAGGCTAGTGGTCAGAGGCTTGAGGATTATAGGGTTGTCCAAGTGTAAGGCAAAGCAGCTTGCAACATACTGTTCAATCTACTCCATTATAGACAGTCGGTCTATTTGGAGGAGAAGGTGCTTTTTGTACCCATGATTTACTTTCGGTGTTGGTAATATGACAGACTGAAGTGACCAATGTTGGCTGTGAATAAGTTCATGTGTTGCCTATATTCTGTACATTTAGGGCTTGTTTGGACTCAAGCACTGAGACACGTGATGTTTCGAGTGCGTAGTATATCAGAAGCAACTGAAAATATTTGTGTCCTTGATAATGTATTTTATAAATGTGGACTCAAATAAAGAAATCGAAATGTGAAATATGTGTGTGTGTGTATTTGAAAAGATGGAGAAATACATACTTTTTTACCCATGGGTCCCTCAGGTCCGACATCACCGTGTGGACCAGGCACACCCTGAATTGGAGGGGGGACAAAAAGAAAAAGTACTAAACGATCAGAGTCATCATAGAGTCATCTGCTGCCTGCTGACCATTTATAAGCTGAAGGTTTTTCCACTACTGTCTGCTACTACAACAACCAAATTAGCCCTTCGCTAAACCCCACCCCAAAAGCAATTGTCCAATGTCAATTTATAGTTTAGCAACCGTTGCTATGCTGGGCAAGCTTTCATCAACTCATAGCTGTCAATGTTATTTTGCATGGCTGTGTTGTTGAACACATACACGGCTTCATGTCGGAAAAGTTACACGACTGACCAACCCAGGTGATGGCAATAAAACGAATCACCGTAGTCTTACCGTGCATTACATGAAAACTCCTGTCGGGCGGTCGTTAAAGTTGATTGAGTTGGATACCGTTTCTTTAACATTTCCTCGTATTTCTAGTTTATCGAAATAATGTCATGCACATGTCCAGCGCATAGCCTACTGCAGGCCTGGTTGACTAGATTTAAAGAAGCTCTTGCTACTGAAATGATCGATTATTTATATGGAGAAATCCCGTAATTTAACACGCATCTCAATGGGTGAGAAGGAAAAGATGTCTACTCTCTTAGTAGCCGTTGCTAATGTGCCTATTGGACGAGGACGGGTTGGGGAGGGAATTGGCGAAGGGCTAATTGCAATACCGTATGCTTGGTGATTAAAATGATACTTTCCTTGTGAGAGAAACGACAGAACTCACCTGAAGTCCACGGTTTCCTCTGGTGCCAACTGGCCCTTCAGGACCCTGGGGAGAACATTCAGTTAATTAAAATCACGTATACGATGTGTTGTGTTGTGCAGCCATTAAATTCAATGCTATGTTGTGTATGTTACGGTACGTTACGCTGTCATGTTACATTATTGTTCTGTTATGCTAATCCTACATGCTATACATTGTGCCTATATTGTTATGCAATGCTATCCTACGCTATATGTTGCTTATCTTATCTTAGCCTACTTTACTTAACCCATGGATGGCTTAACCTTGCCTTACCTTATCACAGAACAGGATGTGATCGATGTAACAATTTTTTGTCCTGTGGTGGCATTTAATCTGATGACTAGCAAAACTGAGGTTTCAAAGATAAAAGGGGAAAACAAAAGTTGGGCAAGAAATTTAATTTCCTTTTATTCACACGTCATTTTATGTGCCTTGTGTCCGATATTAAACATATGTGACAGCATATACCAGTTTAATGTTTCCCACATGTTATCATTTAGATTGGGACCCAGTGCCTCCCTGCTTGGCACTCAGCATCAAGGGTTGGATTGGGGTGTAAGTCCCTGCGACATACTAGCTAGCGTCATGTCCAGGGGGTGTACTTGTACATCAAGCTGCCCCACGCTACAGAAACAGGAGATAGGGTCCTGCCCTATGGGCCTCATGGCTCGGCAAGGCTACTTACTACCAGCTAAGCCACATGTTGGGTGTTGTGTGCCTTTATCACATTCCTTTGACATTTTATCATTGGGCAAATAAACTAAACGTAGCATTGTGGTTGCATTCAACACAGTGTGGTGAATAATAAAATGGGTGATGCTCAATGAAACTTTCATTCTGTCAACACCAGCCTAATTGGCGTCGTAAAACAGAACTCCCACACAATGCTTAGATGTGTGTAAAGTTTAAACCTTATGTAATACTTGCGGGTTACATTGACGCAAAGGAAGGAGCATTGAACATAATGGGGCGGCGTTGGCTCAGGGGTAGAGTGCCTGGATGGTAACCGTAAGGTTACCAGTTCGAACCCGGGCTCCCCCAGAGTTACTGTCGAAGTGTCCTAGAGCAAGACACTGAACCCCTAATTGCTCCCGATGTGCTAGTTGGTGCCTTGCATGGTTTCCGCTGCCATCGGTGTATGAATGGGTGTGTGAATGGGTGAATGTAATGCACAATCTCTGTAAAGCGCCTTGGATAAAGGCGCTATATAAATGCACCATTTACCATTTAGTAGAAACTTTGCCTGAAATAATTACAGATTGAATTGTAAGACACATGATTTTTGGTCATTTATCACATCATGTCACAGGGCACATAATTTCAGCGCCACCTGGTGGTCACCAGTTTAGGCTTTGAGTGCCAATTCTCCCATTATAAAGAAAGAAAGAATTTGTAATTATATTATGCATGTCATCACCTGTACACCAGATTAGAGGAATTTTCAAAATATGGATAAAAAAAAAAAGAGAAGACGTCTTGTCGTCCGTGGCATCCGGTACAGAATTGGCAATTAGACGTCTTGACGTTTATGGCTCTTAAACTGTTTTAATATTATTGCCCTTCTATACATTTCTGCAGTTGATTTCTGTAGTTAATTTATTGTGCAAATGTGACGCATCCTTATGGATACGATGTGATCTATATTTCACAACTGCACTGGCAGGTGTGCAGAGCAACACGGGTGGTGTGGTCCTCCACTACATTCCTGTATAATTATAACAATTATGAACGATGCTAATCGTACTGGTGGAGCGGAGACCAAAGATGACATGGGTGTGTATCTGTTGTGACACAATACATCAACGTACCCTGTCTCCCTTAATTCCAGGCGTGCCACATTCTCCTCTCTCTCCCTGCAAGGGATACAAAACGTTATCAGTTTGATGTTGTCAGTAAAAACACTGTCAGGCTTCCAACACGTTGCAGGCCATGAGCCATATAAAAAAAAATCTTAAATTAGCTGCAGGGCACAAGCTCACAGCGTGGCGAAATGTCAGTGGCGTGCTGTGAGCTTGTACATCTGCTATTTTTGAAAAGTCAACGCGTGTTGATTGGAAAAATGTTCATCAACTACCTTTTTTCACTGACGAAAACTAAATGGAACCTAAATGATGGATAAAACTAAGACTAAATATATTTCGTCAACAAATAAAAACTAGACTAAAATGTTAGGAACTAAAATGTGACTAAAACTAAATGAAAACTATTCAAAAGGCCATGACTTAAAACTAAAATCTAAATGTGCTGCCAAAATCAACACTGATAACATCTAACATGGCAGATGCTTTCCCAGTTTTAATGGGTTATAAAAGACAATTTGATTAGACGTATATAGTAGGATTCATACTCATACCGCTTCTCCTTTGTAGCCGGCCTTGCCCTGTGTGTACACAACAAAGTCTGGTTAAGGCAGATCGAGACAACAATGGACACAGAACAGGAACAGAACAGGCCCTCTGGCTTGCTTTCACCCTTACAGAACATAATAACTCATTAGAAGTACTTAACGCGTTATCTTGACACAATGGTGAAAGACGTATTAGTTGCGGCACTGCCTTCATCATCCAACTTCGTGTGTTGAATAGTGACTGGCGTTAATTGTTTTAGGAGGAAGAACTAAGAAAAACTAGGAAGAACTCCTGCACTGTCTCGGGAAGGGAGTTAAACGTTATTCCGCTGTTGGGTGGTCTAAGATGGGTTTTGTAAATGCTGGCTCTGCCTTTATAGCATCAAGTTTGTTGCCCATCTTTCGTAGTGCAGCATCCAACAAGTGTCCGGCGTTTACAGATATTAGACAGATGGCTGGTGATTTAAAGTCAATGCCAAAGACCCAGAACTTCTTTGCATCCCAATGACCGGCAGTCTTAAGATCCTGCAGCACCCCAGGACCTGCAGTCTCAAGGACCTGGAGCACCCCAGGACCTGCAGTCTCAAGTACCTGCAGCACCCCAGGACCTGCAGTCTCAAGGACCTGGAGCACCCCAGGACCTGCAGTCTCAAGGACCTGGAGCACCCCAGGACCTGCAGTATCAAGACCTGCAGTCTCAAGGACCTCCGGTGCTCCAGGACTGAGAAGTGTGCAGGAAAGATAATCACTGAAGACAGCATACATCACCTCTTCCAAATAATACCCCTGGCACAACTACTATAGCTACTACCCGGCCATAAGGGTCCATTAACACATGGGATTTTACACAGTGTGTATACATAATATCAACAAGTGCAATGCAGAATGTATATACTATTAGGCAGGCTACCGTCTGTGTACATAATAGACAAATTCCTCACACAGTATGGACAAACATACCTGGCAAAATAATCTGCCTCCATCTCACCCTGTCCCCTGCCTCCTCTTCTCTCACACCAACTCACTTCATGTCCTCTTTCACTACATCCATACATCTTCTCTTTGGTCTTCCTCTATAGGCCTCCTGCCTGGCAGTTCCAGCCTCAACATCCTTCCGATATACTCACTATCCCTCCTCTGTATGTGTCCAAACCATCTCAGTCTGGCCTCTCTTGGCTTTATCTCTAAAACATCTGACATCCGCTGTCCCTCTGATGTACTCGTTCCTGATCCTATCCATCCTTGTTACTCCTAGAGAGAACCTCAACATTTTACCTACCTCCAGCTCTGCTTCCTGTCTTTTCCTCAGTCTCTAAATAATACAACGTCTTCTAGCAGTACAGTATGATATTACTGAGTGCTGTTATGTTAGCATTAGTGCACCAAAACCAGTTTGTGCACAGCTACTGTACTGTACCGGGTGAATAGCATGACGACTTTACTCACCTCCGACCCTTCTCGACCAGGTAATCCACTGATCCCAGCTTCACCCTGTGATGAACAGGTGACAACATGTTTGGGTTAGTTTAGTTTGGAACCCTGGCTAATCAAAGCAACGTGATCATCATACACACACAAAAGGCAACTCTCTGCAGTTGTGCTTACTAATGTGACCGTACAACCTTACAAACAACAATTTGGTGGTTCGAGTTATGAGTTGCATTCTATACTGTACAGTATGTACGACTAGGTCCTTTCAAACGGGCAGCGATTAACACGCCTAGTAATTCAATTTCAATGAGAGCTCCGTTTTTTTTCTGTACGCACATAGAAGTTGAGGGGCAATTCACGTGGGCGCGGTCCCATGAAATCATCCCTTCGCTAAGTCCCTCCCCAACCCGTCCTTGTCCAATAGGCACGTTAGCAGCGAGGAGACAGGACAAGCTGTCCTTCTCCCCATTGAGATGCATGTTAAATGAGGGGATTTCTCCATATAAAATAATCGATCATTTCGGTAGCAAAACCTTCAAAATGTGTTCTAAATCTAGTCAACCAGGCCTGCAGTAGGCTATGCACTGGACAAATGTGCATGACATTATTTAAAGGTATATTCAGTGATTTCACTCGAAAAACCTTAGGTTTCGTTTTTGGCTGTGGGACCCAGCCTTTCGTCCAATCAGGATAGAGAGTCAAAAACGAAACCTAAGGTTTTTTGACCCCCAGGGGTTAACTGGGGACAGGGAGGAACTCCTTATATGGCCAGCACACTATATAGTAGAGAGGATTATCACAACAAAACAAAGAAATAAGTGATATTTGAATTAAGTGAAATCACTGAATATACCTTTAAATAAACTAGAAATACGAGGAAATTACAGAGGGAGGAATCTACTTTTACCCAACTTTTACCCATTGCATGTTGCATGGTAAGACTACGGTCATTAGTATTATTGCCATCACCTGGGTGGGTCAGTCGTGTAACTTTCTCGACGTTAAGCTGTGTATGTGTTCAACAACACAGCCATGCAAAATAACACTGACAGCTATGAAGTGGCGAAAGCTTGACCTGCATAGCAACAGTTGCTAAACTATTTGGATTGGCATTGGACAATCACTTTTTGGGGCGGGATTTAGCGAAGGGCTAATTGTTGCACGTGTGGTCGTTTCGCGCACACGCCCGTGACTGACCAGACCTGGATTCTGTTGGGATTTATTTTCCTTTCACGCGTTGCCGCGCCCCTCATGAGAAGACCTGTCGCTGATCCAGGCGTAGGTACTTTCAGACCGGCATAGATTAACGCAGACGTTGTCGCCTGGATCAACAGCGGGTCTCCTCCAGGTCTTCTCCACGCCTCTTTAATTAAAAAAATATATTGGCCCAAAATATAGGGTCGGCTGGGTGAAAGTGGTTATGTTTTCATAATGTTTCTCTCTCTTCAATTCTTCTATACATGCACATCTCTGCACAGTGTCTTTGCATGTTAGACACAGACTATCAAGCTTCTCTGAGGTTCAATACAAACCGTAACTCACTCACCATCACTGTGCTGTATCATGCTCTGATATGATGGCCTGCTGTGGCCACTCGTATAGGCCTATACACTGATACACTATTCTGGGACTTCAGCCACTATTTCTTGCAGGAAAGTACAGAATATTATGCTTTATGTTCCCTGGACTTTTTCCTGAGATTCAGAGATTGGAAAAAAAGACTGTTTGTGTGTTCTGCACACTCTGCATGGAGTATGTTGCAGAATGACTTACAACTTGCTGAATTAGCTCCATCAAATGCTATTCGATACAGAATGAGAGAAACGGAGGCGGACTCCTTTGTGTAATTGTGTTTTAACTCACTTTTTACTCTATATATATATATATTTTTTTTATATATATATTTTTTATCCCACGATTTTGTAACCCATTTTTCACCCCTGTGTCAATCATCTAATGTGATCCTGGTGTCATGATCTGTCACTCCACAGACCATGTCTCAGCCCTGGCCACTCCCATTTCCCCTTCCACTCTGCAGTCACATTCACTCACCTGTCTCCAACTCCCTCGTCATTCCACCTGTGAACAATTCGTCAATCAACCCTCCCCCTATAAGACTGGACTTATTGCAAACTTCAGTGTCAGTTCATAGTTTGATGTTGTCGATGCAAGTTCCTGGATTCCTGTTTGTTCCTGTTTTATGGCTACATTACTCATTGCTGTTTCCTGCGTTCCTGAGATTTTCCCTGCATACTATTCCAGTGTAAGTGTATTTTTGATTAAATCCTTAAACGGCTATTCTTGTCTGTGGTTACTCTGCATATTGGGTTCAAATCACTCTGCGTCATAACATTATGAACTGACCATCAAAATGAACCCAGCAGAGTTACTGTTTTTGACAAGGAAGGTGCTGAGTTTTGAAACTGTTGTAGATTGTCTTGTGGCCTCTCCTCTTAACCTGCGTGCTGAACTCCAGAGGGAGATTACAGTACACCAGCAGTGGTTTAAAGAGAGGCCATGGACAAGCCATTTTGTCCCCCATTTTGATGTGGTTTGTGGGAGGCTGAAGAACTTTGAGACCAGCTCACTACCACAGGCTTCCCAGCCAGCTCCTCACTCTATTAGGGTTGGAGTGATGAGCCTGCATCCCCTTAGCCCTGATTCTGTCCGGCAGGAGACCCAGTGTATGGAATATTTTCCCAGCGAGCAGAAGAACCACTATATGGATTATTTTTCCCATTTTCGAGGCAGTGAAGAAGTTCATTCAGAACAACTTCATGCAACAAATCCGTATTATGGCACCCGCCTGGCTCGGGGAGGTCCCTGTTGTGTCGACAGGCGGGGGGGTGTGTCCCGGGGTCTCCCAGCCACCAAGCCCACCCGGGCAGCCCCGTCACGTCCATCTGCAGTCCCGCCTGCAGCCCTGTCACGTCCATCTGCAGTCCCGCCTGCAGCCCCTTCACGTCCTGCTGCACTGCAGCGGTGCAGCCCCGTCACAGGCCTGTACTACGGCAGCGGGACCCCGGGGGTGTTTTTCAGCTACCTGACCCCAGTTCCTCGCTCCCAGTGACTTTGTCTCCTGTCTTTGTGAAAAGCCTGCCCAGCTCTCCGCCGTCCTGTTTTCTGCCGCCCAGCTCTCCACCGCCCAGCCTGCCCAGCACTCCACTGAGTGCTGTGCTGCCCGGCATCCACGAGCCCTTGCCGGCTGCCTCCATTTGTGACCTGCCTGCGCCCTCTGCACCCTCACCGACTGTACCTCCTGCTGACCTGCCAGAGCCCTTGCCAGCCATCTCCCTAGGTGTCCTGCCTGCGCCCTCTGCACCCTCAACAGTCCTTTCAGCCGGTGACCTGCCAGAGCCCTTGGCATTCATCTCCAGTGGTGACCGGCGTCAGCCTGACGTTATGGAAGCTCTGGCTCTGGGCTTTTTGTTCGGCTGCAGTGCTTCCGTCAGCTGCTGTCTGTCGGCTCTCCATCTCCAGAGTCTGCAGCATCCTCCTCATCTCCTGGGTGTGCAGCGTCCTCTGGGGTCCCGTCTCCAGAGTCTGCAGCATCCTCCTCCTGTTCTCCACCTGCAGCTCCGCCTCCGCCTGCAGTTCCACCTGCAGCTCTGCCTCCTCCGCCTGCAGTCCAGCCTGCAGCTCCGCCTGCAGTCCCGCCTGCAGAATCTCCGGCGTCGCCTTCTGAGCCTGCAGCACCTCCGGCGTCGCATCCGCCTGCAGCATCCCCGGTATCACCTCCGCCTGCAGCACCTCCAGCGTCGCTCGTCTCGACCTCCAGACGGCGCCTCCTTTGCCTCGTCTCGGCCTCCTGGCCAGACCTCCAGACGGCGCCTACTTCGCTTCGTCTCGGCCTCCCGGCCGACCTCCAGACGGCGCCTACTTCGCTTCGTCTCGGCCTCCCGGCCGACCTCCAGACGGCGCCTACTTCGCTTCGTCTCGGCCTCCCGGCCGACCTCCAGACGGCGCCTCCTTTGCCTCGTCTCAGCATCCCGGCCGACCTCCAGTCGCATCCTTCGTCTCGTCTCTGCCTCCCGGCCGGCCTCCAGACGTAAACTGCTCAGCCCGGGTCCATCATTCAGGCCGCCCTCCTGAATTCCGGTGCCCAGCCTTGGTTTCCCTCCTCCTACCCACCCTGCTCGTTCCTCATTGAGGTTGTGGGACGTCTGGGATCCGTCCCTTGAGAGGGGGGGTACTGTCATGATCTGTCACTCCACAGACCATGTCTCAGCCCTGGCCAATCCCACTTCCCCTTCCACTCTGCAGTCACATTCACTCACCTGTCTCCAACTCCCTCGTCATTCCACCTGTGAACAATTCGTCAATCAACCCTCCCCCTATAAGACTGGACTTATTGCAAACTTCAGTGTCAGTTCATAGTTTGATGTTGTCGATGCAAGTTCCTGGATTCCTGTTTGTTCCTGTTTTATGGCTACATTACTCATTGATGTTTCCTGCTTTCCTGAGATTTTCCCTGCATACTATTCCAGTGTAAGACTTGCCTTATTTTTGAATAAATCCTTAAACGGCTATTCTTGTCTGTGGTTACTCTGCATATTGGGTTCAAATCACTCTGCGTCATAACACCTGGGCTCTACACACCCTCCACCAACCTAGTCCCCATATATGGGGGACAAGGGGAGAGCAACGGACTTGAACTCATGCTTCCATCATGCCTGAGTGTCCAAGTTGCTCCTTTACACCTGACAGGGGGGAGTTTCCCTGGTTGGACGTAGCGCGTGGAAGGAACACGTTATTCCAACCAGTTCCTTTCCCCTCCATCATGCGCCCCGGCTGGCCAGGGGGAGGCAGTTTAGTGACCAGGATTACTGCATGTTTTTTGTGAGGGTACCTACCCTAGGGGACACGGGGAGAACATGCAAACTCCACTTTTGCACTTTCGCCAACCCCGCCTTCGGGTATGGGCACTGATGACGCGGAGGAGGAAACACGCCGCCAGCACCCACAGCGTCCCGAGTGGGAATCGAACCCAGGACCTTCTAGCTGTGAGGCGACAGCACTACCAACTGTGCCACCGTGCCCCCTATATTTCTATATTGTAATATTACTTCTCTGTTTTCTCTGTCTGTTCCTTGTGTTTGTATTTGGTTTTACTCATGCTGCTGCCTGTCTTGGCCAAGACAATAGATTCTTAATCTTGTTTATACCTGGTTTAATCTCATTTTTATCTGGTTAAATAAAAGGCTCAATGAAAGTAAACAAATAAGAGTATGACAAGAAAAGAGAATGAAGTGAAAAGGCAGGAGGAGGCTGTACTGTACCTTGCTCAGTGTTGATTTTGTCGACTAATACTATGACAAAAAATGTTCGACTACCCTTTTTCACTGATGAAAACTAAACTAACTAAACTAAAACTAAATAAATAAAAAATAAGCTATGATAACTAACACTAAGACTAAATATATTGACAATTTCGTCAACAAATAAAAACTAGACTAAAATGTTAAGGAAGGGACTATTGGCCCAGGCCGTGGCGTAACGGTCTGGGCACCTGACTGGTAATCCAGTCGCAGTGTGCCGCGGGTTCGACTCCCGAGCCCGACACGGCCTTTACTGCATGTCATCCCCCATCTCTCTCCCGTTTCCTGTCAGCCTACTGTCTGTCCCTTCAAAAATCAATAAAAGGCGTAAGCCGCAAAAAAAAAAAAAAAAAAAAAAGGAAGGGACTATTGATCAAGAGATCCAGTATAAGTCAACTCATTTTACACTTGGTTGCATGCTGAAAATAGCCGATCTACAAGCTCACAATGTGTCACAGGCAGCGCGTCGCGTTGTGAGCTTGTAGATCGGCTATTTTCAGCAAGTGTAAAATCAGTCATTACGACCGCCAAAATACATTTTAGTCGAATAAATGAACTGTAGATTTAATCTACAAAAATGACTAAAACTAGACTAATACTAAAATGTGAATAAAACTAAATGAAAACTATTCAAGAGAATATGACTAAAACTAAAATAAAAACAAATCTGTCAAAATCAACACTGTACCTTGCCTCCTTTTACACCGGGGGTTCCATCGTCCCCGGAACGACCCTTCTTGCCCTGTAAGAGAGTTGGAGGACATAATGTCGAGGGTAAAACGAAAAGCATAATACAGACGGTGCAGTGTGACTGGATATGAATTGACAGCAGCTGCAATGCTTTAAATGGTGTTATATAATCATTTTCTATTGACGAGCTGTTCACTACATACACCTTTGACACGTGTGTGTGTGTGTGTGTGTGTGTGTGTGTGTGTGTGTGTGTGTGTGTGTGTGTGTGTGTGTGTGTGTGTGTGTGTGTGTAGCCCTATTCAGTATTGTACAGCAGTGGTTCTCAAACCATTTCATGCCAAGGACCCCCAAATTAAATTCGACTGCGAACCCCCAATCAGAAAATATTACTTACAAGATTTGCGTTGTTAAATGTTTGAAATAGTCGATGTATGTACGTTTAAAGTAAAGTGGTGTTGACTCATTTTGATGCTATATTAACAGAACAGCTAGCCTAGAACCACCTCAAGGAGCCCTGGGGGTCCACAGACACCCCATTTTGAAAACCACTTGTGTACAGTAAAGCATTCATTTGCACACGAGCAGCGCTCCAACCATTGTGCAGCTGCTGTCTACGATGTAAGCATCCGTCTCTGTTTAGCCCATTAGCTTTATGGCATTAATTACCCCAACTCATCCTGTGAAAGCACATCAAAGCAGTACCGCACAGGCCTGTTCTGCTTTGTGACCTTCTCAGTATACAACAAGTTCCCATCACAGCCGGGCTCTGAGAAGATTAAACAATTAATTTGATCTTATTTAGCGCCATACCGCGCCAGAAAACACACTTGCGTCCGCCGAAATCTTCCCATATAACTTAATGTTTTCAAGCGGGTCTGGAGAGTCCTGCATTATGTGTTAAGGCCTGTTCACAGTAAACTCTGTTAGAGGAATGCAAGGCATTCACGCTACTCTCACTGCTCCAGGGAAATGTGCTTTTTAACAAACCGCACAATTTGCGAAACCCCCCGGACGCCAGCCCCCCCACCCCCCCAAAACCATGTAATTATCTACACTGTTTGCATCAAGGGCTCCTTTGTCGGCTGCACTGTACCATGCTCCTCTTCAAGGCGGCCAATCTACTGTAGGCTATCTAATGCCTATTAAGGGGCATCAGACGAATATGTGTGGGTTTTCCAAGAGGGGATGTGATCTTCTTGACCATGGAATGTACTGCGGTGGAACGTGGGGTGAGGTAATACTTACGGCAGAGCCGGGGGGACCCCTCTCGCCCTTGTCGCACGCACACACACTCTGAGCGAGGGGACACTGGAGAGACGAGGGAACAAAGCACAGACTTGGGTTTTCCTTTAGACATTTAGCAGACAGGATTGTGCCAGATCAGAGTAAATGGCACGAACCCTAATCGACAAACAGTATCATACGAAAATAGAGTGCTAGGAAAATACGTAAGTGCAACAAAGTAACAAGGAGAGCAAGTAGACATCAAACATAGCATCTGCTTGGATAATGAGAATAACAAACTCAGATCTGTGGAAAGCAAATAAAGCAAACAGCATACACAGCACATAGCGTAATGTGAACAACGTAAAGTCGTAAACAACCTTTCCATCTATTCTGGATGAAGCCTAATTTGTGAGCTGTTGCACGATCATGGCATTGTGCAGCGAAAATAGCAGACCATATATTCTGCACAAGCTCACGAAGCATCGCATCCGCGACACGTTGTGAGCTTGTATAAGTCAAGGTTCAAGGTTATTGTTGCATCTTGTGCACACATGGCCCATAAAGGCTCATACATACTCCAGTTCTAGGTGATAAGTTATCACCTTCACCTATCACCTTCATAATGAGTCGAGGCCTTCATACTCGCGGTGATGTCCTTAAGCATTAACCCCCCCCCCCCCCCCCCCCCCCCCCCCCGCCCCCATGGTTTCTCTCTCTCGCTCAGCCATCACACGCGCGCGCGCGCGCACACACACACACACACACACACACACACACTCACACTCACACTCTCTGCTTGTTTGCGCCTCTGCCTGCAAAACCAAGTGGACCGCCGACCCGACTTCCAGACCAATCAGTGAACGAGGTGATAGCCCCCGCCTGAAAGGTCTGTCGGAAAGTTCAAACAGAGAGAGGTGTCGTGTCGGGATCTGCGGTGATAGCTGACCACAGTGGTGATAGCTGACCACAGTGGTGATAGCTGACCACAGTGGTGATAGCTGAACACAGTGGTGATAGCTGAACACAGTGGTGATAGCTGAACACAGTGGTGATAGCTGACCACAGTGGTGATAGCTGACCACAGTGGTGATAGCTGAACACAGTGGTGATAGCTGACCACAGTGGTGATAGCTGAACACAGTGGTGATAGCTGAACACAGTGGTGATAGCTGAACACAGTGGTGATAGCTGACCACAGTGGTGATAGCTGAACACAGTGGTGATAGCTGAACACAGTGGTGATAGCTGACCACAGTGGTGATAGCTGAACACAGTGGTGATAGCTGACCACAGTGGTGATAGCTGAACACAGTGGTGATAGCTGAACACAGTGGTGATAGCTGACCACAGTGGTGATAGCTGACCACAGTGGTGATAGCTGACCACAGTGGTGATAGCTGACCACAGTGGTGATAGCTGAACACAGTGGTGATAGCTGACCACAGTGGTGATAGCTGACCACAGTGGTGATAGCTGAACACAGTGGTGATAGCTGAACACAGTGGTGATAGCTGACCACAGTGGTGATAGCTGACCACCACGTTGTACTGGAGTATGAATGCGCCTTAAGAGTCACACTTATTTTCGTTTGGCTTCCTTCGCACAATGTAGCAGCATAGCTAATAATAATAATTAAAAAAATGAAAGAAGAGAGAAAAACAAGCGCAAAAAATTGTTAGTATAGTTTTATACTATAGGAAAATATAAATAGATGTATGATGTATGTACTGTATGTGCAAAGTACGTTGGCATATTACATACACATCAGCATTTATCAGTAGCTGCGTGCCACAGTACCTAATATACAGCACCACAGCACCGTCCATATATTTATAATAAGGTCTGCTATTTCCGTTGTGCAATTAAGTAGCCTATACATCAGGTTTACCAGTCTAGCATCCATCTAGATGAGCAACAAGTACAGACGCAAATAAATGAGGAGTGCTGGGGGGTGAGGTGGGCTCTGAAGAGGTGTGACCAAAGATGGGGAATGAGTCAGATACATCATAAATCAAGAAAAGTGTGAAAAGGCCACCAATTATACAATTATACAATATATTACATAGATAGACTTACCCCCTCATCAGCCAGTAGAGTCTGTGGGAATGAAAAAAACACAAGAGATGAGTAAATGAAGATGATGTCATCATGTCAGATGCTATAGTCAAAATGCAGCGCTCAAGGGCTTTCATTTTGAAATGGAACATGTTTTAGCCTTGAGATATAGGCGTCATTTAGGTATGTCAGCATTAAGGCACTTAACTAGAGTACACACACATCCAAAGTGAAAAGGCCAGGTGCTGGGCAAATTTTGATTTTAGTTTTAGTGACATTTTAGTCACCTGGAATGCTAGTTTTAGTTGACTAAATACCATAAGATTTTAGTTGACTAAATCTACAGTTGATTGAGTAGACTAAAATGTATTTTGGCGGGCCTTGACGGTGTCGTAATGGCTCATTTTACACTTGCTGAAAATAGCAGATCTACAAGCTCACAAAGCTGAAAATAGCAGATCTACAAGCTCGCGACACGTTGTGAGCTTGTAGATCTGCTATTTTCAGCATGCAACCAAGTGTAAAATGACTTTTACTTTTACTTATACTGGATCTCTTGTCCACTAGTCGCTTCCTAAAATGTCAGTCTAGTTTTTATTTGTTGACGAAATTGTCAATATTTTTAGTCTAATTTTGATTAAACTAATGCAAAACTAATGCTTGGAATTGATTCAGCATCATGAAAACCCCCTAGTTTGACACGTCACATGCTACAAAAAGCATGATGAAATTTGGAATTCTATAGGTTGTTAATGGTAGAAAGTAGAAAGTAACAGTACAGTAAAGAACCTGGGGGTTATTATTGATTCTGAATTGAATTTTAATTCACACATTAATCATGTTACCAAGATCACGAATCGGAGCCTATTTGTCCTTGGACGATGCAAAAACGCTAATCCACGCCTTTGTTTTTTCTCGACTTGATTACTGCAATGCACTTTTTTCAGGACTGCCTAAGAAAACAACTGACAGATTACAACTTGTCCAAAATGCAGCAGCCAGAGTTTTAACTAAGATGAGAGAACATATTACTCCAGTTTTGGCATCACTGCACTGGCTTCCGGTTGTTTTTAGGATTGATTTTAAAATTATTTTACTTGTCTATAAAGCTCTCAATGGTCTCGCACCTTCCTACCTACATGACTGCCTGCCTAAATATGTCCCAAACCGCCCCCTAAGGTCTTCCACTGCTGGCCTGCTCGCTTTGCCTAAGAAAATGGCAACTAAAAAATACGGGGAAGCAGCTTTTTGCTTCTACGGGCCGTCGGCATGGAACAAGCTCCCACTGTACCTTCGTCAGGCAGCCTCTGTAGACATTTTTAAAGCTCAGCTCAAGACCCACTTCTACAACATTGCTTTTAATTTATCTTTTATTTTTTGTTATTCATGTCCTCACTGTATTGCATTACTGCTTGTTTTTTAATGTCGTTGCCTTGCTTTTCTTTTATTCTCCATTGTTCTGTAAAGCACTTTGAGCTGCATTTCATGTCATGAAAGGTGCTATACAAATAAAGTTTTATTATTATTATTATTATTAGTCACATATTATGCCAATTATGAAAGTTGCTCAACATATGCAAGGTAGCATCCGGTAGTTTCTAAATGCTGGGGACCCATACTAAACATTTAACATAAAACCATGGTGTACTCAACATATCCGGGTTCACAATGGGGCTCTATGGGCTGGCATGGCTAGTAGACTATTAGGCTAATAACAGGAGAGAAAGAGCTCAAATTCTCTCATGGGAGAAAGAATGAATATATACAATGCGCATACACGTCATTAGGTCACAGCTTGTTTGCCTACAGTCTGTTACTCGAGAGGAACTGGGATGAGGAACCCAGTAACCCACAGTTCGTAAATGTTCAAACTAAAGGCTGTGTTGACAAGTCTGTCTATTTTCAGTTTTATATTGCTGAGTAAAAGGAAATTCAACAGAATACATTATGGCATAGCTGGCATTCATTACAGTTATGTATATGGACATTTTTCTTTTATAAGTTCCTGGCCATGTCCCAGAGAAGGGGTCATTATCTTTCAAATTCAGAAACGTGTCACTATTTATCTAATTTGTTTTAATTAGGTACTGTGGCTGTATACTGCCATTCAGGCGCTTTACATAGATTGTGCATTACATACATTCACCCATTCACACACCGATGCCGGAGGAAACCATGCAAGGCACCAACCAGCACATCAGGAGCAATTAGGGGTTCAGAGTCTTACATTACATGTCCAATGGGCGTTGCCAGCATAACAAGTCGACTGATTATCTACGAATGCACACACACACACACACACACACACGCACGCATGCACGCACGGCACGCAAGTTTGCATGCACGCACAGAGTGAAACTAGAAAAAGTGCCCTTCTGGGCACAGGTCTCCACCAGGTTATCCACAGATCCGTGCAGTTAGAGGTAAAAACACTTTTGGGCCAGTTATAGCGCCACCTTGAGGCTGAGTTGAAATTGTTCATGTGGCATTTCGTCCTCGGCCTAGTGGGAATATGCGTGCACAATTTCACGGAAATCACGCGATGTGTTCATGATTTGCAGCATTTTGTTTGAAACTGAGCACTCCTGTGAACTTTGGAAGCCAATCTTAACCAATCAGGATGGAGTCTGAGAAATCTGAAAGACCCGTTTCGTTGAATGGCTCTAGAGAGACTGTGTACTAATTTGCGTGATGTTTGGACAAAATCTGTAGGTGTACTGTGAAAAAACTTGTTTTGCACAAAACGGCCTCCTGGTGGCGCTATAACAGGCCGTTCTGGGAAGTTTGGGGCAGAGGTTCATGGTTGGCATCCAGGGAGTGTGTGTGCAAAATTTGGCATCGACTGGGTTAACGGTGGCTGAGATTAGCTGGTCACGGACGGACGGACGGACACACGGACGGACGGACGGAGTGCAAAACATACTCTCCCCATGCCTTCGGCTGGTGGAGACAATAAAGACAGACAGACAGACAGACAGACAGACAGCTTGCGTTTTGCCATGAGAGCTGACGGCTCCAACTCTGTAAAGCTCAGGTACTGTATCCTTTGGTGAGGTAACTGTGCACTCTAATCATGCCACAATTACAAATGAGGGCCTCCATAACAACCCGGCCGTTTAAACAACCAATTAAACTCCCACTGCTCTAGGCCTGCAGGTTTCCGTAGGTTAGACGGCCATATCCATCCATATACAGTTACAGTACATGTACGTATATACTCAGTGGTGGAAAACACGTTTATGCCATCACAGACAATATCCAGTCTAATGACAAGTCTAATGACATGTATATGATATTGATACAAGTAAGACGCGCAAACGCGGGAAGCGAACGCAGCTCGTGTGTGTGTGGTTGTGTGTGTGTGTGTGTGTGTGTGTGCTACAGCTGCGCCCTGTGTGTGTGTGTGTGTGTGTGTGTGCTACAGCTGCGCCCTGTGTGTGTGTGTGTGTGCTACAGCTGCGCCCTCTGGTGGCGGGCGGGTGGTGTAACAGCGGGACAGACACACAGACACACAGACACACACACACACACACACAGACATTCAGCCCTTGCTGTCATAGTAAGTGGCTCACTGCGTTCGCAACTAGGGATGTCCCTAGTATCAATATTATGTTTTTTGGCTCCCGATCCGATTCCAATCATTTGAAAATGACGTGATCGGCTCCGATTTCCGATCACCCAATCGGATCAGGACAATCCTATCAAGTACTGTACTTAAGAACAATTTCGAGTTATTTGTACTTTACTTGAGTAATTTCAATTTCAAATACTTTTACTTAGTCCACTACATCTCAGAGGCAAATATTGTTTTACTCCACTACATTTATTTGAAAACTTTAATTACTAGTTACTTTGTAGATTTAGATTATTGTTTAAAAATAATCACACCCGAGTGGTGCAACTCCGTGTGGGGGTCCCTGGGGGGGCGCTGAACTTTCAGACTCACAGGAGTATGTATTCATATGTATCCATACAGTTAGTGTACACTAGACCGGTGCCCGGCTGTAGAGCACCGAGTCAGTAACGATGTAAGTCGGAGATCCATACCCGTTATACCTGTGTCAGAGTACCCGTCCCACCCATCTGTCTGTGTCCCTTTTATGCCCATATATGGAGATTTCTGTATCTGTCTCTCTGTGTTCCTTTATTCCTATATATGGAGTTCTGTGTCAGGCATGCCCAAATATGGAATGTTGTGAAAAGGTCCATATATGGAGCTGGCTGGCTCTGTCCAGAGCCTGGGTAGAGAGGCCTTTTGTGGCGGTTCTGGACAACCGTGAACTGCACTCCCTGTCGGGGTGTGGAATGCATGTGTCAAATTTGAAGTCGGTGGGGCGTGCATGTACGTGCATTACAGCCGTACACACGTACAGACAGACGTACAGACAGACACAGACGTAAAGAGACGTGGTGCATTTAAAGATAGATGTACGTATAGTCAGGAGTATGTATGCTCCTGAACGTGATTCTGTGACCGAGGCTTTGACAGGCACATCCTGAACCTGAAATTCCCAGCAGAACAAAAAAAAAAAAAACATCTTGCCAAGGCCCTGCTTTTCACTCATATACACTTGAACATGAAAGCCGGCCGCATTCTCTCTGTACAACAGACGGAATGAGGAAAATTCCACTGAGGCTAAACACGAACCACATGGACTGGTCAGTCTGATAGCCTTTCTGAGCATCCAGTATATTTATGATGACGGAGGTTGTGTCTGTGTGCGTGCGTGCGTGTGTGCGCACGTGCGTGCGCGCATGTGTGTGTGAGGCCACTGTCTGTAGTGACTTTACAGCGTGAGTGTCTGTTCATCCCCCACTGGAGCACCGCGGTCAAACCCCCCAAAACAGAAAGACATTCCAGAGATAAAAGACTCGCAGGGAGTCGGGACAGGCGTGCTTATATGACTTTCAGATGGCTGCTGTGTATACTGAGCCATGAGAGACACACAGAGAGAGAGAGAGATAGAGAGAGAGGGATGAAAGTTTCAACGCTGGCCCGGGTGCCACTGGATGCTTTGCATGCAAGCCCAAGACAAGGTCGCAGCTCGTATAAGAGACTGCCCGGCCAAATAATCAACGTTCAGAGGCCTCGCTTGGCGGGCAAATATAGGTATACTGGATCCCACATGCAGGGACGGTTTTATTTACGGTGTTTTCTTATGTCTACCACCTGCGTCAACAGACAAGAGTGGCGTGCATGGAGCTCGTTGACGTGCATGCATGGTCTTGCAGGGCTTCCTTCTCCCTCTCTCTCTCTCTCTCCCGACTGCACCCGCGAATTTCCCACAAAAGCTTCTTCAAATGCCGAGCAGATGTGAGCGGTCACTGTGGACGGAGCTCCGTAGCAACACACTGGAGGTCGCTGTGCATGTGTAACATGTGTTCTAATTGTGTCTGACTGGAAACAGACCGGAGGCTTTCTGACAATCGCCCCAATCAACCAAGTCAAGGAAAACAATTTGCAAGAGTGTAAGAAGAAGCAAAGTACTTAATGGTAATCTAACTATCCAAACGGCACACAAAGACCCCCCCATGTGCGAGGCCAAATCAAAACAGTCGTTTATTACATTTTTATAAGCCAAGGGCTGATTACAGAGCGGTTTCCAGGGTGATAATGTTTCTGTTTAACACGGTTGTTATTATCACACGTATGTGATGACAAAAGACGACCGGATCCACTGTTTTTTATTGTAACAGGTGGCAGGTGCAGTCGCTGAAACGCCAGGAGTTAGTCAGCTCCGGTAGGAGGTTTTTGGTGGGGAAAATGTACTAATTTGTTTTACTTAAGTAAAAGTATATACTGTATAGTAGTATATACCAGTCCGGAATTCAACATTTACTCAAGTAAAAGCACAAAAGTATTGTTATCGAAATGCATTTAAAGTACACTAGTAGAAAGTACTCATTATGCAGAATGTCCAATTTCACAGGTTTTCAAATGTATTACAAATCTTTTGAAAATAGCATATCTACAAGCTCACAATGCGTCGTATCGCGACACATTGTGAGTTTGTAGATCGTCTATTTTCAAATGGCCGAAATGTATATGGGGCTGAAGTGTTTTGTAATAATATCCAAAATCTACATAGTAAAATATAAAGTAACTATAATCAAGTAAAGTACAAATACCAAAATATTGTACTTAAGTACAGTACTTGAGAGTAAAGGTGGTTGCACACTGGACGCGTTTATCGGAAAACCGATTGAGAAACGCCGCTAAAAATCCTTAAATTTACCTTAAATGTAATTAGTTACTTTCCACCACTGTTTTTTTTTTACACACGTCACTGGGAGGAAGTGTCGACCTGATTTGCATGGTCGGGAGTTGTTTTTAACAGTTTGACTGTTTTTTACGTTTAACACGCATTTTAATCAACCCCCTTTCACTGCCGAGATTGTTGTATTACCTTTAGAGCATACGCTGATTATTTGGGCTTTTAATCCGCGAAAATCCAGCGAAAAAAGGTCCCGTGGTTTGTTATGATCCGAGTGTCGCATCCACCACCCGGATGCACCCGGAAGACGCACACAAGACTCGTCTCAATGAGGCGTTGCACCCAATGCATTTCCATTGGCCTCAATTTCCCAGAAGCCCTAGCAGCCCACAGCATGTGACGATTTCCGGTTTCGTCATCACAGCGAAGCCATCCAGTCTCATACTCCGCGACGAAGACGGATTTTCTTTTGATTCATTACATTACGGCGGATTAAACACATAAAACAAAAGGCGGGTATGTCCGATACGGCAGCGACATTAACCTGGAGTAATCCATTCGCGGCACGGAAACTGTTAATTTGGTTCATTTGGCTCAGCTCTGCCTGCTTTTCTTTTTTGGCATTTCTAAAAAAAAAAGCTGCCTTCTGATGTGAATTCACTGCCGTCGCCAGCAGTAAACAATTATCAGGCATCTTGCATTTTACGGTATTCAAGTAGAATTAAGTACAGAACATTGTAACTTTTACAGAAAGCTGTGCATGCAAATCTCACAACTGGGAGCCATAACACACAAGCTGAGTGCACTAAAAAAATGAATACATGCATCATTTCTAATTGACCAAAACGCCTTTTGATGTATTGTTCAGCTGTCATGTCTGAATACATACTTTCCAATTTAGCGGAACATTACAGAATTCTGTAAATCAAACTGTAACTTGACTTTAAAGGTTTCATGACATTCATTGTCTCCACCAGCTGAAGGCATGGGGAGAGAGTATCTTTTGCACTTCGTCCGTCCGTGTGTGTGTGTGTGTGTGAGTGCTTGTGTCCGTCCGTCCGTCTGTTACCAGCGTGGCACCGTTAACCTGGCTGATGCCACATTTTGCACACACACTCCCTGCATGCCAACGATGAACCTCTGCCCCAAATATTCCAAAACGGCCTGTTATAGCGCCACCAGGAGGACGACTTTTGAAAAACATTCTTTTTTATATTACTTTACACACTATCTCTATAGTCACGTGTTCAAGACGGATCTGTCCGATATTTCAGATTCCATCATAATTTGCTAACATCGGCAAAGTTTTAAAAAATCATGAACGCAATGTGCAATTTACATGGAATCTTTCACGTACTTTCCTACTAGGCTGAGGAATATATCCCACCCTTTTCACATTGCCCTATTATAGCGCCACCAGGAGGCCACAACCTGACCTGCCCTGGTGGAGACCTGTGCCCCGACTCCCCGAGGGGCACGTTTTCTAGTTTTCATTTATTTTTCTTTTTTCTTTTAGGTTTTATGACCTCAATTACACCCAAACAACCTGAACTTTGAACATTCAGTGGATTCTCTGTGGTCTGGGGGCTTTCTCTGTGTTCTGAAGCCTTTTCAGCTGCAATGAAAACAGACAAAATCCCTCAACAGTGACATCTGCTGGCAAATTGTTATGTCTTATATGGGATTTGTGGACTGTTACATCACAGTCCACAGGCAAATCAGAGCACTTGTTTGAGCCTAATTATTCAGAAAACCCTACACCACAGAAAAGCTATTGAATGTTCAAAGTTCAGTTTTTTTTGGGTGCAATTGAGCTCAGAAAACCTAATTACAAAAACTACAGCAGACCTTTAAAGTTTAAATAAAATGACACATTTGTATTGCACTGGCCCTCTGTCAGAATTCTAATGATTCATTTACAACTTCTAGGAGAGGGGGGAGACTGATCACATTTGAAATGTACCTTGTACTAATCTATGTGCAGGAAAGAGCTGAAGAGCTGAGTCAGCATCTAAATTCACCCACTGCAACTTTCAAACAGATTGTGAGCAGTGGTACCCAAACTTTTTAGCCCGTGATCCAAAAGAGAAATGTTGTTTTCTAATTTATGGAATTTCTTAGATTTTTCTTTGATTTCTTCATGAAATGACTAAAACGATCATTGGATTGTCATTTTAATTCATGAATTTTTGAGGAATGTTTTTTGAAAATGCTTTGAAATGATTATTAAAACCAAAATGTAGGAAACGAAAAATAGAAGGGACCCATAAAAATGTGCGGATCAAAGCAAGTTCAGCGTCTCCATTTGTACTCACAATCTCTTTGATGACTTTCTCCACGATGCCGCGGTCCTGCAGGTTGTGGAGGTAGCGTGTCGCCGGCGCACTAGCAATCAGCCTCAGCTGGGCCATGTTGGAGGCCTCCTTGGCCTCCGGCGTGATGCCCACGGTGAAGAAACGAACGCCCTGGTTCTTGGCGTCGGCCACGGCGGTGAAGATGTCCGGGTTCCTGGGGTGGGACACGCCGTCAAACAGCAGCACGGCCACCTTGATGCTGCTGGGACCCGACTCCTCCAGGTAGAGGCGTGTGAGGTTGGTGATGGCGTAGGTGGTGTAGGTGCCGTGGCCGATGTAGATGATGGGCGCGATGCGCGCCTTGAAGTGGTCGACGCCCTGCCACTGCTTGAAGGTCTGCTCCACGATCACGTGGCTGCTGTACTGCAGCAGCGCCGAGCGCGACAGGAGGCCGCGGCCCGTCTGCAGCCGCAGGCCCTGCAGCCGGTCCACCACGTCCGCCACGAAGCGCTTCTCCTGGGCGTGGTTGTCCTTGGCGCTCTCCGAGCTGTCGATCAGAAAGGCCAGCTCCAAGCTGCAGTTTTCCTCGCCGGGCGCTGGAGTGGAAAGAGGACATTCGCACGTTAGCATTTACTGTGACACAAGTCACAGCTACAGGATGGATGGATGGAAGGGTCGCTGGATGGATGGAGGGATGGTCAAGTCACAGTCACTGTGCTATTCTATTCTGCTACTTGACTATGCTACCGGTACTCTAATGGCAAATAATATCTCCCAAAGTTATGTCAATTCTCAATTCCCCCATGTACTGTCTGTAGCCATTGATGTCCCCTATGTTTGGTCTTGTTACGGGTGTACTGTAGACAACAACAGCCTCGGGACACGTGACGGTAAGGAGTTTCAGCGGGGGACGTCACGCATGTGGAGCAACATAATATCCCTTCTAGTTCTGCTCCCCGCTGAACAGGCACCATAATTGTTGAGACAGCGATCAGCTCTCCCAGCTTCAAAGGGGAGTAGGAGGCCCATGACATCTGAGGACGTCTTAAGGTCTTTTTTTATGATATAAAACCGGATCACTAAAATATATTTTTTTACAGGACTGTTGCTAGGCAACGCCTTGTGCAGCGCTCTCTGACATATTTCGCGACTTCGCGCGCATGATTACACTCTACGTCCGACTCTAGACATGGTAACGGCCCACCTGCCTCCGATTAGCCTACCGACACTGCCTGTCTTACCACACTTTCCTCCGAGGTGGATAGCTATGGTGTAGATAGTCTGACACAAGGTTAGGTAGATTGTAATGATGCATTTCGTGCATGTGCGCAGCCGTTCACTTCCTTGTTTATGGCCCGACAAAACTGTCTATGATCTCGAAATCTATGTTGCTCTCCATGGTTTTGATCAGAACGCCAATGTTCTGTCCTCATTTCTGACTTAATCAAGCATCTCGTTTTGATTATTAACGCTTCTAGAGAGAGATCAGACGAGGTAGCGAGAGGTAGTAATGGAACATTATACCTCCCGGTTTTGGGGGGAAAAGATTCTGAAAGATTCCTGGGCAAAAAAGTGTTAAGTGCTTGAATGATCAAGCATTTGAATGATTGTTCACTGCTGGCATACAATTGCATATGCCAGCATATACTGTACCTACTATCCACCTCTGTGGGGTAGGAGATCTTTTCCCTCAGATTCTGTATGATGTTACTGATCCTTGGCTTTGCAAAGGCTGTCTGAAGTCATTCATATTAAGAGGTAAGACCAAAAAGGAGGTCACACGTGCATGCTTTAAGAGCTACGGCCCCCGGAGCATCATCCTGGCAGCTTTCAAAGTAGCTGCTTTGTGGTTCAAAAGAAAACCAGACCATGTCAAAGTTCAATGCTGCATAACCAAAACAGTAAGGCATATCAAAGGGTTTGGTGTTAAGTTGTTCCAAAGGGTCAAGCTAAAGACAAAAACGTGACACGCAACCAAACGTGCCTCAGTGGGAGCAAAGCTGTGGTTCAGAGCCTGGGAGGAGGTGAAGAGATTTTACCGCCTTCAAAAGAGTCTGAGGTGATTTACAGATAAGGCTGTAGGCAGGGGTCAGATCAGCATGAACCGTGAACCCAAGACACCCAAGATCACAAATCTGACATTCAACTGTACGCTGACATAAAAGTAACTGAACCTGTGTGCAGTGCGGTAGGGCGGTAGGGGGGGGGGGGCATGTGGATGTAATGGGCTGAGGGTAATTCACATTTATTTTCACAGTGATGTGTCATATTGAGAATGTGCCTGAGGACACGGAGAGTTCTCAAGGAATAAAACGTTTATAGGTAGCAGAGCATGAAACGATCCCAAAAAGACGGATGGTGTTGATGAATGGAGATGTGATCACTCCAAATGAATTACATCCTCCAGCGGCTTCTTCATTGACTGTTGCATATTTTTGTTCTACTTCTTTTTTCACCTGCACCCTGCAGTGCACCAGAACATTTGTTCCAAAACAGCAGACTTAAACTTTCAGACTTAAAACACTTCAGCCTCACATCAGAAAAAGTGAGGATTTTTGTAGGTCGACCTGCAAAACGATTCTGAAACTGTTATGACGCTCTCTTGTCTGTACGTCGCTCTGCCCGAAACGGCTCAACACATTGTATCACATTGTGTCAAAATCACAACACAGCGCCTTGAAACTTCATAGATCTCTAACTCGGTATCTAACATATGGTGCAACTTGGTGATCAAAGCTCAAGGTCATGTAGGTCAGTTTTGGGCCATGGAGCTCAACTATGCACACCTCAAGGTTGGAGGTGGATTCTATAAGAAGATTTAAACCCATTTTGGGCAGGAACCCCTTTTGGTGTTAGCATTATGTTATGCTTTAGCTATTGACAAATAAAAAAAAACTGTCAGGATGTACAGTAGAAGACATTTTTTGAATCTGATCTCAGGTCAAATTGGGTTAAGACCATTAAACCATTTCTCTGATGCCTGCAGCATACTGTAGGTGTGTGATGCTACAGGAATGCTCCTAGAGGAACTCCTTCAGGCCTTCACACTGTACTTACATTTTTGGGCATTTTTGGGTATTAGGTTGGCCGTATGATGCTTATTGTTCTTCCTCCTGGTGTCCACAACCTCTTCCTCGTAATCCTCTTCATAGTCCTGGGCCTGAAGACGCTGTGCGTTACACAGCAGCAGCAACAACAGCAACCAGCACAGCGGGGGGGACATGGCCTATACACTACTGCCCTGAGAGAGAGAGAGAGAGAGAGAGAGAGAGAGAGAGCAGGAGAGAGGGAGACAGAGACACAGAGAGAGAGAGCAGAAGAGCAGGAGAGAGAGAGACAGAGAGAGAGAGAGAGCAGGAGAGAGGGAGACAGAGAGCAGGAGAGAGGTTGAAAAGGTCATGACATTTTAATACTGTAACATGCAGAAACACATTCAAATGACAAGCTAGAACACGCGTGTGAGATTGAAACATGTCTCGTTCATGGAGAACGTGTGTGGCAACTCACCATGCAGCTCTGCTGACTCAGGGCTCTCAGTCCTAGATTATCCCAAGCGGCTGGACACTGATTTGCAAATGAAAAGTTTGCAAAATGCGTTCAGAGTAGATATCCACTATCGTGAGCATCAAGTGGTACCGCCTCCTCAGTGACGAGTCCGCAGGCCAAGGCAAGTATGTCGACTCGGTATTGGGTCCAGCAGTACCAATGTGACGTAACACAGCGTCTGTGTTCTGTTCTGACTCACACAGGACTCCTCGAGCGAACTTCAATGGAACACATCCTTAGGTAAAATGAATGAGGGACGGAACAGCCTTCTTTCAAACCCTCCGACTTCCATTTTAAGGAGGAGTAGCTGGGAGGGATGGCCAGAGACAGACACTCCTTGATTCCAAGAGAGGAGAGGGTGGAACAGCTTTATGACAGACCCACCAATGTTTTTAGAGGAATGTCATTCTTATTTAGTTAACTCTGCTTTGTAAAAACAGATGTATAAAAGTGCAGCTCCAGGCTGTCATGGTAATTATTCTTATTATAACTATGACAACAAAGTTGAGATCACATAACAGGGCTTTGTTGGTTCTTGCCTGATGCCCTGGCAGCTTAGTTCGGTCCCAGCCTTGCAGAGATAGAACCTGGGCAATCTCCAGTTCAGTTCTCCTCACATTACAGTAAACGGGAAGTATCTTATGCTACAGTGCAGGGAAATGGCTTTCCAGGTGTCTCTCCTTCAGAAAGGTCTATGAACCTTTGGGAGAGGGCGTCTGGAGAATGAATACCTGAAGGCAAACACCCAGCGAAGCTGCGAAGCAGCTAGTGTACCCAATATTCACCTGGGAAATCAAATACTGCAGTCTCACAACATTAAACACACATTCCCTAGAGACAAAGAAATATTGATTTCATCTTTGATTTACAATAGTACGTTCTTTTTTTGTGGTCTTTGGGATGACTTTCTCACATCTGCTGAATGGAATCATGTTTGAATTACAGTCAGAACAGGTGTTGGGTATAGTGGCACCAAAACAGGTCTATTAGACATTGCAATCCGAGTTAATTAACATTCTTTAACTACTCAAATAGGTCATTTTGCTTCTTCTGAATTGAATCACACCTGTAGTTGCAGTAAATGTACAGGCAGGTGGTGAATAAACCTGTTTCTGATTCTTATTGAACCACATGAACGCTAGAGTCCCTATTCTGGACATATAAAAATTGGCAAACATAGACAAACATTTTGGGAAAAGTAGACTATAGTAGAATATTTGGCAGAAAATAGGTTAACATCTGTCAGAAATAGCAGATCTACAAGCTTATTGCATTGTGACACATTATGAGCTTGTAGATCGGCAATCTTCGCTGTTGGTAAAACAAAGTATAATAATTATTATATATATATATACACACACACACATACATACACATAATTATATATATATGTGGCTGTATGGTTAAACCATATCAGTCTTTTATCTCTCTTTAGGACTCGTGAGTTTAAAATATGTGAATCAAGATTATTTGATATGACCCTGGCCCTGGATCAGAGCAATTCAAAAGCCCATATGGTCCCTCTCCGTCTGCTACTGTAAAGCTCTGGTGCAAGAATGACATGTGCGTGTTTTTATAGTCGACTGTATTCCACACTCAGAGGCATAACGCGACCACAGGCGGGCTGTCACCCAAGAATGTTGCCCTGAAAGATGGACCTCCTTAAACTTGGCTGTGTTCCCAACCTCTTCTTGTAGTGAAGTAGAGATAACACGGCACGTACTTATCCTGTGGGAATTATCACTGTCACTTTTATATAGTATTAGTTTTAGAACTACTTTATACATGAGGATTTGTAGTAGTTGACTGTGGGCCCTCTGTTGTGAAAGCACCTGCTTTGATGAGCTATTATCACAAATACATCAAACGGTTTCTTTGCTCGTGTAATTCATGACAAAGGAGAGCATTACAATAAGGTGTTTAGCTGAACATACACTAAGTCACAGTCATTAGCTCTTAAGACACACAGTATGCTGAACGTCTAAATTATGTTCCTATGAAATGTGAGCGAGGCAATAAAGTCATTGTCAAGACAGTTAAAATGATGCGATGTGCATGGACCTGATAAAAACCCAGATGTCCCAATCCCGACAAATTGAACAGAAAATGCCTTTGGCTTGGATGTTCTTCCTCTATTTCCTGGCGTGTTCATGGCATTTGATAGACAGGTTGCAAAGCGTCCAGCAGTATAACAATCAACACCTTGAGGGTGACGTGTGTACTGTGCACTTCTCTACCACAATTAGTTCAACCTCTTGTAATATGGAAATATTGATTGCATTTTTATGCTATGTATTGCAATACATAGCATTAGCAGGGTGTGTTTGTGTATAACTCAACTCGATTTTCATGAAACTTGGAGAGACAGCGAAATCCCAGAACGACGGACGACGTACGTTGTGTGGGAATGATCAGTATGCTGCCCTGAAGACATGAGTAACCTTTGGGTGAGTGTCAACGTCAAGGTCACGGTCATGATGACTGGTCATTTCTCAGGAATGGAGAGACGTAGGACAAGACAAGAGATGTTCGTGATGTGGGCAGGGTTTAGTTTGCATCCTGAGGTGTTATTTTCTTAATAGTGGTCTTGCCAACAGATGGGTGTCATAAAACAAAGTACAAAAATAAATCCCACGGAAATACTCTTCATTTTATGGCATCGTGGAAGCCATCACCTACCCGTTTGATACTCCCCTCCCAGGCTCCCACCCTGGACCCCCCCCCCCCCCCCCCCCCACTCCCTTCCTGGTACCTTTCCTGTGAAATTAAGCCTAACCACTGTTTTCACAAGATAATGCATGTTGCTTGAATATGAAGTTACAGCTCTGCAGACGTGAGCGACATGAATGACTAACCATCTCCATTATCCACTTCTTCCATCATGCTCTTATAATTCCATAAGATTACCCCTAGCAACAAAAGCAAAAAACCTGTAGCTTACCTTTGTCCCGACAAGTTTCCATAACATTCTGATCTAAAGGAGAGCTGACAGTTGCGGTACACAGTAAAACTTTCTGTGTTTTTATCCATTTGTAACTCAGACTTAAATTAACAAATAAATGTGCAAATAATCTTGCAGTGTTTTTGTTTACCCTGCGAGCTGTGTACAGTGTGTAAGAGATGGGGTTTATAGTGTCTGGACAAATCATTTCTGTGAATATCTTTAGACTTGCAGTCATTCAGTTGTTCTTTATGGCAAACAAACCTTGCCTATACCTGGCACCCTGTGAGGCCAAAGCAAACCCTGAAAACCTTATGATGACCTCTGTGTGCCACAACATGCACGCTAAGTTGGCTTCAACAAAGGACTCTTTCATCTGCAAACTGAAATGCCTTGTCATTTTTTTCTTTTGAAAGCCATGCACAGTATTTACAATTACCACCAGCACCAGAGGTGAGCTGTGCCCAGTGGCCTCTACTGTATAACCAACATTATTTGCAACTCCATAGCTATAATACAGTGTTTGACCTGGTACCACTTTAATGTGTTTTCCGTATTGTGCTGTGAGCCGGCACTAACAGCCCATGCCAAACCTTGCAATCTCTCGCTAATTAACAGGATCTATATATATTCACCTTTGAAGTGCTGCCAAAAACATGTTTTGCTGGAGGAAAACTGTGTTTCCTGAATGGAGTGTCTGTGGGAGGTTAAAGGTTGTCTGCTGACAAGCTGTCCCGAGAGATTCTGAAAAAGCCGCTGAAATATAATGTATCTGGGACAATAATAAGCAACATTGTGGTGCACAGTGCAAAAGGCACATGTGGTATTTTCTTTGGAGTGGAGTGTAAGAGCCAGCCAGGGTGTTTGTTGTGGGTTAGACCAGTTGAAATGTCTTCCTACATAACACTTCTTCTTAGACCATGCTTTTAGTGTGAAAACATGTACACATTTGAAAATAAAAATAAAAAATGTTTGTGACTTCTAGTGCATTGCACCCTGTTAAAGCTGCAATCCATCAGTTGTCCACATGTCCACTTGCCCATAATCCATCTTGCACTCATTTATTTTCGCTGGCCTCACAACGAAAGCTCTGTGCGGCTGTTCTTGTATTCTTTAGTTTGTTTTACTTTATAAGGTTAGGATTAGGGTTTGGTTTTGCCACCGTTTTACTGAGGTTAAGGTTAGGTTTAACCGTTTAAGCATAATTTACTTAGGAAAGAAATATACTTAGGAATACCAGGCTGACCAGTTCCGCCGGCTGTACGCCCGGAGAGAGTTGGTAAAAGGGTGACTTTGTTGGTATTCGGGCTATCCTTTTATAATATTATTTAAAAATATTTAATATTTATTTTAAAATACTTCAAATAGCCGATCTACATCGACCCGTTGTGAGTAGACGTTTAGGGATAAGGGGTAAGGCAACGACGAAAATAGGGCCCCAAATATCTACCTATCTCTGCTTGTTCAGGGGTGATATTGGGCTTATGAGATTTGGGCAGCGTTAGCTGTCAACCAGTATGGGTCTTACCTAAAGTCAAGGTCTACATTTCTCAACGGATGAGTTGGGAGACCACCTCCAACCGCTGCAGATGTAGGCTGCTAGTTAAATTGTATAAACAGATAGAAACAAGAATGACTCAATCATAACTGCCAGGTTCAGAAAGCTCTATCTTGTTTATGAACCTCTACAGTATAATCAGTTCATGTGCCGCAGCCTCTGCCTCAGCTCACGGCTTCACGTTGCGGCGTTCAGAGTATGGGTTTTATGGGTAGGTCTCCCATTGGCTTAGAGGCAGACTAGAGATGAGGCAGCCAATCATGAAAAAGCGTCCACTACTGTCTCTACTAGAGGCAGTAGCAAATGTAGTCCAGACACTTCTCAAGCACCTGGCAATAACTCTCGGATAGCAGCTTTAGCGAGAAAGGGATGCGTCGCTGAGCACAATTATCTCCGCAAAGCCCAGTGGCATACCAAGGCTGTGTAAGAGTCACAATAGGACTCTAGATATGTAGCATTGCATTAACTGTACTAGGCATAGGCAGTGTTGGGAAAATTACTTTACTTAAGTAAATAGTAACAATACTGAATGTCCCATTTCAAGTTTTCAAATGTCTAAAAATCTTTTGACAAGCTCACAATGCGTCACATCACAGACGCATTGTGAGCTTGTAGATCGGCTATTTTCAAATGGCTGAACATATCTACCTCCATAGTAATGAATAGGGCTGAAGTGGTTACTGTAGCCTATGTTTTGTCATAATAATAATCCAAATGTACAAAGTTACTAGTAACAAATGTTTTCAAATAAACATAGTGGAGTAAAAGTAAACATTTTCCCTTTGAGATGTAGTGGAGTAGAAGTAAAAGTACTGAAAAGTCAAGTAAAAATGCCTCAGAATTGTACTTAAGTAAATGTACTTAGTTTAGTTACTTTTTACACCACTGCATACTGCATAGGCGTAAGTGTGTGGGTACTCGAGAAGTCTGAGTGACTTCACAAATAATCTGGTGCTGATTAGGGATGCCACCGATTAATCGATTTTCAGATTTTTTTCTTTTAATAGCCAAAATATAGGCTAATAAGTAAGGCTGCATGATATATCGAACATTCATCATCTTCAAGTCCAAACCTTCATCAGAGTGGAGAATATAACTTATAAGTATAAATCAAGTTGAGCTGTCTCTCTCAGACACAGTTAACGATCGCTTGTTAAGTGCCTGCCAGACAGACAATCAGATGAAATGAAGGCAGGTGTAGAGTAGAGTGTAGACTAGTGAACTGAACATGTTCTCTTTATATCAAGTACTTCATACCAGCCCCTTATGAAACTACTTCTCCCCAAATCCAAATGGATTTCATTTTCCATCCTGAATGGCAGTAACTAGCATCCACAGAAGATCTCCACAAAGGTTTACTCATCAAAACTGATTATAAAACTGTAACCATCAAAGCATGCACTCAACATATAATGGTTATGTGACCATGGCATGTGCATAATATCAAATCTTAAAAGTTTTATCTGATATTGATTAAAAAAAAAAAAATTGGGGGGGTGGGTTCAATTAATCGATTATTAATCGGCAGAGCTGTCGACTATTCGATTTGGCTGATGGTCACTTTGTGGCATCCCTAGTGCTGATCAGTCTATAGTAAGTCTAAATATCATAAGATTTTAGTCGACTAAATCTTAATCTACAGTTGATTTAGTAGACTAATATGTATTTTGGCGGAATGGCGGACCTTGATGTCGTCGTAATGACTGATTTTACACTTGAAAATAGCCGATCTACAAGCTCATACAGCTAACTGAAGGTTGACATTGTCATTTGCACATTGCCGTTTGTCTTGTAGTGGCTGCCATGCGCATTGTGTTGTAAATTGTTATTTCCACATTTTCACACGTTTCATTTACCATCATAACCAATTCCTGCAGTGTTCTACCACAACAGGGGTTTTCAACAGGTGGTCCATGGACCCTGACCATGCATTTACTAGTAATGTAGGAAAGTGAAGATTTTGTATTCTCTTCCCACGGAACAGTGCACTAACTTTTGTGCACTGTTCCGTGGAAGTGCGTCGCCGTCAATGTTATCAGAATTACAGGGAAGTCTGAGGTTAAGAAATTCCACAGAAAATAATCTCTTTTCTTGAAAGAATCTCAAGAAGGGTAAGTGTAGCCTACCAGTTACAAGATCATAATGTGTGGATGTAGATCGGCTAGTTGAACTATTTTAAAATGTTTTTCAAGATAGTAAAATATGGCAAAGAAGTGTAGGGATAAAGGTTAAGGCACGCCCAAGATAGGGCCACACGTGTCAGTACTTCCATAGCAAGTGTTACACTTACAAAAGCACTAATCTTAGCCCATATCCCATTGCAACACAACAGTGGTCCCCAGGTTAATTCTTAGTCAAGGTGGTGGTCCCTGGTTCACAATCAGTTGAAAACCCCTGTACTACAATAGAAATATATATGAATTCTGAGTTAAATCTTTCCTTTGCTTCGAACCAGTCGTTGAATGAATGAAGACCAAACTTATTTTTTGTGGATCAGTTTTCCTGCGATCCCAAACAAAATCTCATACGACTCAGCATGACAAGGCAAGAGCTAAAATAAGCAGCCAGGTCTGGGACTCATTCTGTGTTGTGTTGTTGCATTGATCATCTTGTGCTTTTCCCAAAACTTCACCACCCCTACCGACACAACAAAGGATGGATACCACAAAGCACCAAACAGCACTAACCAGTGTCAAGGGAATCATTCGTCAAGACTCTACATTTCTGACATGTTAATGATGCTCAGCTGAACTATGTGCAATGTTTTCTCAGACAAATACAGACTAGCAAAGATGTACATGGCATGCATGCAGATTGCCATCTGTGGGTAATAGAGAAGCCACGGCTTGTTAAATCTCTTCGAAAAAAAGGGGAAAAAATGGCGGTTTGCTATTGTGCTATTTAAAATACAGGATATATATTTCAATTGAAAATGACGAAACAAAAATGCATACACAAGAAGTATAGCTAACTGTTGTGCTTGTTTAGTTTACATCTAGTGATTTTACTTTGGTATTGATTAATGAGATAAAAGCAATTATTCTACTGAGAGCAAAATGCCAGCAGCTTTTGAGGTAAACTGCAAGAGCGCAATGCCTCTGAGATTAAATGAAACATAACTTCAGAGAATATGTTTTATCGACTACAAGACAAAACCATCTCTGGAATGTTTAATATGGAATCAATCTACAGTACTCATACAGCCTGCTGAGCCTAGAGCATCCAAAGCATGGAACACATTTTGGTCCAAAATGTAAATAGACCATTATACCCAGAAAACAAAAATGTCTGTATACACCCTCTGTCAGAAAAGAGTCACTTATTTGTACTTTATTCACACATTGTGTTTTGTGTTGTTATTTTTTGGTCACGTACAAATAAACAGAAAGTTACAAATGAATCTCTCTTTGTGCTATTTAGGAGGAGAATCTAATTAAAATGTCAGAGGAAGGGTAAAGGGTATGGTGAGATGACATTTTTCATTCGATATGAAGTGGACACTTCCTATAGTGAAGAGGCTTTTTTTTAAATTAACGTTAGGTCAATCATAGTGCCCTGAATGCTCAACACCATGCTCTGCAACCACTCTGAACATGGATCAAACCGTATCGTCACCTATGCTAGCTACACACTGCCTCAACAAGCATCCACCTGACACCTATTAACTTTGACATGATTCATCTCTAATGGGACACAGCATCCTTAGCCTACTGGGGAGTCAGCAAACGAACCTAACATTGTAAAAATCATCCACGCTAAGGACAGTGTATGACTAGCACCATAGCCATTACCCTATGGTCAAGATGATACGTTTTCATTGTTGCACCCCAAATTGTATGGTCTGATTTCGTCCAGAGCCGCTGAACTATTTTGGGTGCCTCCTGACATAAGAACCAAACACTAAACCTGTCATAGATGTTGCTATCGGCAGCAGCACTGCATGTTTCAGCTGCTAGTTCAGTACATAAGATATATTTCCTTAATATGCCTAGGGGTAAATTATTCCAAAATAAGAAAATAATGTACCATAATTATATGGACAACACTCAAATATCTCACAGAGTGACTTGAAGTGTACTTGGAAGAACGGCTGCTCACCTTGACTCCAGGTCTATGAATGCTCAAGTCCAAACCGGAATTCTTGATGTAAATTACGGATTCGGATCAGCATTTTAATATCCACATTAAGTCAATACCAAAGTCAGCCTATTGCTATCTTTAAAATATAGAAATGGGAGGATTCATGTCCAAACAAGACTATCAGGTCTGCCAAAATGTCTACGAGACACTACATACAGCTCATTCCGAAAGCAGCTGCTGCTAGAGCTCTATATCTACATTATAGAACTAAGAAAGCTGAACACATGACACCAATTCTCAGGTCTTGGTACTGGCTCCCTGTAAGCCGCAGAATTGATTAAAAAATATTGGTGGTGCATGGTCTTAAATCACTCAGTGGTTTAGGGCCAAAAATAAAATACACCTCTGACTTACTTTTACATTATGAACCCTCAAGAAAGCTCAGGTCATCCGGGACCAGTCTACTACTAACTGTTCCCAGAGCTAAAACAAATCACCATGGTGGTGAGGCAGCTTTTAGGCATTATGCCACACAGTTGGAACAAACTTCCAGAGGATAAGAGACTTGCGGCAACTCCGACTACTTTTAAATCTAAGTTCAAAACCTTTGTTCTGAAACACTTGTGCCGTGACACCAGTCTGAGGCAAAACTCGTGATTTTAAATAATACTTTCAGATTAGTAGAAACGGTTTTAATAAAGAGGTGAGTTGAGTTCCTATACTGAAAGAGGTTTGTGCCTGTTGAGGCCAAACATAGATTAGGGTAAATGCTCCTACGTACTATGACACACACAAGGCTGATGATAGGAGTTTATTAGCCTGGCATGGCGAGACTAATATCCTGGGATGACATGTTTATTTTTCTTATATGAGGCAATCTAAAATCCCCCTATGGGGATTACAATGCAAATAAAAAGTACATGAACCCGTTTGCCCTCTACCGATATTGACGTCAGACTTCGGTGCTCTATTCACCCCTTGGAAATGTACATTACTAATATCTACGCAGGGATATTAGCAGGGACGAAGAGTCTGTGGGGGCCGGGGGGCCCCCATGAGGATTTTAGGGGAATTGCACCCAACCACACTGAAGACAGTCAAGACACTGTCCAACACCGCCCTCCCCTGGCTAAACCAGGCACGCGCCCCCATGAGGATTATGAAAACTATTCGTCCCTGCGTGAACCCCATGGAACCAGGGGATGAGCGAGTGACGTCAGGACATCGGCGCTCTATAAAAACAATGTCTCTGGTGATAAAATCGCCACATATTTGCATACGCGGCCCTGCTTGGTGCCCCAGCAGTGAAATCCAATCATAACCGAGTAGGGCCAAACCAATCTACTTAGGGCTTTTTTTATTATATTTGCACTGGCAGATTCGTCTGGTTTCCAGGCTAGCACTTTATGTCTGAATGTTATTTTCCATGTCTAATTATACATTTTAATGCCTTATGCTTTATGTAAAGCACTTACAATTCGTGTAGTATATGGAATGGTGCTAGGGTTCCCAAACCGTTTTGGCCATGCACCCCCTGTTACCTCCCAACCTGGAAATATAAATTTCATAAGCTATATAGAGACATATTTCCTATTTATCCACATACGTATATGCACATGAACCTGCATAGGGCATATATATGCAGGATAGGCTATATTCTACATATACTTATCATATATTGGCATAATATGTTAATAAAACTATAAAATAAACTTACCTAGAGCTGGCATCTTCCCATGGAACACTGTTTAGTGTAGCAGCAGCACACTCTAGTGGCAACATGGTGGACTGACTTCTGCAGGACAGAGAAATTAAGCCAATTATATTATTAGGCTATTATTATCTAGTGCACGCCCACCAGTTAAAGTAGTAATATTACTGAAAAAATGTATCAATATAAAACATTACTTTTACAAATTGTGCAATTGTGCAATCTCGAAAGTGATACACTTTAAGTAACGGGGCACAAAATTGTGCAGAGCCAATACACAATGTACAATATAAACAGGAATAATATATATGCAGGCCTATTGCCGCCTATACAAAGGCTAGCACACATCCGAACATTTGCAGATGTTGGACTGTACATCTGAGATGATCCTTTTGAAACTTCTCAATGGAACTTTCCGTAGCCAGGCATTCGATCTGAGGTTTAGACCATCTTTAACCAAGTTGAATTTGGAATTTCATGCACTTCAACCAAATAGTAATATTACATAATAGTAATAGCAATATAACCAGTAAGACGCCTGAGGGCGAGATGCGTGCACACATCCGCCTCGTTGATGGCAGACTGCTGGGTGACTGGGCGAGCGCTGGCGCTTTGGCATGGGGGTCAGATCAACATGGAATTAATTCTGTACTGGCCATATAAGGAGCATGTCTTGAGTGTACAGGGTTTGATGAGGTCAGATCAACATATGGAATGTCAGAACAGGTCAGCTCCATATTGATATATGGAGATCTAATGGTGGTATACTCTTGAGTGTACAGAGTTTGGCCAGGTAGGGACAGGCCTACATTTTCGGGCCTGTTGAGAACTCAAGTTTTCGGCAGGCCCGTCTAGAGTTTGAATGGACACTTGGGCCTATTGAGAAATCTAGTTTTCACCGGCTGCACTAATAATTTCGGTCCTGGGCCGTTTTAGTGCCTTGCTTTAGCCTTTGAGCTTCACAGAACAGCTATAGACAAATTAACTTACCAGGCTGGCATTTTCCTTTTACAAATTGTGCAATATTTCTATATCAAGTACGCTAATCTAATCTGAGTAACCAGAAGCTCTCGTATAGTAAACGGGAGGGTCAGGCTAGAACGGAATGGAAGTTATGGAATCCCTATAACCTGGGCAATTTTAGTGCCTTAATTGCTTTAGCCTTTGCGCTGCACAGAACATACATTCAGTCAAGGTCTTAACACCACTAGTCAGATTGGAAACATCATAGAAATAAATGCATTCCACCACACTTTTACTGTGTGTTAAAAATCCAGATGAAAAGTTGTTAGTTGTGCAGCGGTGGCCCCCTTGTTGCCAGAAGGTTGCTGGTTCGATTCCCTGGCAGTAAAAATCTGGGTGGGGATTCTGGGGAAGTGAATGGTCACCTCGCCGCCAACACCGCTGAAGTGCCCCTGAGCAAGGCACTGAAGTTAACCCCCAGAACTGCTTAGACTGGGTTGTACTGGTCAACTCCCAGGTTTTAAATGTGCATGTCGGTCTGTGACTGTGTGTTTCTATGTGTAGGGCGTTGCTTAAAAATGAGCACTTACTGCTTATAGCGACTACCCTGTGTGTGTGTGTGTGTGTGTGTGTGTGTGTGTGTGTGTGTGTGTGTGGGGAATACTGAGTTAAATGTTAAATGGTTCATTGCAGTTGCAGATAAACATGTATTCAGCAAGATACAGCTATAACAATATGAGACAGTGACCATGTGATGGTTGGTGAATATAGTGTCATGATTCATACCTTAAGGCAAATTAGTAGTTCTGCATCTGGTGTGTGGGATTCAGTCTCACCACATCTTTGCTTGCTGGGACAATTAGGACGTGGGGGAAAATGACATTATTTCAAACTTAAATGACCATTAGAGCCTCACGCACCACACCACCAAAATGGAACACAGTGTTCTCAATGTGCACTTTAAGGCAACTTCACTCCACTCACTCACAACAATATCCTTCCTGGAAGATACACACAATCATAGAGATGAAAGTGAAACGAACGTGTAAACTTTGTGTCAGACGAACACATTTTGCAGTTGTTCAACAACAAACACAAAACAGTGTTGTCATATAAATGTAATACTACAAATACTTTTACCACCAGAGGACAGAATGTCAGCTTCTGCACAGACAGAGCATGCGCACAAGCAGGCCTTGAGAACACGCATGCGTAGCAAAAATAGCAGATCTACAAGCTCACAACGCGTCACAGACGCGTCGCGTTGTGAGCTTGTACATCTGCTATTTTGTGCGCGCGACACCGCTCGAGCGAAGACCCGAAGACCTACAAACGCCGCCCTTTACGTAGCGCGAGAATGCTCAGCAGTGTTGCCATGTTCACTTATTATAAGCGACTTTGGGCTTGTTTTTCCTGTAAAGTTAATTGATTGAAATTTGTATAGACAGTATGCAGAATGGCATTTGCTGCTATGGATACATTTAAAATTTAAAAACTCAATACAAAGACGGTTACTGTGGATGACACCTTGCATTACACTTGTTTACAACATGTTCAACCTTTTTCAATTCATCAGAACATTTAGAGACATATATTGATTGATTGATTTATTAACAGTTTGCAGAATTACAGTACATTTCAAGTACAACTCAATACAAGAACTGTTAACAGTGAAGGCTCATACATAGTCTGGATTTACGGTGGTGGGGTGACCACCGAACTACAACATGACGTCACGAGCCGCGGTGAAGAGCAAACCACCGCCACCGCTCCAGCCCTTCTCTCTGTTTTTACTCACCACCGCTCAACGTTATTTCAGCTCCGGTGGTCAACTCACCACCGGAGCGGTGGTCACCTCACCACCGAAAATCCAGACTATGAATAGGCCTTGAGTGGACGACACCATAAAACATTACACTTGTTTACAATAGGGCCCACCATTTTCAATTCATCAAAACATTTACAGAATATATACAACTATATACCGGTAGTCAAAAATAAATCATCATAGGTGGTAAAAAGGGAAAGAAATATACAGTGAGGGGAAACAGGGGTGGGTGGGGGATTCAGATTTTATGGGGGCCATGCAGTTTCGAATTGCAGCCGTCCGTAGGTGCCCTTTGAGAGCAGTTTTGAAGGAGTCAAGGAATTTGCATGTCTTAATGACTGTTGGTAGGGCGTTCCACATTTTGGTGGCATAGGAGCGAAGATAATTTAGTCCCTTCTTTCTGCCGAATCTGGGTTGCACATGGTTTGTTGCACTCCCTCTGGTGTTGTGGGTGTGGACTTCGTTAACATTAAGGAAGTATTTAGACAGGTACATGGGTATCTTGGTGGTGTATCAAATCTTGTGGACCAGACCCATTGCAAGATGCTGTACTCTGTCATCGACCCTAGGCTCATACATAGTCTGGATTTACGGTGGTTAGGTGACCACCGAACTACAACATGACGTCACGAGCCACGGTGAAGAGCAAACCACCGCCACCGCTCCAGCCCATCTCTCTGTTTTTACTCACCACCGCTCAATGTTATTTCAGCTCGTGCGGTGGTCACCTCATCACCAAAAATCCAGACTATGAATAGGCCTTTAGCCATTCCAGCCTGTCAAAGTGGGAAGGGGTGATCATCATATAAACAAAGTTAAAAAAGGGGGAAAACAAGTGCAGTATGGGGGGAAAAAGGGGTGTGGGGCCTGGGCCCCCCCCTTATTACTGGGGGGAACTCAGACTTTAATTATGGGGGTCAGTTTCGAATTGCAGCCGTACGCATACGTAGGTGGCTAGCCCTTTGAGAGCGGTTTTGAAGGAGTCAAGGAAGGGATGCACATGTCTTAATGGCTGTCGGTAGGGTGTTACACATTTTAGTTGTTTGTAAATATTGGTAGTTAAAATAGTTTCTAAAGTGTAGTTTTGTTTACTAATATGGGCTAGTCCTGAACGTCAATGGAGTCACAGGAGGACGTCATCATAACGTCATCATGACGTAATTTGGCTTTCTAATTCTGGCTTATTTCTCTCACCCAGTCTGGCAACACTGATGCTCAGTATCGCCTCCCGGTGGCCGTGAGTCATCAATATAAAGCCTCGTCGCCAGCTGTATCTTCCACCTTCAGCCATCTTTGAAACATCAGAAACATGTTGGGAGCTGTGGGACGCTGTTGTACTGGGGCCCTGCAGGCGCTCAGGCCTGGCCTCCCTGCCCTCAAAGCCCTCAAAGGATCCCCAGCCGTCCTCTCACGTAAGTTAAAGGATGCATGGATCATTACATTTTTTCCCCGACGAGGGGTTGCCTCTGTCGGTAGGACGGAGCCTATGCTAACTTGCATTAGCAACACGCCGGGCTAACGTGCAGTGTTTAACTTTGGCCTTTGCAGGCCGCAGAATGAAATGAATCCAGGCTTATGTTAATGAATGCCCTTGTGATTTAAATGTTGACATGTGGTACTCATTGTCTCTTATCTACACGCGTAATTTCAAATGACATGACTTGGCGTGTGTTGTTGTGTGCAAAACGGTAATGACCTCTGTGTAATGACATGAGGACGGTGACAGCAGGCTAAGCTAAAAAGCTAACGTCAGTGTCCGCTTTCTACTGCCAAGTTTAGGGGGACAGAATGTTGCATCGATCAACTATTGGTGCATTTTCCCATGTGCTGCTATTATCGCTGGATCATGTATCTTTAACCCAGCGGGCATAATGCTAATTGCTAACCTTGAATCACGCACGCCCCCATCTTGTCATTGATGTGCAGCTTGGTGGCTAGCATTAGCCAGTTAAATCCCATTCATTGTCGCATTGAATTGTTTAACTAATACATGACTTAATCAAGAGGCTGTTGTAACCTCAACATAGGATATTTACGTTCCAGAGCCTCTGCAGATTCATAACATTGCAGAATAAACAGTTGACATTGAGTTTATATTTTGTTGGCCCCCTCCCCTTGGGAAATTATTCTGCATTTAACCCATTCTAACTTTTAGGAGCAGTGGGCAGTCGTTGGGTACCCACAGTGGGTACTTACTCAAGGACGGGGTTCCCCAGACTGTCCGGTAATGGCCAGGCCCTCAGTCAAGGGCACAGAGTGCATGACCACAACATGCATCTGTCTTACATGTCGGCAGCCAGACACAGTTGTCTGGCTTACAGTCGAACCTCTATACCTGACTGTGCTTTTAAAGAGAATCTCAAATCACTGCAAGGTCAAGATTGTAGGTGGAAACTGGGTCGTTAACCACAAAATGCATAGCACCACAATGGTGGTCCTTTTAGCTTTTATGTTTGACTGTACCATGGTCTGTTAACATTTTTGACTAAAGTATTCAATACATGTTCAACTGTCTGGATGTTGGTTTACAGGCAGAGAATATGGCACACCGGCTGCTGCTGCTGTCATCGCCCACGGGCGCATTGTGGCTGTCATCGGTGCTGTCGTGGACGTCCAGTTCGATGAGGGCCTTCCTCCCATCCTCAACGCCCTGGAAGTAGGCGGCAGGGAATCCAGACTCGTCCTTGAAGTGGCTCAGCATCTCGGTGAGGCTCTCAGATTGTAACTGTATACTATGTGCTTTTTGCTGGCCAACTACAAAACCTTTTTGAGAACGTTCTAAAAATCCTTTCTTTGCCTTGGGTCTTCAGGAGAGAACACAGTGCGTACCATCGCTATGGATGGTACGGAGGGACTTGTCCGTGGACAGCCGGTTGTGGACACTGGCGCCCCCATCAGAATCCCTGTGGGACCTGAGACACTGGGCCGAATTATGAATGTCATTGGTGAGCCCATTGATGAGAGGGGTCCCATCAATACCAAGCAGTAAGTCTACTGGATTGTCTAATGCATCCAATACTAGTACACTGCTGTAATGAACAGGGGGAGAGGCACACTCTTTTAGCTGAAATAAATCTTCAATTCATAACTAACTGGATAATTCCTCCAACCTTTCATAGGACTGCCCCCATTCACGCTGAGGCTCCAGAATTTGTCGACATGAGTGTGGAGCAGGAGATTCTGGTAACTGGAATCAAGGTGGTGGATCTGCTGGCCCCCTACGCCAAGGGAGGAAAGATTGGTATGTGAGACAGACTACATGGGAGGTCTCTTGAAGCACTTTCATAGCGTTAATGTACATATTTGACTTAAAATGATTGTTTACCCAGCAGTCAAAACATAATTCTTTTATAAGATGGAAAGACTAGCAATATTTCTGAAGCTTTAATTGATTACCAATTACTCTTTTGAAGAAATATCTCTGTTGTAAATTTGTGTAAATGCTGCCCTGTGTAATGCTGAACTTATTTCTCATCACATTCACAACAGGTCTGTTCGGTGGTGCCGGTGTGGGTAAGACTGTATTGATCATGGAGCTGATCAACAACGTGGCCAAGGCCCATGGTGGTTACTCTGTGTTCGCCGGAGTGGGAGAGCGTACCCGTGAGGGAAACGACTTGTACCATGAAATGATTGAGTCTGGAGTCATCAACCTGAAGGACTCTTCCTCCAAGGTGAGGATTGGTACAAGTCTCCTCTCAAACGCATTTTAGTATGGAAATCTTAACCACTTATGCCCTAGTCATGTGGCAATTCTTAACATGACATGTTGTGATCGTGTAGAAAAGCTAGCCTGTTTTTGAAGATATCTGAAAGTGTTAACATTTTCACCAAATGGGGACACCTTGGTGAAATGGAAATACTTTTGTTGATGTCCAGTCTCTATAGTTTATGCAAAGATGGGGATGTTGGATGCACTTTTGATTAACTCCATCCTGTGTTTTCACCATCACTAGGTGGCGCTGGTGTACGGTCAGATGAACGAGCCCCCAGGTGCCCGTGCCAGAGTAGCTCTGACTGGACTGAGTGTGGCTGAGTACTTCCGTGATCAGGAGGGACAGGATGTGTTGCTGTTCATTGATAACATCTTCCGCTTCACGCAGGCCGGCTCTGAGGTGCGTGGAGCATTTTCTGAATCACAGGCCTATTTGAAATCTGTGCTCAGTGGGTGTCAATGAAGTATGCATTAAGAAAATGGAACTAAATGCTAAATGAACTAAACTAAATGTACTGATGTCTTGAACTCCTGTCCTTAGGTGTCTGCCTTGCTGGGTCGTATCCCCTCCGCTGTGGGTTACCAGCCCACTCTGGCCACTGACATGGGTACCATGCAGGAAAGGATTACCACCACCAAGAAGGGTTCCATCACATCTGTGCAGGTAAATGAAGGTTGAAATGAAAATTTTGATCAATGGCAGTCCAGTTTACTTATTAATCCCATGGAAGTCGGTAGAGCAGTTGAGGAAGCAATCTCACTTGGTTTCACTGTCGTAGCTTTAGACTAAATGTTCTCGTTGCTTCCTCACAGGCCATCTATGTGCCAGCTGACGATCTGACTGACCCTGCCCCCGCCACCACCTTCGCTCACTTGGACGCCACCACTGTGTTGTCCCGCGCCATCGCTGAGCTGGGTATCTACCCCGCCGTGGATCCCCTGGATTCCACCTCCCGTATCATGGACCCCAACATCGTCGGAGCCGAACACTACGATGTCGCCCGTAATGTGCAGAAGATCCTCCAGGTTGGTTATGGCAGTGGTTCTCATTTATTTTTTGGTCGAGGACCCCCAAATGTATTTGACAATGGTCTGAAAAGGTTTTGTGCCAGGGACCCCAAAAGAAGATTTATTAACCTTTTCGATATCTACCATTTTTCTAGGACTACAAGTCCCTGCAGGATATCATTGCCATCCTGGGTATGGATGAGTTGTCTGAGGAGGACAAGCTGACAGTGGCCCGTGCCCGCAAGATCCAGCGTTTCCTATCGCAGCCCTTCCAGGTGGCTGAGGTGTTCACTGGCCATGCAGGCAAGCTTGTACCCCTCAAGGAGACCATCAGTGGATTCAAGGCCATTCTCAATGGTGTGTATTTAGACTTTCTCCTCGTTTGTGAACGTGACACATTTTTCGACGCCTACTGTCGTTAGTTTTTTCTACCTGGTACCTTTGTGTCTTGTCTGTTACATTAACTTGCCACTGGTAAAATGAAGTATATTGGTTGTCAACTTAAATGTTTGAATCAAAAAATAATAATAGGGTTATTGCAAAAGCTACAGTATGCTTTGGAAGATTATCAGTAGCTATGCAGAGTATGGCGCTTTAGTCGATGGGATTAACATGCAGTAACACCTGCAACATTCTTTAAGCATTTTTTAATACCATATCGTGCTATTTAATTTCTTATGCCTCGTTCTTGCCCTCCATACAGGTGAGTACGATCCCCTCCCCGAGCAGGCCTTCTACATGGTGGGAACCATCGAAGAAGTTGTTCAGAAGGCTGAGAGGATGGCATTGGAGCTTGCATAAATGCACACACCAAATAGTTTCCCTGGGGGGGTGAGGAATTGTTGGAAAGGTTAAGTAACAGAAGGGTCCCGTTAGCACTTGGTAAACATGTCCAAATGCAGAACATTTTGTTAAAAGTTATATTTAATGTTTCCTAAATGGAAGAAGAATAAAGTCTGTCTTTACTACAATGACTCAACTGTATATTTCCTAGGCGCCATTGTAACGAAGAAATGTCTTGTTCATTGTTCATAATGGGCTTTCTCTGAAATGGCTGTTAATGTGCTCATCCACTTTTGCCCACAAGATGGCGCTTGCATATGTTCAGCTACCTGTACTGTGTTGCAGCTTGATTGTCACAATGAAGTGATGAAATAAAACTGCAATTAAAGACTCAATGTGTAATTTCTTGTAGTACAAAGAAGAATATTACAAGTGGCTAAAGATCATTTACTTCCAGTGATCCCTACAGGTATCACTATTTAAAGAATTTTCCATGTTCACCTTACCAGATGCCAACACAGTCAAAGGTCCTGCTTTGCATAATTAAAAGTACTCCTGTTTTGTAACCTTGGTCAAACTTTTGTCGATGTTGACCCTTTTTCTGACTCAAGTCTGCAATAGGACCTTTCCAGAACTTTTTGTTTTCCATTTTTGGCGGGCACTAAATGGCAGTGACTGCATTGGCCCTTAGGGGATATCATGTACAACAATGAGTGTCGAAAGATATCTACAGTATCGTATTTGTCACCAAGATTACAGCATGCACATCTCTTTACCCGTAGAGAAAAGACTTAAGGGACAAATGGAATTGTTGCCTATAGTGAAGTGTTTCAGAAATAAAGGTCTAGCATGCCTCGAAGGAGTCATGCTAGACCTTCTGTCACTCTTGCAAGGTAAGCAGAATGATTGGTGAGCCTGACTATGCAATACATAATCGGAATATGTTCAGGGGGAAATGCATTTATTGGATGGATGAATGTGCACTCCAAACCAAAGTAATCCAAAGGTATTTAGATTATATTGCATGTAACCCTGTATGGGTTATGTAGTAATTGCAAACATGAACATGTAATTTGTATTTCTGAATACATTTCAAAGTAATCTCTCCCAAACATATTAATTAATTAAATACCAAATAAACTTGTATCCTTGGCAGTTCAGCCAAGCAGACAAGCTGATATGATGATCATTGATGTACCAAAGAAGAAGCAAATGGAGCAGCTGTTGAGGTGAGGTCTGAGGACTCTAGATTACTCTGGGCTGTGGGAGCGTCCCTCCAGGCTGTGGGATGCAGATGCACGTAGCACTTTCGTCCGCGCAGGCGCAGTGCAAGTCCATTGACAGCGCTGCAGGCTGAGAGCAGAGCAGCACAACATAGCAAGTCGAGTTGCAGTCACGTCCCTGTTTGAGACACCAAACAATATTTTTATTCATAAATAATGTTCCGGAGAAAACTCACTGCCCTGGATTATCACAACCCGGTTGGACTTGACTGTTCAGGTACGTTCTGAGGCTTTCAACGAGGCAACAGCTAGCTAGCCTGCTAATGCTAACGAGGCTGTTCGGATCCATCCATAGATGTGTTCGATCTGTAGCCTAAGATTTAGACTCATTCTTGTTAATGTATTTTATCGCTTCTTACAGATTGAACATTTCAGAATCTACGAGAGTCTAAATCTTAGGCTAGTTCCATCTGTAGATTCTGTACAGCCAGAGAGCATGACTTTATGCTTATGTATTGACATACATTGCAGATTGCACACTCAAACTCTAATTATAATAACATTCCTGTTGTGTTGTTTTAACAAACGTTTAATCAAATGAATGTTTGAAACCTGTGGAAGTTATCTTTGGCTAAGAGTGAGCCTGTGACCTCTGTCACACTGACTCACACAGCTGTGTGTGTGTGTGAGTGTGTGAGTGTGAGTGTGTGTGTGTGTGTGTGTGTGTGTGTTAACATTTTACAAATCATTCTTAGGGTTTTATTTGAGTCTGTGTCTTGTCTATCTAATGAATACGTTTGTTCTGATGTCCAGATGAGACAGAGTTTAGGAACTGCATTGTGTGGCTGGAAGACCAAAAGATTCGTCACTATAAGATCGAGGACAGGGGCAATCTCAGGAACATTCCCGGTTCAGAATGGCCTACTGCTTACCAGAAGGTGAGACCCATGCACAACCATGTTAGGAAGGAGCAGGTGTTTACAGCAAAACTGGATGCTATCTTGGACAAATTAACACTCACTCACAACCCCTGCACATGGAGAATTGTAGGAGTCGAGGCATTACATTTAGTTTGTCTCGGTTCCACAGATAAATATCCGATCTGCAAGCTACGTTCACATTGTTTGCCTCTTTCTTATATTATTTGACAATTTGCCCAATGTTTGACCAGTCATTGACTTATTATAGTATAGTTTGTTGATTACTTATGATGCAGTAATGGTCTTTTTTTCTTTTAATTTCATTGATGTTTTAAGGCATTGGCAAGACCTTAGATTGTTATGATCAGTACTTTATTTGGATTTTTTACAAATAAACAGAAAAAACAAACGAGCAACACCAACAGAATATGGATATTATGTATGAACACAAAAACATAATATAAAAAAGGATAGACAAATACAAATCAAATTAAGTTTAAATTAGTTTACACGACCAAACACGCAGCATCATCATATGTATACTAATATAAGACCGTAAACAATCAAAAGGGCATTGCCTGACCATGGATCACATCAAGGACCTGCAACATGACTGAGGAACACGCTCCACTTCGAATCATATTTATCTAACTGATTAGTGATTATTCATCTTAAAAGATAACTTCTCCAAAGCAGCCACAATACCAAGCTGAGTGAACCATACATGTGCTGGAGGCAAATCCTCAACAAGTCCTTACATTGTGACTTTGCTCTTTGCTGTCATAAGGGGATTGGGGAACCCCCTTCCCCCCCCATCCCATGCCCCTATGGCATGCCCATAATAGGGGTGCTAGCAGGGTTCATGTGGTTAAAGTGGTGCTGAGTTAATTTGCAATTTTGCACCTAGCTTAGATGAATCATGAAAGTGAAGTGAGTTGAATGATAGTTCCAGGACTAGTATTTATTTTGAATACCTTTTTTCCTGGCTCTTTAGTACCTGCAGGACCTGAACTGTCCATTCAGCGCTCAAGAGAGACAAGAGTCCATTGATTGGCTGCTGGGACTGGCTGTGCGCTATGAGTATGGAGACAATGGTAACTAAGAGCTGTTCTGTTGTCTGACTCGCTGTAATCATACATATGCTACCTGCTAATGATTACCACAGATGATTGATTCTCAAACAAGGACCCCATAACTCTGAGGGTGTACAAATGGACCCATCTGAACACTCTCAGAATTGACAGACCTGTACAGCTGCACCTTGGATTCCACTTTTAGAACCACTGGATAAGGAATAAACTCTTCTCATATGTTGTTGTTTTTTTGTGGGAAATAGAATGGAAGTAACACTCACTGGACTGTGGAGACACTACACATTTGTGTTGCATGTCTGTGTACTTGAATGATGCACTATTAAGGATGACCACTAGAGGTCACTATTATAAAACAAAGATATCACACTGCTGCCAGCTATTATCAGTCTCTCCATTTATCTTCAGGAAGACAATTTCCTTAGTACCATATCATAAAAAATAACGTTTGGAGTGTGGCTATTCATAGTCCAGTTTTACGGTGAAAAGGTGACCACCAAAAGATGTGTTGGGTCACGGGTTACCACTGCGGTGTGACGTCATGTAGTTTTCGGTGGACACCTTCACCGAAAACTGGACTATGAATAGGCCTTTACTCATCATTATCTGTGTTTGTTTATTTGTGTATGTCTGTGTTACGGTCTAGTGGAGAAGTACAAGAACTGTCAGCCGCTGTCCACCACCTCCGACAACGGTGATAAACCCGTCGATCCCCTCGTCAACCTGGACAGTAAGCTGCTGCATTGATCTTTTCACATGGCTGCCATTTTGCTCTTCAACTGTTCTCTGCCTGCTAACAAATCTAGACCAGAGGTCCACAAAGGCCCCTTTTCCACCTGAGTTGAACCAGTTCGGTTCTTTTTATCCTTCAGTGTTTCCACTGAAAATGAAAAAGTTGGTACGGGACCAAGGATTCCAACCAAGAATCTAGAACGGAACCAGTTCTAGAACCAAAGTATTTTGGTGGAAAATGGGCCAAAACAAGTGTGTTCCTTGAAGGGTTCCAGAGGGAAAGCAACATGAGGAGGTGTGTGTGTGTGTGTGTGTGTGTGTGTGTGTGTGTGTGCTTTCAGGTAATAATCCAGATTTCAAGGCTGGAGTGATGGCTCTGGCAAACATCCTGAAGATACAAAGACATGATGACTACCTGGTCATGCTCAAAGTCAGTGTTCGCTGTTTGTACGGAGTGAACATTTATTTAACGTAGATTATTTTGTATTAGTTTTATTATTATTTTGCGAGTGTCGAACAGAGCTGCTTTGATTCTATAAACTCCTTCTAAATCCTGACCTAAGTTTTCTGAAAAACTTCAAAGATTTATTTAAAAATTACAAAACATTTATATTGCTCTACTATATATATTTTGTACACAAATGGGTTCCCGTCTTGAAAGGTATAGTTACAAATAGGGGGTCCCGCCCCTATGGATTGGCTTCCTCAGTGTTGTGGTTTGTGTCATGTTGTGATCTGTGTCTTACTCTTACAGGCCATCCGCATTCTGATCCAGGACAGACTGAGTCCAGAGGCCATCTCCAAGGCCAGCCAGACTAAAGAGGTACAGAGCTGGACATGACCTTCTCATTTGTGATTTAATAGGGTGTCTGACTAATGATGTGTCCGGCCCAAATTTCAAATTGTGCTTCTGTTACCTACTACAAATACTATTAACATTGAGTGACTGCAGTTTCTTCCAGCGGTGAAACGTCCCTTGGCTTTAAGTGTCTAATCTCTTGTCCTCCATCTCTCCTTGTGTCTCCCTTCCTCTATTCCTCCCCTCATTCTCTATGTCATCTCCTCTGCAGGGTCTTCCAGTTGCCTTGGACAAACACGTTTTGGGTTTTGACACTGGAGGTCAGTGCACGTGTGTGTGTGTGTGTGTGTGTGTGTGTGTGTGTGTGTGTGTGTGTGTGTGTGTGTGTGTGATTTTTAATTAATCAATGATTCATCGTTAACGTGAATCAGCTATCAATTAATTTATCATTTGCATCCCTAAACCCAGTACTTTAACTCAAAAACAAATTTGACTGTAGCAACTTTCACTTGACAAGGAATATTCTTGGAAAGGAAAGTTCTCTGTCCACCACTGCAATGTCTGCAAATAAGTATTTCTGGTAAACGCTATCCTTTCCCGCTCACCACACCCCTTCAGATGCCACGCTGAACGAGGCGGCTCAGATCCTGCGTCTGCTGCACATAGAGGAGTTGCGTGACCTTCAGACCAAGATCAACGAGGCCATAGTGGCCGTTCAGGCAATCATCGCAGACCCCAAGACAGACCACCGGCTGGGCAAGGTCGGCAGATGAGAGGAGGAGGAGGGGGATGAAGTTCAAAGAAGAAACATGTTTTGTTTTGATTTCAAGATAGTGATGGAAAAATGGCTCTCTTTTTTATTTCTTTTTTTGTTATGTTTCAAAGTACACAAGCTTGGGTGGAGTTTAAAATGGGGAATGGATGCTAAACTACAACTGACGCTTCTGAGTCCCGGGACAAGCCGAGCTCTGTACATAAGAGGGGAGAGGGAAAGTGCTATATAGGACTTTAAAATAAACTAAAACAAGTTGCTATACTGTCAATTGTCAAATGTCTGACGCAACAAAATGTCTTAGTAAAGTAAAGTCACAGCTCTTATTTTTTTCTACATCAAACTGAAAAATGTACTTTCCTGTAAATATTTCTTCAAAATCTAGAGCCAAGGGTCAGACCTTGATTTGGAAAATTAGATATGATCCTCATATTTTCTCTAACATCCAACAACAATATGGAGATGCACATCTTCATTCAATAAGAGATTTATAGATCAACAGTGACTCTTACATTAATATCTCAATACATCATGTGTTAGAAGCTTTTATTAAATAGATTTTTTAAGGGAGGCATTTTCAGAACTGAAGTTTAATTTTAACGTAAAGGTGTTTTCTTTTGTTCTGAATTGAGTTGGTGACAGTGGTCATGGAATGTATGTTGAAATATACATCAATCATCAAACACTACCCGTCTGCGTCTTTTTATGTGGTGTGCCTTTTATGTTACTTAACAAAGAAATAATATCCATTTAATTCCAGTAACACCACACCATGAGGAAATATGACTTTGTTCCCTATAGGCAAGTGAGGTAAATTGGACATTATTGACATTATTTGTTCATTAGAATTTTGTTTTAGTCCTATTATGAGATGAAATCCACAATGCCAATAATTGTTTTCTCTGAAAATCCTGTGATTGTGTGTCTTTAAAATAATACTTTTTGCTCGGCTGAGGTTGGCTTTGGCTGTGTGAAATGTCTCTTCTGTATTTTTGTTAAAAGTGGGAAATTTGGTATTTTTTTTTATATTGGCCTAGAATATTGTCTATACATTACATACGTTTCGTGAATCCACCTACTGACCAGGTGTCAGTATTGAATTATTTTACAGAGGGTTATATGTGACCCTACCATTAATGACCTATAGGCCTATAAGGCAATTTTTTCACAATTTCATTATGCTTTTAGTAAAGTCAACACAATAACCTTTAACACTAAACTTAAGGTGTTTAAGAAAAGTTTGTTTCCACCTATTCATGTCCACTAGCTGTCATTTTGTTTCTTGTCTTGTAAAAAAAATCAAGTCAGTTTGACAATTCTTTCTGTATTTAAAGGCCATTTATTTTAAATTCAATTTCCCAGGTCATCATTTTGTACCTGCAGTTGAACTGCATTAGTGTTTTTCTTTACTTTCGGACAAAACAAAAACCTGTTTCCGCCCGGTCTCGAACCGGGGACCTTTCGCGTGTTAGGCGAACGTGATAACCACTACACTACGGAAACTTGAGTGTTCCCTGTTTATATTTTATAAAATAAAAAATATATTGTCTCTGGGTTTTTAGGCATGTTACACCATCTATTTAGGCTACTGGTGATGTGGGTCAGAATATAATTTTTGATTGAAATTGATTGAAATATTTATTAACAGTTTGTAGAATTTACAGTACATTTTAAGCACAAACTCAATACAAAGACTGTCAACTGTGAGTGGACGACCCAATTAAGCATTACACTTGTTTACAACAGGGTCCACATTGTTCAATTCATCAAAACATTTAAAGACATACAGACATTTAGAGACATACAAATAGACATTTCTATGTAGCTAAAGTACAGAACAGGAATTCATCATATGGGAAGCAAAAAAGGGAAAAGATACAATATACAGTGAGGGAAAATGGGGGGGGGGGGGGGGGTGGGGGGGGATTCAGATTTTACAGAGGCCAGTTTCGAATTGCAGCCATCCGTAGGTGCCCTTTGAGAGCGGTTTTGAAGGAGTCAAGGGATTCACATGTCTTAATGACTGTTGGTAGGGCGTTCCACATTTTGGTGGCATAGGAGCGAAAAGAATTTAGTCCCTTGTTTGTGCCGAATCTGGGTTGTACATGGTTTGTTGCACTCCCTCTGGTGTTGTGGGTGTGGACTTCGTTTACATTAAGGAAGTATTTAGACAGGTACATGGGTATCTTGGTGGTGTATCGAATCTTGTGGACCAGACCCATTGCAAGATGCTGTACTCTGTCGTCGACCCTAAGCCATCCCAGCCTGTCAAAGTGGGCAGGGGTGAGGTGGGTTCGGGGGGTGAGGCCAAGTAGGAGCCTGACCAGTTTGTTTTGGGAGGTCTGGAGCCTTGTTTTAAGGGCCTTTGAGGTGCTGTGGTACCAAGAGGTGGATGCATAGTCAAAGAAACCTTGTACGAGGGCTCCTGTTAAGGTCTTCAAGGTGTTTTTGCTGACCAGTGAGGAGATCCTGTAAAGGAATCTTGTTCTTTGATTGACTTTTTTTATTACGTTGGTGGCCATTTTATCACCGGAAAGATTGGCCTCCAGGATGGAACCTAGGTAGGTAATTTCATCTTTTCGTGTGATAATATTGTCACCCACTCTAACCAAGAAGCCATCTGCCTTGCTGAGTTTACTATTTGATCCGAAGAGGATGGATTCAGTTTTTCCCAGGTGTAAGGATAGTTTGTTATCAGCGAGCCAGGTGCAGATTCTACCGAGTTCAGAGCTGAGGGTCTTTTCAACCTGCAGTTTGTTCCTGTCCGAGACCAGCAGTGCTGAGTCATCTGCGAACAGGAACAAGTTGCAGTCACAAGCTGAAGTCATGTCGTTAACATAAATTAGGAACAGTAAAGGCCCTAGTATGCTTCCTTGTGGGACGCCACAGCTCACTGGGAGGGGAGGGGACAGTGTTCCGTTCACCTCCACCATCTGTTCTCTCCCCTCCAGGTAGGATTGCATCCAGCTCACTGATGTGCTATCAAAACCAATAGCTTTAAGCTTGTTAACCAGTATGGAGTGGTTCACGGTGTCAAAAGCCTTTTGGAGGTCCAGCATGACCATGCCGCAGTATTTTCCAGCATCCACCTCGTGTTTGATGTGATCGCTCAAATAGAGGAGGCATGTGTCAGTGGAGTGGGATGTTCTGAAACCAGATTGGAACTCGTACAGCAATTTATTAGAGGCAAGATACTTTTCAACCTGTTCATAGACTATTTTTTCCATCACTTTCGAGATGGAGCTTAGAATAGAAATAGGGCGGTAGTTGCCGGGTTCTAATTTACTCCCTTTTTTGTACAAGGGGGTTACTTTGGCCAGTTTAAAATCTTGGGGGACCTGTCCCTGTTTGATGGAGAGGTTAACTATGTGGGTGATGACTGGAGCTATGGAAAAGGCTGAGTCTCTGAGAAATTTGGAGGGAATATTGTCATGGCCAGTGGCCTTGTGGGGTTGGAGGGCACTCAGTTTTTTAAGTACCTCCTCGGTTGTTACCATTGTCATTTTAAAATCATCTTTACAAACACCAAGGTTTTTGTAGAAGGCTTTGATGTGCTCTACACCAAAACGCCCAGAGTGGGAGGGCAGTTTGCTAACCAGCTTTGTTGCAATGTTTGTAAAGAAGATGTTCAAGTGGTTGGCTACATCGAGTTTGTCAGTGATGAGGGTGTTATTCGATTTGATGTTTATGTTAGTAAACCTGGTTTTTAGTTTCCGACCACAGCCTAGTTGATTGTTTAGTAACTTCCATAGCTCCCGAGGATTGTTTTTGATTTCCTCGGCTTTATCATTGATAAAGTTACATTTGGCTGATTGCGGGACTTTTGAAGTCCATGGGATATAACTAGCCTTAGATTTGCCTATTTTTGCGCAAATGTATAACATTTCTTAACAAATCAATTATATTTCATCAACTGGTCATCAAAACCATATACATAGATCCCTATGAAACATCCCAGAAAGTTTAGTCACGTTTTATTTTCTTTATTTTTTAATGTTTAATCGTGTTTACTTTAGTATATCTTCCTGTTACACAAAAGCCACGTGCTCCAACCGGCCAATCAGATGGTCGTTTGTTTTTTTACTTGATTTAAGCTCCAATCACACGCAAGCAAGAAGGCGGATACATCTTCCACAGCTGACATCATCGCTGACCAATCGGGTCAGTTGATCTGTGGGGGCTGGGCGCGGCGATGGCCAATGGGCTGTCGTATCGGTTACGTGGGCGTGGTTACAACGCTCGCTTTGGAGATTCCCCAAGATTCCCTCGGAAACTGGCCTGGATGACGTCACGTGGCTCCACAATGGAGCAATAGGTACCATAATACTCTAAGGTACCAGTACTCAGAAGTAGCATTGCATTACCAAAATGTTAAAAAAAGAAGGCGCGTATTAAACATTTTACTTTAGTGAATATATATAGATGAATATATATACCGGTAGAATGAATATAGTGATTGATTGATTGAATATGGTACTGTTTGCAGGGGGAAAAAGCACAAAACACCATGATAAAGCATTACACTTGTTTACAACAGGGTCCACCATTTGTAACTAAAGTCTTCAAATAACTGTAAAAACGAGTAAAAATTACAACATTGGAAATTCTCATGTAAATTAGTCCAAAAATGTAGTTCCTTTGAGCCAAGATGGCGGCTCACTGACAGCCAGTTTCCGTATTAGTGGAGAGAATGAGGGGGTGTGTCCAAACTGCATCACAGCTGATCTGCTGCCTTTTTTTTTACCCAAGTTGTTTTTTTGCAGAGAGAGAGCAGCTTTGCAGAGATTCTTGTCAGAGGGGTATATCTCTCTTTCTGTAAGACCTTTTCTTGTCAGAATGTTTTTATTATGCCAGCGTTTTAAACTCCAATTCCTTCCTTCCGACATACACCGGGATTTAAAACACCAGAGCGTGGCTTTTCAACAACAATGCCTCTCCTTTTTGGAATGAACTGCTTTTTTATTGTTGCGGGTTTTTTGCACGGGACTATAGGTTGTTTACCATCGCCTTTTCCTTCCTAATGCACGCACGAGTGAAGAAAACAAAAAAAAACACTTAAGTTTGGGCCTAATAATAAATGTAATAATTCCAGTGGGTTGGTGCACGCACACTAAACCCCTCCGAGTGCCAGCCGTCGCTTTTTTGTTGTTGATCACCCAGATCTCGAGATGTTTTCGTACCAAAATGAGGTCAACCCCAGCAGCAGCAATGTGGTGTTTACCTCCTCGACAACAATAAGGGAGCCCGGGCTGCGTGCAGACGCCACCGGCGGCGGGGGGACTGCTGCAAACGCACCGCTCATCATCTCCCCTAGCCTAGAGCTGAGCATCACCATCATTTACACCGTCCTGTACTCCTGTCTCTTCGTCTTCGTCTACCTTCAGCTGTGGCTCATCCTGCACTACGGACACAAGCGATTCAGCTACCAGAGCGTGTTCCTGTTCCTGTGCCTGCTGTGGGCAGCGCTCAGGACCACCCTGTTCTCCTTCTACTTCAAGAACAGTACTGTGGCGCAAGCCAGCCGGCTGCAGCCCCTCGTCTACTGGCTGCTCTACTGTCTGCCCGTCTGCCTGCAGTTCTTCACCCTGTGCCTGCTCAACCTGTACTTCGCACAGGTAAATGTTAAATGTATGCAGTCAGTCAGTGTGCGCCAGACTGTGTCTGCTGAGCTGTGTTTGTTTTCCTGAGATTTTATTGCACAGCTTGTGTTCTGTATTCTATGCGTTTCACAGTGTTTGTTACTAGGAATGATTCATGCTGTGTTTTTATTCTTGTCTTTGTGAGTCCTTTCTGTGATAAGTGCTACTGCTATATAAATACATTTTGATTTAACTTACTTATAATACTTACAGCCAGGTAAATTGACCCCAACCCCCCCCCCCCCCTATAACTGTGTGTGTGTGTGTGTGTGTGTGTGTGTGTGTGTGTGTGTGTGTGTGTGTGTGTGTCTGTGTGTGTGTGTGTGTGTGTGTGTGTGTGTGTGTCAGTGTGACACACCTTGCACATTGTGTGACCTGATTTCATTAAAACGGCTGACATTGCAATATTTGCCCCCATTGTTTCATATTCCATGATGTTAATATACAGCAATCACAGCCCAACTGTTTAATCTTTATCGATACACAATGCCCTGTTCTGCAATAACATCTACTCTAAAGAGCAGAGGGCTCCAGTTGAGCCGCTCCACACAGTCTATTCTAGTCTAGTAAGCATTTGGCCTGGGTCGTATAAGACACAGATGGGTAGAGATTTTGAAGCCGCGCTCCATAATGGAAGCAGCTGGGTAAGGTGGCTCGCTGCCTTAATGGAGATGATAGTCTGATCCTTATAGTCTGTGCTGTGGTTTATCCCATAACCCATATGCATGTACTGTCTGTGTGCCATACATGTAGATTATCAAAATAATTGATAATGAAAAATATCGATAATCCATAATTTAATAAAATAATCAATACATCATTATTAATTAATAAGCCTATTTCGGGCATGGGGAAAAGTACTGAAATTAGCCGATGTACAAGCATAAATACATGTGTATATTATGTACATACATTGCTCAAAGCTGCTGAAGTGCCCTCGATGCAAGGACAAACCTGACATACAGACTAGCTAGATGTGGTCATGTAAACTGTAAAGCACTGGTTCTCAAAGTGGGTTCCTTCAGGCGGTTGGTTCCAGGCGGCTGGTTCCCAGCCAAAAACGAGGAACAGTTTAAACATCCATTTGCCGATCTACAGACTACAGTACAACTGGTTTGATGCGTTGTTGTGAGCTTTTAGATTGGCTATTTTCTAAAATTGTTGGACAAATCGTACCTTATGGGGATCCATCCATCCATCATGCCACAAAATATTTTCGATACAGGGGTCCGGGGCCAAATACATATCAACCTGGTGTCTACTGACATGAAAAAGTGATATAAATGAATGGCGTGCCGCGTGGTGCTGTTATTGTGTATGAGTCAGTGCTTTGAGAGAAAGAGGCTCCTACAACTTCATGCATGGTTAATTTTAAACTGGAAACAGAGTGGAAAGACTAAAGAGATACACACACGCATTCATACAAAATGCTTGTCACAGTCGAGCATTTTCATATATCTTCTATTAGGTTGTCTGTTTATCTATAATTGGCCAGCCAGATTGTGAGAGGCCACACGTCTCATTATAGCATCATCCAGTAATATAATAATGGTGTGTTTATCCTAATGTTGTATTATGCCAGTAGCCGCTCCTGGCATAATGGAATATTAAGATGCCTTACTTAATATTAAGATATTAAGGCAAATGGATGTTTAAACTGTTCCTCGTTTTTGGCTGGGAACCAACAAAATCATAATCTTTCTCTCTCACATAGCTACACAAACACACTGTAATGGTGTTCCCTGCTGCAGCTATTGTATAACCATGCACTTCTAGTTTATCACAGCTGCTTCCCATCCAGGTGATGGGAATTAAGACACCCATATAATATTGCATTTGACTTTCGGTGGATCAGTATTGGCAATTACGCAGCCGATGTCATGTGTAATTTTTTACATTTTGGGCATGTCAAGCTCACAACACGTTGCAAATTTGTGAGCTTGTAGATCGGCTGTTCATGAATTGTCTATTTGTTTTGTTTTTAAAATGGATTAGAACTTCTTGTACTTACTCTCCTAAATGGGGATCAGCATCGAACCCAAACATCTGGCTCTTCTAGTCGTAACATTGCTTTTGTGCCCCATAGGACAGTGGTGCATAATAGAGACCCATTTGAAAGGTTGTCAAGGTCGGGGTCCTTCAAAGATGTCATGGGTTATATACAGTATGTTTTATAGCCCAATAAATATTGTGGTTCCAGACAGTGTGATATCGTTCGCTATCGGATGAAAACCTTGTAGTTTTCATCAGGATATGAAACACCTGTGTTCCAAATGGATCCACATCGTTGGTTATTATCAATGTCGTTATTATTTAGTCACAACCTCTTGTTGATGCTTTTCTTTGGTTCAGTGTTCATGAAAACCCACAGAGCAGTGAGCACACAGACAACCATTTTCACTTTAAACTGAAAATTGTCACAATAGATTGGCATATTTTTGTGTGACACTATTGTCCGAGTAGGGCATCTTTGGAAATCATTAAAAGTAGAGAGATGTGGAGATATGAGATTTCTGCCCGACAGCAACAATATGTAATATCCAGAGTATCACGCAGCTCCCCCCCTGTGGATGTCTGTGTGTGCTATATATTGGTTGGCTTGATTAACTACGGCTCGGGATGTAAAATGGGCCACAACTGCATTTTTTGTGTGGTGTGCAAGTACAGATCTATGCATGCTCAGACTTACCTGGCTGGGCTTATGCCCAATTAGGACAGTAGGCCATTGTAGAAAGGGAAAATATAGTACTTATTTTGTATAGAGTCATCCCAGTCACCCCACCCCAATCATCAACACGTTGTGTCTAGGCCTGTCAGCTGTCACATTGATTGGTGCCTGATTGCAATTCTATTAGAAATAATCAGTTATTTTTGCATAATCGTCAGAATCGTTTCCATTCGTGTGTATAAATTCATCTGTTGGAAAAATGTTCTACAAGCTAGGTCATTGTCAGTCATTTATGTTGTCATATCAAGTTGTCATATCTGCCCTGTGCAATCTTTGTTGACAAAGCCTAAAAGGAAAACAGAACTGTAATTTAGATTTATATGTTCCAATGTTCAACTCCAAATTCACACTTAAATTTCAATTTCATGATCGTGACAGCCCTGTGACCCGCTCTCAGAGTTAAAATAACATTTTGCAGTGTAGTCTCAAAGATAAAAGAAAATGTAATATAAATCTTATAAAACTATGGTTCCTTGAAATGAAAAATGTTGAGTATCACTGGTCTAGCAGACCCTGGGTTGTATCCAAAGCTTTACCTTTGCTGACCTCCAATTCAAAGATGGCATGCTGTGAATGCATGTTGTTTTTGTGAACGGTGGGATAACTGCTCTAGAATGAGCACTGTGGTACTGTCCATTGTGTTGATGGTCAAGTTGAATCGATCTTAGAGATGGCTGCATCAGTTGTACCTATAGGTTGAACGCATGAAGAAGGATCACTGACACAATACCACTAATGAAAAGTAAATATTGTTTGGTTATTTTACCTTTATATGAGATGTTCGTTGTCACCTCATTTTAAAGGGACACTTTAATCCCTGTAATCCAAAATGCACTACCAGTACAGTATGTCCTAGAGTCTTCTTCATATAACAAAAGCTGCAGTGTATATTTAGATGTCTTCCCTGCATCCCAGCAAAGGACAAACGCACAGTAAGTAGTTTGTATGCTGATCACAGATATGGCTGATTTTGTAGAAGTCATAGTGCAAGTGTTTGTGTAGACCAGTGGTTTTCAACTTTTCACAATAATGTGCAAGTCAAAATCTCAAGCACCTTATGTCTATAGATTTTCATTATGGAGTATGGGCTCAAATTAACTTCAATTTATTTCATGTCATTATTACAAAATTTATAAAATTGCCCCCTAAAAACACGGTTCTCGGTTATTCGGTCTGAAAAAGTACTCGACAGAATAATCGCAACGGAGATGATCATTAGTTGCAGCCGTATTGGTGATTGGTGATGCTCAGGCGTGTTGTGAAGTTGAACGTACGATCTATCCGACTGCATCATTTCTGTCACATGAGGAAAGGCGACCACAGTCATGAACATTCACATAATGTGAACAGATGTCTCGCAATGTTTAGGTGTTTTAATTGCCCATGGTGAGAATGGGTGAAAGAAAGATTTCCTTCCCTTTGTCTAACGCATTATTTCTGTTGCAAAATAATATGTTTCCTTCAGACGGGACTCCGGAAGACTCTCTCTGGGTCCCATACTGTACTTTGTTAGATGCAGATGTTTATTCAAATATTTTTACCTGGACAGTTCCCTGTTTTGCACTGAACAACACACAGTACTGAATACATGTGAACAGTGTTCTATTCAGCTGGAAAAGACTGCCTGCCAAATGTCTCTGTCAGAGTGTGTGTGTGTGCATGGACACACACACACGCCAGCGTGTGCAAGAGAGTGAATGGGGTAGAGTAGACAGTCGGTTACTCACAGTTGTTGTGTAACAGCTGCCCTCTCCAACTATCAAAGACTGTTTTGCAACACACACACACGTTTCAGTGACCAGGCCTTTGGAGCTTTAGATGTAGGTGGTGAATTTTACATGAGGTTATGGTTTGTGTTGGAGAATCGTATAGTCAGCTACCTATAAACATAATCGTCGTATGGTAATGGTTCTCAAACCTTTTCATGTCACGGACTCCCAAATTAGTATACATTTATCCACGGACTCCCATCTGAAAATAGTTGGTGGCAGCCATTACAAGATTTGCTTTGTTAAAATGTATAAAAAACAATTTTTTATTTTTTTTAAATTGTTGAAATGCTTGTAGATCGGCTATTTTCAAATGGCTGATGTACAGTATGTAGGGGTTAGGACGGTTAAAGTGGTTGAACTGATGCTATATTATGATGCTATATTAACTAATTTAACTAAATTAACTGGGGACCCCCTTCTGACCCCATTTTGAGAACCACTGTCCTCTAATGGAACCCATACAACTGCTGTCTGGAAAGACACAAACGCATTCAGACATCCTGAATGGATGATGTGGAGGAAAATATTAGATTGCAACACTGTCCTCCATGTCGTTGATCAACTTAGCTGATTTGGGGTTGGGTAATGAGGCTGTTGGAGTCTTGTGATTGGTGAACCAACGTCCTGAGTCAGCTGACCTGTCCTCAGTCTCAACGAGGAACTTCAGTCTTCACATGTGAAGAGTTTGACCTAGGGCTCATTCAGAAGCACTGTTGACAACTTAGCAATTTTCTTAATAGATTTAGCAACTCTTCAGACTTGAGACTACTATACCAACGTTCCTTCTTTTCCTTTTTTTTCTTTTCTTTCTACGAATGGCACAGAGTGACAAATTTAGCTGCTTTTTAAACTTAATTTGGCAATTTTAGCAACTTCTGAAGTGTCTTTGTTCATTGTGCATTTGAGGTCAGCAGTAGTGAGTTTTAGTATATTAAAAAATATTACATTTGCAGTGCACCACGCAAGTCTGGAACGATGCAATTTGGGAATACAATGTGTAGACAATGTGTACATGTTACCTGACATGTTCATATGTCAGGCTTATCTCACATTTTCTGATATGTACAGTAATATTGTGAAGCGGTACAAACGTGAAGCAAAGCTCAGCCAATCAGTGAGGCCGACTGGTCGAGTTAGCCAATCGGTGTCACGTTGTGAGCTTGTAGATGACATTAGTTTTACCTATAATGACACCCTGCATAATTGCTGTTACAAAATTACCAATGTCGTCGCAAAAGTCTAATGGTGCGTTCACTCGGGCAGACGCAAAGACAAATGGGAGTGTCATTGACTCATTTTGAGCATCATTACGTCTTTGCATCGTCATGCCGTTGGCTTCCATTGACAATGAATGGTATACTGCGTCTTTGCGTCTGCCCGTGCATGTGAACGCAACATAATAATGGCCGACATGTCAGCCAAACCAATATGGTCTACTCCGGACCTCTGTTATTTGACTTTCTTGGTCACATAATGTTGGTAAGCAAAGGGCTAGCAGCTAGGGTGATTTCAGCCAGGCCAAGTGCAAATTGTCAGCACTACCCAGGCTATTAATCTCAAAGAAAACCATTGATATACTCTAATCGTGCATTTTGTAATTCTAATACTGCAGCTGGCTCACTGGGCTGCTGTTCTCTCATCAGATAGTTGAGTGTAGCTGACAGATTCCTAACAAAGTTTTCTGGTACAAAATCTCTGACATTCAGCTGAACAAACCTCAGGCATTAGCAGCCCCGTTAAAAGCTAGAGGTAGACGGTGGTCTAGTCTAGTACTGTGGTTCTCAAAGTGGGATCCAGGGACTCTCAGGGTCCCGGTAGGGCAGTGGTTCTCAACCAGTGTTCCTTGAGGGGGTTCCAGGTGGTCCCCAGCTAAATGATGGAGAGTTGGTAACCAAATGGACCCTTATAGATATTCTTATGGGTCAACTTGGTTTCATTTTGCGTTCTCGAGTTAAGGGAAAGAGAACATTATTGTTAAAACACCTATTACTTAATTTACAAGAAGTCTACACATAATTCGAGAATGTAGAAGAATTGTAAACGGTTGCCTCCTATGGTACCAACATCAATAAAGCATGGAAATGGGGACAGAATCTTATCCAACAACGAAACATTCTTTAGTTTTGTGTCTGCGAGGCCAAATCTCAACTGGTGGCCCGTGGCTTAAATGCTGAATAACTAATGGTCCTTGATATGAAAAAGGTTGAAAACCACTGTGTTAGGGGGTTCAAATTGACCTGTACAGTCTGCAACTGACGGTATACAAATGGAACCAAATTAACCCTAACGGGTCCATTTGGTTCCATTTGTATACTGTACTGACATTCAGTCCTTGAATTTTAAAGGTTTGAGAACCACTGGTCTAGTACTGTCTAAAATCAAGATTGCCTTTGGATCTAAAAATGTTGCATCACTCGGGCTCTAATCCACTGACTGCAGTCCACCGCCTGACAACCATCCACTTCAGTCGGCATTGTGGACGGAGCAGTGAATTGACAACGAGGGGCCACGCCATACAATATGAACCGCAATACATACAGTATGTGTGGCTCCAAACCATAGGAAGGATGGATGCAAAGAGACACATTTCAAGGACAGCTGTGTCTAATGGGGTGAATGAGAGGCTTAAATTGCCTAAATTCCACTGGGCAAGGTGCCGTGGTGTCAGGGATCTCTTATAGCTCGGGACCCTGATACCAAATCACTGAATAGCAGGTCTGTTGTAGAGAAAGTTGGTCACACACAGACTATAAACCGAGTCTGAATGAGATGTATTTCTGTTGAGTTTAACTCTGGTTACTTTTCCCTTCTCCTGGGGCTGTTGAATGGGTTCTATTCCAACCAGTGTTATGTTTGCTAAGAGGTCGTTTTGCGTGCTCACACTGTCACACAGATACTCATCATTATGGTGGCCAAAAGTCTCTGCATTGGCGCTGAACTTACATGGTAACATTGTTATTGTTGGTACTGCAGCTTGCCCCCTGATAAAACATCATGCTGTTATGACATGCTGTACCGTCGGACACACGGGTTGTGGAAATCCTTCGTACCGTTTGCTTTTTTCATGAGTCAGATACAAGTTGTGTCATGTGATTTAGTTCCCCTTAAGATTTCTCTCTGTCTGTCTCTCTCTCTGCCACCACCATTTTATAAAGAATATTTTCATTTGTAATAAAACAAAAGCCACATTCCACCCCACAATCCAAAAGATATTCCGAGTATCATCTTTGAAGTTTTGTCACCCATGTGCGTTACTAAATAAGGTTTCCATCCACTAATCCTGACCCTATGCCAATTTCATTTTGACAACCTTCCCACTGTTGGTATGTTATATCAGGCTGCTTTCTCCTTTGTGTTACCTCTGCTCAGTAAGGCACAAAGACAATATTTCTAAATGTGTGTGTGTTATGTTTGCTTGAACGCACGCACGCACGCACGCACGCACGCGCACACACACACACACACACACACACACACACACACACACACACACACACACACACACACACACACACACACACACACACACACACACACACACGCTTCTATTACTATACCTTACCCCAACACATGACATGTGGCGTGGTGTTGACTGATGGCTTCATATCTAGGTTTCTAGTCAGTCAATAATATTTGCACTAGACGGATCGTGTGTGTTTAAGTTGAATATTTACAGTGATTTACTCTCATAATGAGCCGATTCATCATTACCCATCATACTATAATTCTAACGTGTGTGTGTGTGTGTGTGTGTGTGTGTGTGTGTGTGTGTGTGTGTGTGTGTGTGTGTGTGTGTGTGTGTGTGTGTGTGTCAGAAACACCGCATTATCTCCTCATTGCCTGCACCAATCGCTTTTCACACAGGCATTGACCATATGAATATGGAGGGCGTAACGGAGCCCTTTTTTCGATTTGACACATTAATGATTAATAATGAATTTATTAGTGAATAAAAAATGCGACCCGGGCGCAGTACCCCCCGCGGCCACCGGGGGGGGGGGCAAATATCTCACAACGGGTAAGGACTAGTATAATTAATTAATTAAGGAAGGCTAAACCCTTTCATCTATGACAGCATTGACATGTCCTTTCTGTTCGTCTGTTTGGACTAATCAAGTTTAGCCTAAAGTCACTTAGAAGCTAATTGCCCCCCACACACGGGGGGGGGGGGGGTAACCTTGTGTCCAAAACCATTACATTACTATCAACTTCTTAGGCATTGGTTTGATTTAGTCCTCACACGCAGACAACACATACGCAGGGTCGCATGCGTGCGTGCGTGCGCGCGCGCGCACACACACACACACACACACACAACAACAGTGAAAAACAAGTCATAAGATTCTGTGTGTGTGTGTCTTTTACTTTGTTACAAATCGAGCACTGTGTGTGTGTGTGTCTCTCTCTCTCTCTCTCTCTTTTGACTGTCTGTGATTTGAATGTATACACTGGAATTTGTCACAGGCTCTGTTAAGTTCACACTATCCTCCCAAGTGGAAGCAATGAATAAGTGTTTATTTTCCTTGCCGGCAGCATTTGCTGAACGAAGCCCCTCGGTTAGATTGCAAACAGCGAACAGACCAAGAGTTCACCAAACACATACTTTATATTTCCTGTTTTCTTTCTGAACTTAAGAAATTATTATTATACATTATTGTTCTAAATGTGATTTCATTGCTTCTATCTGTCTCACTGTCTTTCTCTTTCTCTGCCTTTGTCTCTGTCTGTCTGTCTGTCTGTCTAGGTAATGTTTAAGGCCAAAGCCAAGTACTCTCCAGAACTCACCAAGTACAAGTAAGTCTGTGTTTTTGGTTTGGTGATAATCTGTGGTTTTTCACCAAATAAATGGAAGATGACTTGTTGACAAACCGTGTCGTATAATATTTATGATGTTATTTTGCCAAATAGTTTCTATTCGTCTACTTTGGCAACCATAAAAATTGGGTTTATTATTTTTTATAACCAAAAATAAACACTACCCTTGCGGCGATGCCCTTGGCTGAACTTGCTTTCTTGCGGCGATACCATTGGTCTTTATGAGCAAGTGCAAAATCTGGTGGTAACACTTGCTATGCATCTATAATGCATTATAAACATACTTATAATGCATTATATTATGCATATATTATATCATAACACTGTATAATTGTAGTTATAAGCAACCATAAATACTCAACATGATTGATAAAAAGTATAATATAACGCATTTTTAAGCATTTTATAATTACTTATAAGATCATATAATACTTGCAAGGATTATAGTATACCGGTATATACATTATATATCACAATTTGTTATACAAGCGCTGTAGTAATGTTCACTGTTATAATGCATTATAGTGTAATTATAAGTCACTTTAAGTGGTCATTCTATACTTTAGATAAAGTAATGGCATTTCTGATGTGTAGACAGGTACCTATTGTCGTGTTCTTGCATAAATGTGATGACTACTTATAGTGACTTATAATCACACAATAATGCCTTATAACATAATTATAATGCAGTAAAGTGATGCATTACATCACATCTGCATAGACTCCATATTTGGGCATGCCTGAAAAATAACTGCATATATGGGCATGAAAGGGACACAGACATAATAACTTGGTGGGGCATGCATTTCCAACTTGCATCGTTCCAAGAAGTAGGCCAGTGCCCAACAGGCATCGCTCTAGTAATGTAATGTAATGCATTTTAATGTGTGCTTTCATAATGTGTTGCGATAATTCTCATATGTTTACTGCCATTCCACGGTGCTATGAACAGAATTCCCAAACCTTTTCTCTCTCTCTCTCTCTCTCTCTCTCTCTCTCTATATATATATATATATATATATATATATATATCAGGATCCCCCTGCGTTTGGCCTTTCTGTGTCTCAGTATATTTTTCCTGGTGGTAAATCTAACCTGTGCACTGCTGGTGCAAGGAGCCCTGGAGCGCTTTGAACCACCAAGGTAAAGGAGCCGCTCACATACAGCTTCCATTATTTACAGCAGTGCAGTGGTTCTCAAAGTGGGGTCCCCTGACAAATAAGTTTATATAGCACCTATAGCATCTTTTATTTTATTTTTGTTATTTTTCAATGTATATATTCTTTTAAACATTTTAACCACCCAAATTTTGTATGGGAGTCCTTTGCACAAAACTATTTTCAGATGGTGGTCTGCGGCCGAATACATATTAATTTTGGGGAAAAGATTTGGGGAAAAAGTTTGAGAACCACACATACTGATTTTTTGTTGTTGTCTGTGAACCACTTTATAGAGCACCGAAGTCCTGACGTAACTCGCTCATCCCGACGATTCCCCTGGTTCGCGGAAGTAATGTCTCTATGGAGAATAACATGGGGTGATCTTAATATCGTCTACTATAAGCGTTGTGGTCCAAAAATAAACAAGCTGTCTCGGCGTTATTGTCGGGAAGGTGTCTCTGTATCGTTTGCAACAGTCAGTCACTCATATATGATACAGTCTGCTTCTAGCGAAAATCTAACTAATTCAGCAGCAGTAACATTAGCGTTTTCTCTCAGTCAGTTGATTCTTCATATCCATATGAGTGAAGCGGCCGGGGTGACATGTTTATTTTTCAAACACAGTTGTTATATGAGGCGATCTCAAATCGCCTCAATGGGGATTTCAATGCAACTAAACAAATACATGAACCTGGGGACTGACGCCCTCTACTGAAAGTGACGTCAGACTTCGGTGCTCTATACTTGGTGCCCCTATAGAGCGTCGCAGTCCCGCCCCCTTTCAGAACGACGAGTGGCCCAGGAAATGATTCTCCATTAATTTTCTTCATAGGCTTTTCAAAAAGTATTTATATAAAGACGGTTACGCCGCGGACAAAGCCAACTCGAATCGTGACAAATCATGACAACAAACACAATATTTTGTGCCGATCAAATAATTTTAAAGAAGAAAATAAAGGCAGGATTTGTTTTGTTTTTCTTCTTACTAATTATTTGATCGGCCCAAAACATTGTAATTATTGTCATGATTTGTCACGATCCGAGTTGGCTTTGTCCGCTGCGTAACCGTCTTTAAATAAATACTTTTTGAAAAGCCTATAGAGAAAATGAATGGAGAATCATTTCCTGGGCCACTCGTTGTTCTGAAAGGGGGTGGGACTGCAACACTCTATATTGGGCAGGTTACTATGGACGAAAATGAAAACAATTTATATCATTTCGGAAGACTTTTCTAAATTAGCCCAAAAAGCCCCAAAGTTTCACAGCGACATGTGAGCTTGTTGATCTGCTGTTAAAAAAAGGTTCTGTGGCTAAGTGGATAATATTTACTTACCGGTATTTAAATGTCTTCTAAAATTCTCTCTCTCTCTCTCTCTCTCTCTCTCTCTCTCTGTAGTGATGCAGGTATAAGGCATGCAGTGTTGGCCAGGGTGCTGGTCAATGATAGTCTGTTTGTACTCTGTGCCATCTCTCTTGCCGTCTGCCTCTTTAAGATTGCCAAGATGTCCTCTGCCAATGTTTACCTCGAGTCCAAGGTAATAATAATAATTAACAATAACAATGATTTTATTATTTCTTATCCAATGTTAACCGTGCAAAGACCTCTCTGCCCTACTGTGATATTTAACCACCTGAACCTTAGCATCCCTATTCTAGGGGGAACATTCACTATTTTTGCCGAAGAGATTTGCTCTAGAGGGGTAGTATGGCTTACCCCGGTCAACTAAGCATTATGTTAAGTTAAGCTTTAAGTTACAGTAGTAGTAAGTAACTATCACAGACCTTTTTAATTTCTCCTTTGTGTAAATCGTGACTGTCGTTGAGAAGTGAGTGCAATTTGTTTTATAATTGTGATTTTGGTGTTTATAATCCCATAAGGGATGGCCCTAGCCCTCCAAGCAGAACCCAATGGTACTGAAGTTTCTGACATTTTGTTCGACCCAGACCATGGGGTCCTGTTCCACTGCTACCATGCCACCTGGGACGCACCCATTTTAAAACATAAACAACATGTTTCGTGGCTCCCCGCGCTCTATGACGATATTATTCAGTGTGAGGCTTTCTGAATATGTGAAGTATAAGTATCCATACATGCCGCTGCGAATATCTCCTGTGGCGCGGAAGCCGTTAAGTATTTTTAATCTATGTTTGCCCGATTTGGAAGCTTGGATTAATCTCTTCCTTCCTTGTTTATTGACACCTCATTGTACCGCCTATCTGGCTAGCTAGTGGCGCTATAGCTATGACAGAGCAGATCAGAGGCAGGGACGTAGCCGCACAAGCCAACCGCACACCGGGAGGCGGTACAATAAACGGTAAACAAACAAGAAGAAATAAAGCGACCAAATCGGTCAAACAAAGATTAAAAATACTTAGCGGCTTCCGCGCCACAGGAGATATTCGCAGCGGGATGTATAGCTACTTAAAGTTCCCGAATTCAGAATAACTCAAGTAAAATAACGCCGTCTTTTGGCGCAGATCCTATTTTAGAGAGAATTTCTACATCCGTGTCCAGGGATTTCCATACGAAAATATAGTCATGAACAGGGACCCTACGTAAAACTCATAAAAATTTCAGAAAAGCTTTACGTAGGGTCCCGAGAGGGGCTAGGATGGCCCCTTGGGACAAGACGCAACAATAAGAATTGATTCATTCATTCAGGCTACTAGCCGAAGGCTGGAGACTACGCCTTGGATAAAGGCGCTATATAAATCTTAATGCACTATTTTACTATGTTTCATTCGTTTGTTTGTTTTTTGAGTTGACAGCGCCATTTGTTTCTATGGTAAAGACGTGCTGGTGCTCTGTCGTGTGGAAACCTCATATGTCCAAAACTGTTACATATAAGGATTAAAATTCAAGAACAGCAAAAGTAGCAGATCGACAAGCTCAAAACACGTCGCTTTGTGCCGTTTAATTTTAAATTTACGAAAAAACACAAAAAGTTAGAATACAGAGATAAGAGGTTTCTGCCTGACAGCATCGAAATGCCTTAGTTTTCTGAAAAACACATGTTGCGTTACGCTAGCATAGCATAGGCCCCGAGTAGTCTTGCGTGGCCTCTCGCAATTTTTAAATGCTTCCATCATAGTCTGGAGAATACTCGTTCCCCCCTTTTGAAACTAGCTCCTCACCACTCGCCCTACACACTTCCACTCGGTTTGAATATATATATATAAATAAATAATAGAGACGGCACCGGAATTCCCCTCCCATCCAGTGCCGTCTATTATTTATATACAGTATCTATGCTCAAACCAAGTGGAAGTGTGTAGGGCGAGTGGCGAGGAGCTAGTTTCAAAAGGGGGGAACGAGTAAGCGAGAAAAGCGGATGTGACGCATCCCCTCACTCGGTGCAGAGTCAAAAACTAAGTCCTACTCGAAGTAAAACAGTGTGTCGATTGTTGAAGCTAACATGGCTAGTTCGTTTTCGGCGTTATTTCATCTTTCACTAGTTTTGTCGGTGTTAATTCCTAAAACTATCCGCGCACAAATAACATGAATCTCCTCTATGGTCCCGTCTTGGTTGTGTTTCCATCGTCACTACAGTTACGTGAGCACCGCGTTGTGATTGGTCGTGGCAGGTTACAACTAACCCGTGGCAGGTTAAAACTAACCTGTGGCTTCCCTGTGAGGTTGGGTATAGAGTTTGGGTTTTGGGCAGGGGGTCAGACTCATGACTGTAGGACTGTTAGTACGTCCGTACGTCGGACCAAACACATGCACCCGTGATTCTCAACAGTGTGTGTGTGTGTGCTGTGTGTGTGTGTGTGTGCAGGGTACATCTGTATGTCAGGCCACTGCTATAGGAGCTCTGGTGGTGCTGTTGTACACATCGAGAGCCTGTTATAACCTGGTGGTAGTGTCACTGTCGCCACAAGACCAGCCCAGTCTATTCAACTACGGCTGGTACAATGTCTCCGATCAGGTACGCCGGTCCCCTGTGTGTGGGTGCTGTAGTCGTGTGTGTGTTTGTGTGTGTGTGTGTGTGTGTGTGTGTGTGTGTGTGTGTGTGAGAGAGAGTGGGTGCGGTACTGTACCCTCGCTTCAATGCATGTGCATACAATCCATCTTAGGGGATTTGGGAAGGCAATGCTCAGTGGGGCAAAGGGCTTTGTTTGTCTATAAATAACTGTGTCTGTGTGTGTGTGTGTGTGTGTGTGTGTGTGTGTGTGTGTGTGTGTGTGTTGCGCGCATGTGTGTTTTGCGTGTGTGTGTTGCGTGCATGTGCGTGAGTGTGTGTCCTACATCAGGGTTCAACCTTTGAGATAACCCAGTCAAAACGTGTGTGTGTGTGTGTGTGTGTGTTTGTGTGTGTGTGTGTGTGTGTGTGTGTAAATTACAGATTATAGATCTGTTGCAGCTTGCGTATCCAAACTGTGCCTCAAGCTGTGCTGTGTTCATTTAAGGATAGCACCACTGTGTTGTTCTTGCATATATGGAATGCTTTCTTGCATTTTTTCTTTTTTTTAATACAGTGCGGTTGTGCGTGTAATGTTTCACCGCAATCTGACGCTGCGTTCATGATTCAAGGCATATGTTGTTCAAAGCGGTCCACTCGTGCAAACCTTAGATGTCAATCTTAGCCAAACGGGATGGAAAATGAAACATCAAACGCATCCTTCTTGATTATGATTCTAGAGATCATGTGTGCCTATTTGTGTGAAATTTGTAATACAGTAATATCAAAGAATGTGTTTTACATAAATTGGGTTGCTGGTGGCGCTGTAACCAACCTATGTGAAAATATCGGTGCAGAGGCTCTGCTCTGGCATCCAGGAGCAGAGCACCCTGTCCGGACAGGCTGCAAAACATAGTCTCTGCCATGCCTTCGGCCTGGCGTAAGCAATAAAGCTTGTATCAAATGGGGGTCAGATATGGCCTTAATACGTATCGAACTGGGCATTGAATTTGCATTGAAAACACAAATGACTCGTCAGTACAAGTGACGGTGTTGAAATGTTTGAATAAACGGTTAGTCCCAAGTACTAAATCTCACGATAATCAAATCCTCACGAAGCCTGACTGGACTGGCTGAGAAACCGAGGAAGTGTCTCTTCCTGGTGGCTGCAAAGTGTAACTACTTTCTCTAGTGAATTATAAGGAATAGTTTCATGATTTTCATGTTGCCATGTTTGTAACCATTTTAGAAAAGCAATAAGCCACACGAGGTCCGAGGTTACCTTGTATTTTATAATGTCTGAGAGGGTTGGAGCCAGGCATTCGACTACTGTACGTGCCTTATTGCCTTATTGAGCAAGGCAGTCGACCCCTGTCCTCTGCCTAAAATGTACATTCTAAATGACTGACCATCCGCTTCTTATCAGTAGCACGTGTTCTGGACTAGCCATGTACTAATGAGGTAAACTAAGGGTTTAGGAAATTAATGAGTCAATTCAATGCTATGTCCTCACAGATGTACTGTGTGTGTGTGTGTGTGTGTGTGTGTGTGTGTTCCAGGCTGACGTGCGGGAAGTGAGTGGTGAAGCCTACATCGTGTTTGGAATCATCTTGTTCTTTTGGGAGCTTCTACCAACTAGTTTAGTGGTGATCTTCTTCAGAGTTCAGAAACCCAACCAAAACCTGGTAAATTATATTCTATTCTATATTCCGCCACTATCAGGGACACACGCATATAAAAGTATTGGAGATATGTTCCATTGTAAGTTGTAACTGATTGTTGTCCATCCTCTGAGTCATGAAATATTGTAAATCTCAGCTAGCGGACGCAGACAAAAGACTAGAACTAATTAATAAAAACTGAAATTGAAGTCAAAACCAATAAATCCATAGATAAATCAATAACCTAAATGTGATTTCATTGCTTCTATCTGTCTCACTGTCTTTCTCTTTCTCTGCGTCTGTCTGTCTGTCTGTGTCTGTCTTTGTGTGTGTCGGTGCATATGGCGTGTCCTTGTAGCCTTCGGGGGGAATGATCAACAGTCACAGTTTCAACTCCAGGGCTTATTTCTTTGACAACCCCCGACGTTACGACAGTGATGACGACTTAACCAGGAGTATCACCAGCAGAGCTGATAGAGCTAGGTGAGCATGCACACGCGCACGCACGCACGCACGCACTCGCAGACAGACAGACACACACACACCGAGTTACAGATTAGATTACACGCACACAGATCAATACATCACACACACATACACTCTCAGGAACACAAACATACAGTACAGTACATGCATACATCTCTGCATGTTTGCACGACAGGAAAGACATTGAACACGTGTTGCACTTCCTCTGCATGGAGGTGTTTGTACACACACACACACACACACACACACACTTATTGCCACTTCTGTATTTCTGTCAAATTGTATTTTTCTGGTAACCGCATCGACCCTGAAGCAGCTATTTTGGGCATGTCATGGGTGAATATTTTGAAAATTCCCCGTGAATTCTTCAAAAATAGCTTGTAGATCAGCTATTTTTAAAATAAACTTGCTCTTTTGAAAATGGGTCTTAAAATCACTTATAAACCCAGTGGGTTTCAACCTTTTTTATATCAAGACCCATTATTTATTCAGAATTTGAGCCATGGACCACCATTTGATAACATTTAGACTCTCAGACCCAAAACTAAATATTCTTTTATCGTTGGATAAGATTTTGTCCACAATTCCATGCTGTATTGATGTTGGTACCATTTAGGAGAGAACAAGCAAACGTTGATCAAAATAACAATTATTTTACATTCTCTAATTGTGTAGACTTCTTGTAAATTAGGTAATGCAGATGTTTAACCATAATGTAACTCAAGAGCGTAAAATGAAACCAAATGGAACCAGAAGGGTACATTTGGTTACCAACCAATTTGGTTACCAACTTTCCATCCTTTGGCTGGGGACCACCTGGAATACCCTCAAGGACCACTGGTGGTCCCCGGACCACCGGTTGAAAACCACTGCAATAGACTAAGTAAACTGGACCTGAGTTGATTATACTTGTGGCTTTTTATTTTTTATTTTATTTCAATCTATGCCAAATCGCTGTTTTGAGCTCATAGATCTGCTATTGTTGGAGTATTTCACTGTACTTACCTCAGTCCAGCACCAGACAGGAACTGGTTGTGCGATCCAAGCGATTAATGAGATTTAACCCATGATGTATTTTTCATTTTGACAGATATGTTTTTTTCAGAAAACTGTTTTGCAGAACATTTGCAGAATACGGTCTCTCGTCTCAGACGGTAATGTCTTTAATTGATTTCCTCCCCCTCCCCCTACTGTGTACCTCTGTCCTTCCCTGCCCCCTCCTCAGCCTCCTCTCCTCTGCCCCCCAGCTGGCTCCGTCCAGCTGGTACGGCTCCATCCAGCGTGCCGGCAGCTTAACGGGGGCCATGGTGCCCCCCGCCTCCTCCTCTACGGCCCCCCTGCTCTTTGCCTACGGGAACATCCAGAACGGCGGCCACCACCACCAACACCACCACCACCACCACAACTACTATTCCACGCCGCAGGGCAACAACCTCCAGCATCAGCAGCACCAGACCAATTACTACTCCACGTCTCAGAATTACAATTGCGGCTCACAGAACTACCTCTGCACGCCGCAGAATTAAGAGGCCCAGGCGAGGGGGGGGGGGGGGGGGGGTTCTTTGCCAAGGCCGTGGCAGTCGGTCGAAGTCTGGCTCGGAGGGGTCCCACTGTTGAGGTCGCAACATGAGGGACCGTAACAGTTAATCATCGCAATCGCCGCCATCACCATCATTACCGCTTGACATTGTTTGACGTCGTGGCTTTTAACAGCGGCATTGCCTCCAAACGTTGGGTGGCAGGGACTCCCAAATTGTTCTGGAGAAACGCGGGGACTTCATAAATGCTCCATGGGGTTACATTATCGCGTCAAAAAGCCAGGACGTTAAGTTCCTTTCTGTTGATTTGTGCCCAGTGCAGCCGAAACCAAATAGGCAGGGACATGCCCACGAGATGGAGGCTGAGACGTTGCATAACAGCCAAACATGATTCCCGTCTTTGCACACATTATCCCTATATACCATGTAAGTTCTTTATCAGCCCTCAAATGGAGACATCTGCTGGCCAGCTTTCCTCCTAAGCTCCTAACAGCTTTTTCCCCCCAAAGTACAGTATACAGATATCCAAGGGATAAATACGGATGCTGATGAACCTTACAATGGCTGAAATCTTTCTACGTGTGGCAATGCCTGGTCTAGAGTGCGCCTCATTTGAGACTATTTACCCTCCCTGCCTGGCTGCTTCCCATCCCATTTTGAATTTGGGTTCAACCACATGGACAGCCCCTGCCTTCTGGATATGCACGGCTGCTCCGGTGGTCAAAACTGTTAATGCACAAGCTCTGTACGAGTCTAGACCAAAAGAGGAATGAACGACACACACACACACACACGTGTTGAAACGGTGTGGTTGCCAAAAGTGAGACACAATTAAATGTTTTGTTGGAAAGGTCGAGGACACATTTAGAACTGAGGGACTTGGTGGGCGCTGGACTGATGAGACCGCTTGACTGCCGCTTATTGTCCAGTTCTATTAGCAAACTGTCTGCTAACATTATTTTGGCTAATGAGGATCCTGGACCATAACTGGAACATTGTTGGCTGGAAAGTCACAAATGAACAATCAGTGTATGATGGTAAACATTACATTGCTTTACACTTGTTGCACATTGTGTCGTTCACTGAAAATAATCTCTACAATCTCGCCATGCGACCTTCTAAGATTGCACATCAGATATTTTCGCTGCACGACACCTGCTCTTATGCCACCATGTTGTCAATTGAGTGTTGGGTAGAATTATGTAGTGAATCATGAACATGATTTCCTGTGTTATCGTGCCAACTGTTGTTGGCTTCCCTGACAGAAATTACACCCCCAGATATTCAATTCATCAATATTTAGAAGTCCATTGGTACCACTGTCCCACTTTCTACACAATCACCATGTGCCAAGCATATCCAGGTAAGACGTAACGGGCCCGTGTTTGTAGTAAGAAAACACATATGACGAGACATTAATTATAATTATAATTATTATTACTTTTAATTTAATTTAATACCTATATAGATTCTCAAAGAGCTCGACTACCAAATGAGGGTGGGGGGTTGCATTTGAAAGTAAGAAGGTTTTTATGTGACTTCAACAATGTTACTTTTAATCACCAATATGTTTTGTTTGATTGCACCCTATCATGTATCATGATGGATGAATGGCTACAACTTTAAGGTATGTATGGAGTTTCCTGTACATGGAGTAAAGTGTTCCCTGAGAAATGGTACTTGGCCAGGAGATGGCGCTAAAACACATTTGGACCACGTAACCAGCGTCGTTCAACACTGAAAATATATATTGAGATCAATAGCTAATCCTCTCTGAATGGGAGGCCATATTTTGCACTTAAAGAACCTTTAAGCTTCACCTTCTGAAACGGCTCCCGGGCTTGAATGTAGAACTTAGTCTAACTATGTGGTATGTGTGCATCCTCTGTAATTGTCGGTATTCCATAGATGTATATACAATAATATATACAATCTACCATCATATCACTTCATATTTGCTAATTGTTTGACTCTTTAAGGATGGATGGGTGGATAGGGACCGTGATGTACAGAACTCTCTACTCTTGTGTCTCTGTGTAAGGCAATTTAAAATACTCCTGGTACAGGTCATCCTGGTACTCCTGGTACAGGTCATCTGACTTTGTGTGTGTCTGTCTGAGAGAATGTTCTGGAATTTTTCTCTTTCATCACTGGAATTTTCAACTCAATGTTATTTCATTCCATGCAAAGGGCCATATATTTTGATGTATTACAAATTATTATTTTGTTTGTTTATTTGGCCCTGCCTTTGGTAGATTCATATGTGATTCTCACTGACTTACCGACCAACTTCTACTTTGGTGGCACATCCATAGCTTTTGGCACGACAACGTTAATATATTGAAATCCGTGTATCTGTTAAAAGTTAACTTTTTCAGGAATGAGGCAGAGAAGGATTGTTTTCTCCCAGACAACAGAGTACGTTTCTAGTTGCACTAACTGGGGGTTTCAAAAGGTCGTCTTCACACACATCACCAGTTTTCAGTTTGGAAAACGAAAAAGTGCACAACTTGCGGCGATGTCCACTTTGTTTTGTTATGTCTGCTGAGAGTTGAGAAGCAGCATTGGGTTGTCCTCAGACGCCTCAATATATTTAGCTATTCCACCCATCTGCTTTCTGTTGACATATCGGATGGTTATACTTCTATTACTTGTACCAGCTAAGACTTGAGCTATTTTAACTTGTATATTTAGCTCAATATATTTAACTTCCGAGAATTGGCTCAAAGTGTGTGAAAATGAAAACAATGAGAATGAAGGTACATAGTGCTTCTTGTTTCAGTGTGATATCAGTTGACTTCATCTGTGCAGTGCATGCCAGAGCAAGAGTTCAGTGTTATTTGTTTCTGGGTTTATTTCCGTTTCTGTAAAATATATTGGCTATCTCTGCTTCATGGTGGATATTGATCACTGTTTTACAGACGTTTTATTTTATTGTTTAATCTGTGGCCATTTTGAATGTACTCTATTGTGCTGTAGATCACTAATGATGTATGCAAGCCAAGCACTACCATGTTTAAATAAAGGCCTACCGCACTGTTTTTAAGAAAACGACAAACTGAAGTGTGTTGACTTACTTACACCACCAGGCTAACGGTACGTTTCCATGGTGACCAGACAAACACAGCCGCCTCAGACACGGAAGCAGACCAGACACTCCCTCGACCGCGTCATGTCTATGTGCCTAGACTGTTACTACTCCAGCTGGAGTTTGCCGCTTCCGCCCTCGTTAGTAATCAGTGCCAGTCGTGGCCTATATGTATAAAGCACACTTGAACTTGACACTGACACTTGGCTGGTCCACCTTGATGCTGATATGCAACGTATACCTGTGTTTGGCTCTGGATGGTAAGTGCCTAACCCTCTCCCTCTTTAGTTAGTTGCCCGTTTGAAATGGTTATAATGTTGATACTCATACCTTTATCTCTACTCTGTTAGGCAAGTAGGAGTGGGGCTAAAAGCACACACTGTGCCCCCCATAACCGATGACGAGACGAAACCTCGCGTCTTACCTGGAAACTCACCTGGCTCGGCTCGAGACGAGGAGGGGAAGGAAACCTTGTATCTCCAGACAGTCGGCTGCATCTTAAGGTCGTAAGGAAAAACCTTTCTTATCGTCACTTGTTTGATTTAAAGTAGAGGCACTCCCTAATGGTTGAGAAGCTAAGGATAGAAGACTGTGTTGAAGAAACCTACCTTATGAGCGCAGCCACTCACCTCCGTTGACGTTAACAGAAGAAGGATGTTTAAGTTCCGTTCCACCTACCTGTGAATGAAGACAGAGACTATTGTTTGGTTATTATTACGCCAGAAAGACACTTTGTTTGCTCAAACCCCCGCCCCGTGTCTGTGAAAGAAGACAGACACGTTGCTTTGGTTTAAAAGAGACTTTATTGGTCAAATCCCCTGCCACTGAAAGCTGTGAGATTGGAACAAAGATTTGTTAATTGAGTAGAAATACTTTGCTCTAAGTACCTACCTGCTAGCCGTGTCCCTAGTATCCTATGCTACATACTCACCAGGTCCTAGTTAAAGTATTTCTACTCTAACTCTTCAAACATTTTCTCAATACTGACCAAATGACCATGCTACTGACATGACACTGTGTGCTGTCAAACAAGTCTACTGTCATCAGTGTTGTGTCAAATTAATGTTTTTAGTTTAAACTTTTTTCTATTACTAAGATTCATGTTCATGTGTACAGTATGTTCAGACATTTAACCTCTTAAACCCTCAGTACTTAGTAAACTTGACCTTTGGCTCTGTACCGTATTTGGTCTGCTCTGTTTTACCTACAGTGGAACCACTGGAACCCAGGTTCTTCTTTTCATTTGCTAAAACGTAACCACCTGACAGCAACTATGTTCTGTCTCCCTGTTGTGTTCCTTGTTTCTTAGATATGAGTCCTGTTTCATTCAGAAATATTCAGATGATACATTATGATTGTGGCGTGTGTCAACTGTCAAGGATGGGCAGGAGGAAGGAATACAGGGACTGTGGCGAAGGCCTTTGGGGAATGGAGTGACAGGAACTGATTGATTTACAGTACATTTCAAGCACGACTCCATACAAAAACTGTTAACTGTGGGACGACACCATAAAGCATTACACTGCCTCCTACTAAACACCTCTAAGACTAAGGAGAAGGTGGTGGACTATCGGAAGAACAAGCCTGCTCCTCTTCAGCCTGTCAACGTCCAAGGGACAGCTATTGACTAGTTCATCTACCTGGACTTGGCTCTGAACACAAAAAAGGCTTCTTCTTCCCGAGTAGGCTTAGGTCTTTTGACATGTGCAGCAGAATGCTGTTCTACCAGTCAGCTGCAGCAGTGGCAAGTAGCCTGTTATGCTGTTAATTCTGCCCCCTCAGTTTAAGTTTTATGTTGATTTATTATAAAAAGAATATGTGTGCCCCCTTCACATTTTCAACTGCCCCTGGAGCTGAACCTGTGCGGCAGTGTGATGGACAAGCTGGTGAAGAAGGCTGGCTCATCACTGGCTGAGAGGAGTCTATTGTGTCTAGAGATGCACATTGCACACAAATTATGGACCGTGTGAGTCATCCTCTACACAACATCCTGGCAGTCCAGGAAAGCAGTCGCTAAAATCACCCTGCAAGAATGAGCGGTTTGGCCCAGGCGGTGGCGTAACCGTCTGGGCACCCGACTGGTAATCCAGTCGCAGTGTGCCGCGGGTTCGACTCCCGAGCCCGACACGGCCTTTACTGCATGTCTTCCCCCATCTCTCTCCCGTTTCCTGTCAGCCTACTGTCTGTCCCTTCAAAAACGAATAAAAGGCGTAAGCCGCAAAAAGAAAAAAAAAAAAAAAGAATGAGCGGTTTAAGAAAGCCTTTGTCCCAACAGAAATTAGTTTGTTTTCATTAGTGTGGTTGCCCGAATGGGCAACCAGACTCTTGTAACTGTGACACTTTATTATTTCACTGGAGTAGTCTTTATTTTGACGCTTTATACCTCCCACACTGTACGCTGTACGCACTTGAGCCATATGTCAAATTGACCGGAAAAATCGGGAATCGTGTGCTTGTATTTTGTTAAGAGAAATGTTGTATAGTTTAATTGATATGAATTTATTAGTGAATTAAATTTCCCCATTGACATGAATGGGAAAAGGCAAAAATTCACATTCAAGTATTTGTTCCTCGGAGACTGTAATCACTATAGTTACAAAACTTTTAGGGATAATTCAACATTATCCCTAAAATTATTTAACCTTAACATTTTATCGGTCGGCCTCATGGTGGCGCTATAACAGCCCACTTTACCTTTTGGCTTATAACTCTTGAACCATAGGTCGTAAAATAAAAAATATTTCCCTGGATTCCTTGGGTCATGACGCATCTCCCCATATAGGCCACGCCCATTTCCGCCATGATAGATTTTCCGCCATTTTGAATTTTGTCCAAAACACACTTTTTGCTTTTCCTCCTACAGATTTTGTCCAAATCTCACAGAAATCGGCACACGTGATCTCTGGACCCATCCAATTAAAACTGAACTGCAGAATTTTGAAAGTGCGTATCGTTCGGCCGTAATCGTCTTCCGAAGTTAGTAGGAGGGGCCTATACTATATCACAAAAAATGCCATAAATCACGAACGGAATGTCCAATCCATCCCACATTTCAAACACATGTCCGGGGTGGTTCAATCAACCAAGTTCTAAAAGCAATTCCATTTTCATCCATAGGGGGCGCCGCAAATGCGAGAAATGTAACCGTTTGTCGCAAAAACATGAATTTCGGGGGTTAAATCCCCTCCGAATTACTTACGCATGATCTAAGGCGTGACTTGAAATTGTAATTGGCTGGCAATACTAGTGGGAGGGGCATATGTAAGCCACTGCGGCAACCACACTCTGCAATTTTTTAAAATTTGTGATGCCTTTGACAGATGTTTGTAGAAGTCGTTCAGTTATTGTTACATCATTTTGTAATTAACCTCTTAAGTCCTACATAATATATACACTTAGTCGCACAACAATGTTCAATTGTAAAAATGGCTGATCTACAAACTCACAACACAGCATTGTGAGGCTGTTTTTGAACATTTGTAAAGGATAATTTCACATGTTTCAAGTGATTAAAGGATGGATGGCTTTGCCGGCATTTAATGTGAATCACCACCAGCCCAGGTGAAATGTATGCATAGTTCTTGTGAGGCTGGAATCTATTTTACAGTATGGCTCTAGATGCGGAACATAGAAATGTTATGTCAGATTTTCACATTCAGAACCGTGTTAATCAGACCAGTGTGTGTCCATGTGGAAACCTCGTATGAATCTGATCTCAGGTCAGAATGGGTTAATCAGACCAGTGTGTGTCCATGTGGAAACCTCGTATGAATCTGATCTCAGGTCAGAATGGGTTAAATACTACTGAAGTTTCACTTGTAAGTTTGGGTAAGAAACTGTTTTTTTTTTTTTTTTTTTATCAGCTTGCAGAGACTTTTTGTCTAATCACGTGGTCTGGTTCTTTATTTTCTTTACTTTATACGATAAAGCGTCCAGTACAGGAGTTATGTACAATTTGTCAATTTGCAGGTATTTAGAACAAAATTATAGACTCAAAATCTATACATGCTGCAAGTGCTCCGTCTTCCAATAAATAAGGTTTATCAAGTAGAAATACATGTTTGGTTATGGTGACATACATTTTGTGCGTTGTACATTTACATGACATTGGCAGTTATAAATAAAATTGATATAAATTAACATGTTTTGAGTACTGAGTTATTTCACCGAGCTGGTCAGTTCAGGTGAAGAAGTTTAAATGGTTTAATGTTTGAAATTATGTTAATTAATTTATTATTAGCCAAATTTGTTTGATACATATCAAGTAGTGTCTAATGGGGGTCTAATGGGGGCTCAACAAATGTGGATTTGGGAACAACTGCAGACTGCAGTACAGTATTAAGTTATTAACAGATCCCTGATTGATCTAAAACGAATCCACAAATCACCAACAACACAGCAATAAGGCATTAAAACGTTTCCTTTGGAAAGTCAGAAAGTGACGTGCAAAATAAAAAATAAAATCTGCCAATTTATACACACTATGTTACACGTATACCGACGGTAGGATACCGTGTCTTTTAGGGCTCCGTCTTTTGAGCTAATTTAGAACTTCCTGTCTGAGAGCTAGCTAATTTAAGACATCCGGTTGCCTTCAGAATAAAATAAGGCTATTTAATTAATAATTATTACATTACATTATTAGTATTATTATTACATTACAGTTATTGTAAAGACACACATTATGTTTCTGTGTAAAAATAAGTAATTAAATAACATCAAAAAGTTATCTAAATGGATAAATGCTATTCACTGGAGTGAATATTCTATTATATTCTAAAAACGACTTATAAATCCTAAAGCCTTGTTTATACTTCACTGTGCAACGGTCCTATGCTGGACAATAGCAGATATGCAAACTCACAGCACATCTCATTCAAGACACTGAACTTGCAGATCTGCCATTTTTGAACACACTATAAAGTTAACCATTTATCATGCTGCTCTACGTGGCACTGCATTCTGTGACATTAAACCAAATGGCATTTTCCACTCTATGACACTACTGTTCTACATTTTTGTCTAATAAAATAGGCTATTAATTTAATCAATCAAACTGCATTAACTAACAGAGATACTACTAACCAAGCTATCCATGTCAACATGCTCTATAGGAGTCTCAATAACAGGTATAAGTAACGTTTAATGTTTAGTAATGTTTAATGTAGCAGAAGAGGCCATTCATTGAACAGAGTTTTGCACAATTTTAACATCCCAGATCGATTGAAATATGAATCTACTGTGCTGTGCTACACCATGATATATTAAGAGTACAATAACATTCCATTGTGAATAAAAACCTATTAACCACAGTGTAATGCTAAAGGTTTCATCACAGGGCTGTCTGCTTCATGTAATATCATTAAAAGTGTTGTTGGTGACAGTTATATGAGTTGGAAGCATTAAGACCCATTTTAACCCTCAATGGCTTCCTTTCTGACAAATAACGTTATTGTAAAAAAAAAAAAAGATTCACGCGTTCATAACTCTATGGTTCATATGTAGCTATTTTGCATTAGAAGCGGATGGGACCAAGGGACCCGGATGTAACGTAAGAGGACTACAATAGATTCGCGGTTAAATCTCGCGGGCGTGGCCTCACACCGGAAGGAAGTGCCGCCGCCCTCAAATACGGAAGAGACGCGTGGAGGTAGGTTTGGTCAGTGTTTGTTTGGAACGTGCCACGTCACCATCGCGGGTCCGTCTTCGGAGCAAGTAAGTGATTAAATGTTATTTAATACTTAACGCTGTTGTTGTTTGTGTGTTCAAACGTCTATCACTTGAAGTTACTTGTTATGATGTTATATATGATGTTTGTACGAAACTGTAAAACAGTGTTTCAGTAGCCGAATGGTTAGTGTCGAAGGTTTATAAACAACTATGCCCGGCCTCAATGTTTACTAACCGTCGACAGTACCCACTCGACTACCGAAACACGGCTTTAAAGAGTAGTATTTACATCTAAACACAACAAGTAACTTCAAAAGTGATAACATGTTTGAGCCACGGACCACCATTTCACATTAATAGACTCTCACAATGGTGGTCAGTGGCTCAAATGGGTCTGAGAGACTAGATGGCCTCAAATGGTGGTCCGTGGCTCAAACGCTGAATAAATAATCGACTAGAGGTGAAAATAGTATTGTTTGGTAGGTAAAAGGACAAACATTCTGTGAAAATTGGCACGAAGCAACAAACATTCTTTGAAATTGGTGGGAAACGATCCCGGGCACTCATGTTAACAAAGCTCAGTCACTAACCACTATGCTACAATCAGCATTATATAATCAAAGGATCAAAAGTAGCAATCTTCTACATTCTCTAATTGTGTAGTTTTTTTGGAAATTAAGCAGATGCTTAACAACAATTTAACTATTGAGAGTGTAAAGATCTACTATTGGGGTCAATTTGGTTACCTAAATTAAATTGCTCTGTATTGTGACAGTAATCATTGCTATAGTGTGTGTTCAGTAACAGTGTTAAATAGCTCTATAGTGTGACAGTAATCATTGCTATAGTGTGTGTTCAGTAACAGTGTTAAATAGCTCTATATTGTGACAGTAATCATTGCTATAGTGTGTGTGTTCAGTAACAGTGTTAAATAGCTCTATATTGTGACAGTAATCATTGCTATAGTGTGTGTGTTCAGTAACAGTGTTAAATAGCTCTATATTGTGACAGTAACATTGCTATAGTGTGTGTTCAGTAACAGTGTTAAATAGCTCTATAGTGTGACAGTAATCATTGCTATAGTGTGTGTTCAGTAACTTGCAACACAGCAGCCAAGTATATGCAGAACACATATACACGCATTTGACATAACACAAACAACAAGACAATTTACATACATAAAGACATGAAGAAAAGAGCAATATCCACCGCTTAGATTATCCTGTGGCTACTACAACTCCTGATTAAACCCTTTTCTATTTATTAAAGAGCTGGAGAGACAGGAATATTCCTGTTACTGAACACACACTATAGCAATTATTACTGTCACAATAACTTTGTACTTTTGCTACTGATGTTTGTGTGCAACATTTGAGCTGGTGTCAAGTCACCTTAATTCAAGTGATAGATTATATACAGGGGCATGCCATATGGTCTACCTGCACAGCCTTTGTGATTACTGGTAGATCACGATGTACCTTTTGGGCACCCCTGCAATACAGGATTCCTGTCCAGAATTGTTTTTTATTAAATATAGAGGGTTTAAGTGTAGGGTTTGTCATGTTGGTGTTCTCTATAACTTTTCGTCCTGGGCATGACGTTAAACTGTCCAGTGTAACTCCAAGTTACATGGGGTGGGTATGGTTTGAGAGTTTGTGATGCTCAGTTCTTTTTTTGCGTCTCGGTTCCTCAGGTGGAAGCTGCATAGTTGGGTTTTTGATGGGTTGGGTTTCAAGTGGCTGGTCGTTTGTTTAGATATTGAAAAGGAGGGGGGCGAGCGCGCTACCTTGTGGGAGGCCGTTCTTTTCGGCTTTCCATTTACTCCTCTGGTCATTTAACTGAACATAGAAGCGCCTGTTGTTGAGGAGGCTTTTCCTGACCATTGTGCGGTGTTGGACAGTGTCGTAGGCAGCAGAGAGATCTCTGAATGCTGCTCCAGTTATTTGTTTCCCCTCAAACCCATCCTCAATGTGTTGGGTGAGGTTGAGCTCTGTCCAGCACAGGAGCGGCTGGGACGGAAACCAGCTTGGTCTTTAGTCAGCTTGGTATCTATGAGTGGCAACAAGGCGTTGGAGTAGCAGCTTCTCATATAGCCTTGTAGGTGATGCAGAGGGAAATGGGTCGGTAGCTCTTTGTGGATAATGGGTCTATGCCAGGTTTAGGGATTGCAACCACGTTGGCCTTTTCCCAGACAGAAGGGATGGTTTTCTGTGCTATGCATGTGTTCAGCATCCCCACAAGCCAGGTCTTTGCGTTGGGTCCCAGGTGCTGTAACATTTCTGCCAGTAGGTCATCAATCCCTGCTGCTTTTCCGGGTTTCAACTTTCCCATTGCAGTTTCAAGTTCTTCTAGGTCGAAGGGTTTGGTTTGAGGGCTGGCTGATTGTGGTTGGTCTGATACCACTGTGCGATGGTATTCTCCTGTGGGTCGGTGGCGGTCTTGGTCACAACTGGTGGCACAGTTGTAACCAACACCGCCACCGACCCACATAGAATACCATCGCACAGTGGTATCAGACCAACCACAATCAGCCAGCCCTCAAACCAAACCCTTCGACTTAGAAGAACATGAAACTGCAATGGGAAAGTTGAAACCCGGAAAAGCAGCAGGGATTGATGGCATACTGGCAGAAATGATACAGCACCTGGGACCTATCGCAAGGACCTGGCTTGTGGGGATGCTGAACACATGCATAGCACAGAAAACCATCCCTTCTGTTTGGAAAAAGGCTGGAGTAGTTGCAATCCCTAAACCTGGCAAAGACCCATTATCCCCGAAGAGCTACCGACCCATTTCCCTCCTCTGCATCACCTACAAGCTCTATGAGAGGCACTACAATTTCTGAACAGACTATATTTACATCAATATGTCTGGGTCCCCACCTACTCACTCAGGGTTGACGTGTCACACCTGCAGTGATGGGAGGGGCACCAAAATGTGGTATTTTGATTGTTTAATGGGGGCACTCCCTTAGTATAAAAGTGTATGTTTTGTGTACACATGACCTGATGAAGATCAAATGGATCGAAACGCTGTCAGTATTTCAACAAAGAACGTCTTTCTTATACCTGTGGTGTGCGGGCTCCATCCAATACCTACACCAGTTGTGATGCAACAGAGTTTGCTGTGACCGTTGTGAATTATGGGTGGTGTGGTTTTTGCCAAGACGGTGGATTGTGGCCCATGCCTTCCTGCTGTTATTTGACATGTTGGTGTTCTCTATATCTTTTCGTCCTGGGCATGACGTTAAACTGTTCCGTTCGAGAGGACCAGCGACCCTCGAATGTAAACGGCCACGAAAGGAAATTATGTGTGTGTGAGGTGTTCTCTATAGGTTGGGTTTCAGGTGGTTGTATTGTAGTAGCTTGACATTTCTTGGAGGGCACTTTCAAGGACAGACTCAATCTTCTGGAAGTCTGCTTGTTGGGTCGTAATGCAGAGGTTGTCGGCGTAGATGAAACGCTGGCATTAGGCATTGGGTAGTGGCTGGTCGTTTGTGTAGATATTGAAAAGGAGGGGGGCGAGCACGCTACCTTGTTGGAGGCCGTTCTTTTGGGCTTTCCATTTACTCCTCTGGTCATTTAACTGGACATAGAAGCGCCTGTTGTTGAGGAGGCTTTTCCTGACCATTGTGCGGTGTTGGACAGTGTCGTAGGCAGCAGAGAGATCTCTGAATGCTGCTCCAGTTATTTGTTTCCCCTCAAACCCATCCTCAATGTGTTGGGTGAGGTTGAGCTCTGTCCAGCACAGGAGCGGCTGGGACGGAAACCAGCTTGGTCTTTAGTCAGCTTGGTATCTATGAGTGGCAACAAGGCGTTGGAGTAGCAGCTTCTCATATAGCCTTGTAGGTGATGCAGAGGGAAATGGGTCGGTAGCTCTTTGTGGATAATGGGTCTTTGCCAGGTTTAGGGATTGCAACCACTTTGGCCTTTTCCCAGACAGAAGGGATGGTTTTCTGTGCTATGCATGTGTTCAGCATCCCCACAAGCCAGGTCTTTGCGTTGGGTCCCAGGTGCTGTAACATTTCTGCCAGTAGGTCATCAATCCCTGCTGCTTTTCCGGGTTTCAACTTTCCCATTGCAGTTTCAAGTTCTTCTAGGTCGAAGGGTTTGGTTTGAGGGCTGGCTGATTGTGGTTGGTCTGATACCACTGTGCGATGGTATTCTCCTGTGGGTCGGTGGCGGTCTTGGTCACAACTGGTGGCCAACAGTTGTAACCAACACCGCCACCGACCCACATAGAATACCATCGCACAGTGGTATCAGACCAACCACAATCAGCCAGCCCTCAAACCAAACCCTTCGACTTAGAAGAACGTGAAACTGCAATGGGAAAGTTGAAACCCGGAAAAGCAGCAGGGATTGATGGCATACTGGCAGAAATGATACAGCACCTGGGACCTATCGCAAGGACCTGGCTTGTGGGGATGCTGAACACATGCATAGCACAGAAAACCATCCCTTCTGTTTGGAAAAAGGCTGGAGTAGTTGCAATCCCTAAACCTGGCAAAGACCCATTATCCCCGAAGAGCTACCGACCCATTTCCCTCCTCTGCATCACGTCTTTCTTATACCTGTGGTGTGCGGGCTCCATCCAATACCTACACCAGTTGTGATGCAACAGAGTTTGCTGTGACCGTTGTGAATTATGGGTGGTGTGGTCTTTGCCAAGACGGTGGATTGTGGCCCATGCCTTCCTGCTGTTATTTGTCATTATGGTGTTCTCTATATCTTTTCGTCCTGGGCATGACGTTAAACTGTTCCGTTCGAGAGGACCGGCGACCCTCGAATGTAAACGGCCACGAAAGGAAACTGTGTGTGTGAGGTGTTCTCTATCATTTCATTCCAGACTTCACTGTCTATCTCCTGTGTTTTCCATTCATCTTGAGCGTTACACAGTCGTCTGATGTGCGGGGGGAGGTGCCGGCTAGCGCATAAAGGCACGGACGGGACAGGTGTTGTCTTGACCCATCCCGTGATGATGCGACAGGTGTCATTTAGGGCTCTGTCGACCAATTTGGTGTGACGTGATCGGCTCCAGGTTGAGCAGGCATACTCTGCTGTAGAGAAAGACAGGGCCATGGCAGTTGCACGGATTGTTTGTGGGTCTGCGCCCCACTTGGGAGTTCACTAGTTTTCACAGGATGTTATTGTGGGTGTTGACCGTGGCTTTTGTGTTCTCCAGGTGTTTTTTTGAAGAAGAGTGTCATGTCCAGTGTAACTCCAAGATACATGGGGTGGGTATGGTTGGAGAGTTTGTGACCATCCCAAGTGACGCTCAGTTCTTTTCTCGCGTCTCGGTTCCTCAGGTGGAAGCTGCATAGTTGGGTTTGTGTGTCTTTCTTTTTCTGTCTTTCTTTCTTAGGACGGAGATCAAGGTAGACGCCATAGGAAGGCTCAACACTAGCCGATGCCCCTAGAGATCCATCCCAAAGCTTCCCTCAGGGAGCACAGCAAGCCAGCTAGCCAGCAAGCCTGCCCAGTCAGCCAACGCAGCCAGTCAGCTCCGCCAGTCAGCCAGTGTAGAAAGTCAGGCTGCCAAGCCAGAGCATATCAGCCCTTGCAGTCAGCCATTGCAGCCATACCAGCCTTGCTCAGTCAGCTCAGCCAGGCCTCTCTTGAGGCCTGGCTCTCTGTCTGCCTGGCCCGGTCTGCCCTGCCCTGCCTTGCAGCAACAGAACCAGCCTTTCTGGAAAGCCAGCCAGCTCAGAATGCGAGCTGAGCAAGCCAGTGCAGCAGCAAGCCCAGACTAGGTTACCGCAGCCTTACTGTGCAGCCACAGCCACTCAGTCTAGACCAGCAGGAGCTGGCCAGGCTCCAACCCTTGCAGCGCAGCCTTAGGCCGGACAGTCCCCCTGCCTGCACTTTGTTGCCTTCCTGGCCTGTCTGCCTGCCTAGGCGCCTCGGTCTTCCTGTCTGTCTGCCTTGGCCTGCCAGTCTGAAACTGGTTTAGACTAACTGCGTGCTTGCCAGCTGCGCTGGCTTGCTGAGCTCGTATTCTGAGCTGGCTGGCTTGCCAGCAAGGCTGGTTCTGTTGCTGCAAGGCAGGGCGGGGCAGACCGGGCCAGGCAGACAGAGAGCCAGGCCTCGAGAGAGGCCTGGCTGAGCTGACTGAGCAAGGCTGGTATGGCTACAATGGTTGACTGCAAGGGCTGATGTGCGCTGGCTTGGCAGCCTGACTTTCTACACTGGCTGACTGGCGGAGCTGGCTGGCTGCGTTGGCTGACTGGGCGGGCTTGCTGGCTAGCTGGCTTGCTGGACTCCCTGAGGGAAGCTTTGGGATGGATCTCTAGGGGCATCGGCTTGTGTTGAGCCTTCCAACGGCGTCTACCTTGATCTTCGTCCTAAGAAAGAAAGACAGAAAAAGAAACACACACACAAACTCAACTATGCAGCTTCCACATGAGGAAGGCAGGCAGGCACGCAGGCAGGCAGGCACAAGCTGCCTGCGTACTTGCTTCGCCCTCCAGTTGCTGCTCCAGTTATTTGTTTTCCCTCAAACCCATCCTCAATGTGTTGGGTGAGGTTGAGCTCTGTCCAGCACAGGACGGGACGGAAACCAGCTTGGTCTTTAGTCAGCTTGGTGTCTATGAGTGGTATGAGGCGTTGGAGTAGCAGCCTCTCTTGTAGGTGATGCAGAGGAGGGAAATGGGTCGGTAGCTCTTTGAGGATGATGGGTCTTTGCCAGGTTTGGGGATTGCAACCACTTTGGCTTTTCTCCAGACAGAAGGGATGGTTTTCTGTGCCATGCATGTGTTCAGCATCCCCACGAGCCAGGTCTTTGCGTTAGGTTCCAGGTGCTGTATAATTTCTGCCAGTATGTCATCAATCCCTGCTGCTTTTCCGGGTTTCAACTTTCCCATTGCAGTTTTGAGTTCTTCTAGGTCGAAGGGTTTGGTTTGAGGGCTGGCTGATTGTGGTTGGTCTGATACCACTGTGCGATGGTATTCTCCTGTGGGTCGTGGCGGTGTTGGTTACGACTGTTGGCCACCAGTTGTGATGCAACAGAGTTCGCTGTGACCGTTGTGAATTATGGGTGGCTCCCTGAGGTCCTTGATCGCCATTGGGTCCAACAGTGGTCATTGAAGCGTGCACACACATGCACACATGCACCTACACACACAGGGGCACATGCGTATGCACACCTGGACCTTTAAAAGAACAACAACACAAAAACTAAGGCACTGGTGTCGGACTTCTGGTTTACCGGAACGGGGTTCAACTCCCTGCAGTGCCCTGCTCAATGTGTTGTATTTCATTCATTGGTCCATGGTCTCAGGTCATTGAGCGGCGCGCTATAGTGTGCGATTCTTCATCATTGTTGAGGATTTTTTAAAGGTGAAAATCAAGGAAAAGCAAAAGGCTATAGTCCATGGTCACGGACCGCATACTGGTCAAGGTCATTTATACTGGTGAAGATCATTTACTAGTCTTCTAAATGTCATTTATACTGGTGAAGATCATTTACTAGTCTTCTAAAGGTCATTTATACTGGTCAAGGTCAATTACTAGTCTCATGAAGGTAATTTATACTGGTCACAGTCATATACTGGTCACGGTCATTTCTACTGGTGAAGGTCATTTATACTGGTCAAGGTCATTTGTACTTGTCAAGGTCATTAAGTGGCACGCTATAGTGCGCGATTCTTCATCATTGTTGAGGATTTGAAAAAAGGTTAAATTGCAGAAAAGCGAAAGGCTAAAGTCCATGGTCACGGAGGGCATACTATAGTATGTTGTTTTTCTTTTTTTTGGTGGTGTGCGGGCTCCATCCAATAACTACACCAGTTGTGATGCAATAGAGTTTGCTGTGACCGTTGTGAATTATGGGTGGTGTGGTCTTTGCCAAGACGGTGGATTGTGGCCCATGCCTTCCTGCTGTTATTTGTCATGTTGGTGTTCTCTATATCTTTTCGTCCTGGGCATGACGTTAAACTGTTCCTTTCGAGAGGACCGGCGACCCTCGAATGTAAACAGGTGTTGGGACAGGGTCAGGTGTTGTCTTGATGCATCCTATGATGATGCCACAGGTGTCATTTAGGGCTGTGTCGACCAATTTGGTGTGACGGGATAGGCTTGTAGGTGATGCAGAGGAGGGAAATGGGTCGGTAGCTCTTTGGGGATAATGGGTCTTTGCCAGGTTTAGGGATTGCAACCACTTTGGCCTTTTTCCAGACAGAAGGGATGGTTTTCTGTGCTATGCATGTGTTCAGCATCCCCACAAGCCAGGTCTTTCCGTTAGGTCCCAGGTGCTGTATCATTTCTGCTAGTAGGTCATCAATCCCTGCTGCTTTTCCGGGTTTCAACTTTCCCATTGCAGTTTCACGTTCTTCTAGGTCGAAGGGTTTGGTTTGAAGGCTGGCTGATTGTGGTTGGTCTGATACCACTGTGCGATGGTATTCTCCTGTGGGTTGGTGGCGGTCTTGGTCACAACTGGTGGCCAACAGTTGTAACCAACACCGCCACCGACCCACATAGAATACCATCGCACAGTGGTATCAGACCAACCATAATCAGCCATCACTCAAACCAAACCCTTCGACCTAGAAGAACTTGAAACTGCAATGGGAAAGTTGAAACCCGGAAAAGCAGCAGGGATTGATGACCTACTGGCAGAAATGATACAGCACCTGGGACCTAACTCAAGGCCCTGGCTTGTGGGGATGCTGAACACATGCACAGCACAGAAAACCACCCCTTCTGTCTGGAAAAAGGCCAAAGTGGTTGCAATCCCTAAACCTGGCAAAGACCCATTATCCCCGAAGAGCTACCGACCCATTTCCCTCCTCTGCATCACGTCTTTCTTATACCTGTGGTGTGCGGGCTCCATCCAATACCTACACTAGTTGTGATGCAACAGAATTTGCTGTGACCGTTGTGAATTATGGGTGGTGTGGTCTTTGCCAAGACGGTGGATTGTGGCCCATGCCTTCCTGCTGTTATTTGTCATTTGTCATTATGGTGTTCTCTATATCTTTTCGTCCTGGGCATGACGTTAAACTGTTCCGTTTGAGAGGACCGGCGACCCTCGAATGTAAACAGCCACGAAAGGAAACTGTGTGTGTGAGGTGTTCTCTATCATTTCATTCCAGACTTCACTGTCTATCTCCTGTGTTTTCCATTCATCTTGAGCGTTACACAGTCGTCTGATGTGCGGGGGGAGGTGCCGGCTAGCGCATAAAGGCACGGACGGGACAGGTGTTTTCTTGACCCATCCCGTGATGATGCGACAGGTGTCATTTAGGGCTGTGTCGACCAATTTGGTGTGACGTGATCGGCTCCAGCTTGAGCAGGAATACTCTGCTGTAGAGAAAGACAGGGCCATGGCAGTTGCACGGATTGTTTGTGGGTCTGCGCCCCACTTGGGAGTTCACTAGTTTTCACAGGATGTTATTGTGGGTGTTGACCGTGGCTTTTGTGTTCTCCAGGTGTTTTTTGAAGAAGAGGGTCCTGTCCAGTGTAACTCCAAGATACATGGGGTGGGTATGGTTGGAGAGTTTGTGACCATCCCAAGTGACGCTCAGTTATTTTTTCGCGTCTCGGTTCCTCAGGTGGAAGCTGCATAGTTGGGTTTGTGCGTGTCTTTCTTTTTCTGTCTTTCTTTCTTAGGACGGAGATCAAGGTAGATCAAGGTAGAGATCAAGCCGTTGGAAGGCTCAACACAAGCCGATGCCCCTAGAGATCCATCCCAAAGCTTCCCTCAGGGAGCTCAGCAAGCCAGCTAGCCAGCAAGCCTGCCCAGTCAGCGAACGCAGCCAGTCAGCTCCGCCAGTCAGCCAGTGTAGAAAGTCAGGCTGCCAAGCCAGAGCATATCAGCCCTTGCAGTCAGCCACTGCAGCCATACTAGCCTTGCTCAGTCAGCTCAGCCAGGCCTCTCTCGAGGCCTGGCTCTCTGTCTGCCTGGCCCAGTCTGCTCCGCCCTGCCTTGCAGCAACAGAACCAGCCTTTCTGGCAAGCCAGCCAGCTCAGAATGCGAGCTGAGCAAGCCAGAGGTTGGGTGAGGTTGAGCTCTGTCCAGCACAGGAGCGGCTGGGACGGAAACCAGCTTGGTCTTTAGTCAGCTTGGTGTCTATGAGTGGCATGAGGCGTTGGAGTAGCAGCCTCTCTTGTAGGTGATGCAGAGGAGGGAAATGGGTCGGTAGCTCTTTGGGGATGATGGGTCTTTGCCAGGTTTGGGGATTGCAACCACTTTGGCCTTTCTCCAGACAGAAGGGATGGTTTTCTGTGCCATGCATTTATTCAGTATCCCCACGAGCCAGGTCTTTGCGTTAGGTCCCAGGTGCTCAACTTTCCCATTGCAGTTTCGAGTTCTTCTAGGTCGAAGGGTTTGGTTTGAGGGCTGGCTGATTGTGGTTGGTCTGATACCACTGTGCGATGGTATTCTCCTGTGGGTCGGCGGCGGTGTTGGTTATGACTGTTGGCCACCAGTTGTGACGCAACAGAGTTCGCTGTGATCGTTGTGAATTATGGGTGGCTCCCTGAGGTCCTTGATCCCCATGGGGTCCAACAGTGGTCATTGAAGCGTGCACACACGCACACACACACACATGCACCTACACACGCACGGGCGCACATGTGCATGCACACGCTAACCAAATGTAACTCTGAGAGTGTAACACATGTAACCAAATGGACCCTTACAGCTCTAACTCTGAGAGTATATATGGTGGCCGACGGGCACGTACAGGTCTAGTGTAACCAAATGGACCATTTGGTCCATGTCTGTAAGTCTGAGAGTGTAACACATGTAACCAAATGGACCCTTACAGGTCTGTCATTCTGAGAGTGTAACACATGTAACCAAATAGACCCTTACAGGTCTTTAACTCTGAGAGTGTAACACATGTAACCAAATTGACCCTTACAGGTCCAACACTGGTTATCGAAGCATGTACACACGCACGCACGTGTAACCAAATGGATCCTTACAGATCCAACACTGTTTTTTGTTAATCATCGAATGAAATGTGGGAGGTCGGCAAAAGAGAAAGTTTAAAAAATCAAAGCAAAGGTAATTCGAAAATGTTATTTTTGTGCTTTTGTGTTTCTCTTCTTTATATATTACTTTACTGTTTGAAATGTAAAATTTACATTTCAACGAAAGGACCTGTAAAGGACAACACAAAACCTAAGGCACTGGTGTCGTACTTCTGGTTTACCGGAACAGGGTTCAACTCCCTGCAGTGCCCTGCTCAATGTGTTGTATTTACATGGTTCATTGAACGGGGTTCAACTCCCTGCAGTGCCCTGCTCAATGTGTTGTATTTACATGGTTCATTGAACGGGGTTCAACTCCCTGCAGTGCCCTGCTCAATGTGTTGTATTTACATGGTTCATTGAACGGGGTTCAACTCCCTGCAGTGCCCTGCTCAATGTGTTGTATTTACATGGTTCATTGGTCCATGGTCTCAGAGGTCATTGAGCGGCGCGCTATAGTGCGCGATTCTTCATCATTGTTGAGGATTTAAAAAAAGGTGAAAATCGCGGAAAAGTGAAGGGCTATAGTCCATGGTGTCGGACTGCATACTGGTCAAGGTAATTTATACTGGTCAAGGTAATTTATACTGGTCAAGGTCATTTATACTGATCACGGTCATTTATACTGGTGAAGGTCATTTATACTGATCAAGGTCATTTATACTGGTGAAGGTCATTTATACATGTCAAGGTCATTAATCCATGGTCTCGGAGGTCATACAATAGTATGTCGTTTTTTTTCGATTTCGGAGGATTTGAAAAAAAAAAGGTGAAAATCGCGGAAAAGAGAAAGGCTATAGTCCATGGTCACGGACCGCATACTGGTCAAGGTCATTTATACTGGTCAAGGTCATTTATACTGGTCAAGGTCATTTATACTGGTCAAGGTCATATATACTGGTGAAGGTCATATATACTGGTGAAGGTCATTTACTAATCTTATGAAGGTCATTTATACTGCTCAAGGTCAGTGATGGATTGATTGATTGTCGAATTACAGTACATTTCAAGCACAAACTCAATACTAAAAAGTTCCAGCATGTGTCTCCACAGTAAGCTGAATAACAAAGCGTGAATGTAGTTTCTAGGTGAAAGTGATTTTTAAATTTCCCCATTGACATGAATGGGAAAAGGCAAAAATTCACATTCAAGTATTTGTTCCTCGGAGACTGTAATCACTATAGTTACAAAACTTTTAGGGATAATTCAACATTATCCCTAAAATTATTTAACCCTAACATTTTATCGGTCGGCGCTATAACAGCCCACTTTACCTTTTGGCTTATAACTCTTGAACCGTAGGTCGTAAAATAAAAAATATTTTTTCCCTGGATTCCTTGGGTCATGACGCATCTCCCCATATAGGCCACGCCCATTTCCGCCATGATAGATTTTCCGCCATTTTGAATTTTGTCCAAAACACACTTTTTGCTTTTCCTCCTACAGATTTTGTCCAAATCTCACAGAAATCGGCACACGTGATCTCTGGACCCATCCAATTAAAACTGAACTGCAGAATTTTGAAAGTGCGTATCGTTCGGCCGTAATCCTCTTCCGAAGTTAGTAGGAGGGGCCTATATCACAAAAAATGCCATAAATCACGAACGGAATGTCCAATCCATCCCACATTTCAATCACATGTCCGGGGTGGTTCAATCAACCAAGTTCTAAAAGCCGCAAATGCGAGAAATGTAACCGTTTGTCGCAAAAACATGAATTTCGGGGGTTAAATCCCCTCCGAATTACTTACGCATGATCTAAGGCGTGACTTGAAATTGTAATTGGCTGGCAATACTAGTGGGAGGGGCATATGTAAGCCACTGCGGCAACCACACTCTGCAATTTTTTTAAATTGCGAATTTTCTAGTTGTTTTTGTTGTTGTTTATTGTGTCATGTCTGAGTTTTGAACCCCATTTATTGAGCCACACTAGCATGGCAGATGCATGTGAGAACTAAAACCTTGTAGAACGCCGATGGAGAGTGAAAAGCTGTCAAATGGTGGTCTTGAACCCCAAACCATTGGTTTACAAACCACGGACAAACTTGTGTGCCACAGAATGGAAAATGCTTGTGAGAACCAAATATTTAACCTTTTAGAGTTTAAATGACACACACATTCACACACTGGCTGTAAATATACAGCTTTACCACAAGATGGGGTACTTTACTAACAATTTAGTATAGTCTGGCAGCAGGGGGTGTGGAGTGGAAATTTTGTTATATAGTTTTTTTTACTGGCCTAAAATATTGTCTATATACTGTAGGCCTACATACATTCATGAATCCACTTGCTGGCCGACTGTCGGTATTGAGAAATTTGTTTAATAGGGGTTTATATGTGACATTAACATCCTATAAGGCAAACATGTCAAAATTGCATTATGCTTTAAGTAGCATGTGATGTGTCAAACTAGGGGGGTTTCATGATTCTCAATGCATTTAAAGAATTAGTTTGCACAACAAACACTCCTTGGGCTAAAAATGGCCACAGCCATTACAATCTCATCACAAATGTGATGAGGTCAGCACTCCTTGGGCTAAAAACGGCCATAGCCAACATCACAAATGTTAGGCACATTTGGGTAAGTGGCTATGGCCGTTTTTAGCCCAAGGAGTGTGTTTTGTGCTAAACTAAATGCTTGAAATGGATTCAGAATCATGAAAAAAAAACCTAGTTTGACATGTCACATGTCTACATAATGAAAATTTGAAAAATCTTGCCTTATATAGGATGTTAATGGAATGGTCACATATCCCCATATAAAATAAATTGCTCAATGCTGACAGCCGGTCAGGAAGTGGTTTGTATGTATATAGACAATATTTTGGGACTATAAAAGGCCAAAAAAAAAATCCCACTTTAAACAAAAGAAACCTGTTGGCTGCCGGACTAGCTGTTTAGTATTATATAGTCGATATCAGGCCCCTCTCACAGCTGTGACAGTCATGTCATGGTCATTGTGTCTATATGATACTGGTGGTCATGGTGTCTCTGTGATACTGGTCATTTTGTCTCCAAATCACGGTCAGTATCATGATTCATGGTCAGTACATCATGTCAGTATCGCATGTGTGTGTATATGGGTCAATGACGTGACGCCATAATGTGTCCATATGGTTTCAAGAGTGGTGTTTGACCTCTATATCCTTGAGGCAATCAAACATCAAAGAGTATGCATTTGGGACATTTGAATCCGGGTCTCACATAACGCACGCAGCGGTGCACCAACTAGTTCTACTAAAAGTAGCACTACACCCAGGGCCGGATCCCATATGGGCACTTTTGCCCAGGGGCCCTTGGGTACTAGGGGCCCTAAAAAAAGTTTTTTTTTTAGCTCCACAGAAATGTCCCCCAGTTATCGAATGAAATAATTTAAATGCTGTCTAAAACAATTAGTGTTTTATTGTTGGTGAAAATGCAGCTGAAAAGTGCAATTGGGTGTAAAGCAGCAACAATGCGCTAGATTAGCTGTTCAAGGTGGGTGGGCACACTGCGCCGTGTGAGGTCAGGTGACAGGTGGATGGGCCCACCGGGTCGTGTGATGTCAGGTGGAAATGTGATTCTAGTGGAATAAAAGACGCAAGTCCACAATCCAGCATTGCTTTGTTTTCATTCTGCACGCATAGCGTGTCAGGTGGCTCGACAAAAAAGGCCAAAATGTCGTGCTTCATGCTCGCACACAGGTTCGCATGTGCAATGTGCAGGGGGGCCCTTTGAGCTTCAGGGCCCAGGGGCACCTAAAGAGGTGCTAATCCAGCCCTGACTACACCTCTGGTTGTGTCATAATGAACCCTGATCATGGATGTACAGAGTCAGTCATTCTGTCAGGGAGAGCTGTAGATTTTCATCTTTTGACCTGCCCCCTATAAACTGACTCGCCATGGACTTGAGCTTGCTTCACAAATCACAATCACATTTGTTTCACAAGGCTGTATTGTGTGAACTTGTGAATCAATACTGCCCCCACCTGGCGGAGTCAGGTTATGCCACCTCTCACTTCAACCTCAAGTATGCCCTAAACATAGTCCGGTTTGCTGGAGGTGTGGTGAGGACCCCGGTACACTTCATGTATTGTGGGAGTGCCCTAGGGTACAGACTATGGTGTGCTATTCATGAGAATATAATTCAAATTGCAAACCAGGATATTCCTTGTACAGCACGAGTACAGTACAGCACCACTTCATTTTGAACCATTTATTCTTTTCTTTTTTCATCTCTGACCAATCTACACTTATAAAAACATAGTTGCTCCTTGACAGAGTTCCAGGTCCACACTCCTGGAACTCTGTCAAGGAGTGCACCTTTGGCCTAGTAGCACTTGTAGCCATTATTTGTGTAGTTCAGGGTTCTTGGTTTAAGGGCTTAACATCACTCCTTGCTCCCTATATTTGCTGCCACTTGGCTGCAGCCCTGCATGCCCAAATAGGTTTCACTGGCTGCCTAGCTGTGTGTTCCATTTCAACATTGATCTGCAAAAAAACACAGCGTCCACATGACGTGGATGCTACTGGAAACTCCACCGTGTACATTATTTAAACGTTTTTAAATCTGCAATAAATAACCAGAGATTTATGGTGCTGCAGGCAAGAAAAAAAAATCTTCTTAAAAACAAAAATGTGTGGACCAACCAACCCACTTACGCATTGGAAATATACGCTACAAGGGGAATCCATGGGACCAATGTATTAATATGTAAAGAACATCTAAAAAATGTAAAATCTTCTGGCAATTATTCCAATGTCACTACTGATGTAACCACCTTTATCACATTACTTTCAGGGAAGAAAAATATACATTTTCTTTGTGCTCTTTTAGATAGCTGACAGCCAGAAGTTGACTTGGTACAATTAAAGATGCATATAGGTGAGGCTGGATGACATTCAACAAGGTCAGTAACTTCAGGTGTGTGTGTGTGTGTGTGTGTGTGTGTGTGTGTGTGTGTGTGTGTGTGTGTGTGTGTGTGTGTGTGTGTGTGTGTGTGTGTGTGTGTGTGTGTGTGTGTGTGTGTGTGTGTGTGTGTGTGTGTGTGCTTCACATGCCTCACGATCTACATGTGTCCTAACCACTTAAACTCTATATACATTTTGTATTGGGGTCCTCCAAAGCTCTAAGTCTGTGCATTATTTGAGGGGCGCTGGCCCCTCCTATATACAGGTTCAATGTTTGTCTTTAGTTCAATGTTGACACCAAAAGCTATTTTCGTGCTCGGACAGACCCAGGGACACACATAGCTGTCTATAGGAGTGGTTGCACATAATACTAAATTTAATTATATTAATCAAAAACGAGATTTCTCGTCCCTTGGCAAAGATTGTGTTAACTAGCCCCTAAATAAAACTAACTTCTAAATGTCTAATCATAAGACCAATACTACTTGTAAAGCTATCTCTAAAAACTTTTAAACCATTAAAACAACAATTTAGTTGTTTTAATGGTCCTCACAATGTATTTCTCATCTTATTCTACTTGTGGAGACATTAGGTCCTTACAAGTATAGTAATACAAGTGCACAAACACACACACACACACACACACACACACACACACACACACACACACACACACACACACACACACACACACACACTAATAAGGCCTGAAAGCTGTTGCTGTGTGAAAGGTAATTATACCATGCGGCTCAGAGTCTTTGATGGAAAGTTTTAGACTAACTGGCTCTGCCATAAGAACTCTTTTTAACAACAACTCTTTATGGCTCTTTTGGCTGCTTTCTTTGCCAACGTCTCTAAACATTTATATATTTTTTGTGTGCGTTTAGTTTCATGGCACGGTAGCAAGATTTGATGTCTCACTTTTACACCCCCCCACCCCCGGGCTGTACCTTGCCAATCTAATAACTGCCTTTACATCATACCGCTGTTTGCATGGTATGCTTTTAATGCACACACACACTTTAGTACCAGTAAGGGGGGGGGGGGGGGTCAGATCAACTGTCAACATATTGAATGAATTCTGCACTGGCCATATATGGAGCGTGTCTTGAGGGTACAGGGTTTGATGAGGTTAGATCAACATATGGAATGTCAGAACAGGTCACGCCATATATGGATATCTAAGGGTTTGAGGTCAGATGTAGAGTGGATGGCCGGCTCAATATATGCAGATCTAGGTGATGATCCGGTCTTCTCCATGTATGGTTATCCAGGGTTAGATGAGGTCAGTGTTGTGATCTTCATATGGCCATATATGGTGGCGTGACGTGTTACGAGGCATGATGTCACGAGGCGTGACCATATATGGAGGCATGATGTTACGAGGCGAGACCATACAGTATATGGAGGCGTTATGTCACTGAAAAAAAAACAGAAATGCTGAGCTAATAGCATTTCTGCTCACTTGCTCAGGGGAGAAATTTAATTTTGACCATCAGCCAGTGCCACTCAACCTGTTGTGTGAAACCGAAGAAGTGTCCTTGAGCAAGACTCTGAACCCCTAATTGCTCCTGATGTGCAGGTTGGTGCCTTTCCTCTGCCATCGGTGTATGTATGTGTGAATGGATTGCACAATCTATGTAAAGGTGTATGAATGGGTGAATGTAATGCACAATCTATGTAAAGCGGCTTGGATGAAGGCGCTATATAAATGCACCATTTACCATGTACACACACTGATTACACATTTGTACACGCAAAATTAACATGAAAGTATTTGCGTAAAGTTTGAGTGTAAGAGTGCAACCTATTTTACTGTCTGCTTGACTGTTGGCCTAACCCTAACCCTTTGGCTAGTGTAATTCTCACTGCCCTAAAAAGGGGGACGTTCTATAAAAACCATTACTCATCAAGATGGGCAATTTCTGCACTGATCTGTCCACTGTGTGGACCAAACGTCTAAAGTAAAACGTGGACCGCATTGTAATTTGCCTGCACATTAAAACCAGCTTGAATGACTGATCTTCTATTAGTGCATCTCCTGACGCAAAAAAGCAAACAGTTAAAGCTCAATAATGAGCTACTTGGCAAAGCCCAATATAATGTTCACTGAATCTCAAATGCCCTCAGCTGTGTGTGAGCCAATCCAATAACTGCGTTGACATCATAGCACTGTTTGCATGGTATGCTTTTAATGCACACGCATCTAAAGCAGCAATCTGTATACCTAAGTTTCTTGTCCTACACAGGATTTGTACCCAGTAGTGGAAAAATTACTCAAATGTTTTACCTAAGTAAAAGTATAAATACTGCAATGTAGAACTGCTCCGTTACAAGTAAAAGTCTGGAATTGTAAATGTTGCAACGCATTGTGAGCTTGTAGATCGGCTATTTTCAAATGGATAAAATTAATATAGGGCTGAAGTGGTTAATGTTTTGTTTTTTTTGTAATAATCCAGATCTACAAAGTAACTAAAGCTGTCAAATAAATGTAGTGGACTAAGTGGAGTAAAAGTACAATATTTGTATCTGAGATGTAGTGGAGTAGAAGTAAGTAAAGTACTGGATATTGGAAATACTCTCAAGTACAAAACCTCAAAACTGTACTTAAGTAGCCTAAATGTACTTTCCACCACTGCCCGCATCAAATTCCTAGCGTTCTTCCAGGACGGAATCCCCACTTGGCCATGCAGGGGAGATATTGCGCTCATGAGCTTCAGACAGGCAGTACTGCTAGTCAATCAGTAGGTGACCCTGGTGTACCATACATACAGTGCCAAAATGTCTCAATGGAAGAATATGTAGACAATTTTTCAGACGCTCTTAATCCAGAGTGACATACAGTAAAGCAAGAACAATTAACACATGGTAATACATCAAATACATAGAAGCGTTTCAGATATTTAGAAGCTTGTTTCACAACAGCACACTTGTTGGGTCTCTTAGCTTATTTTGGGCTAACGTGTCTAAAAGCGCATTTTGCACAGATGTAGCCCAGTGCATGCTCTAATGATTTAGCTAGGGTGTCCGCGCGGCCTATATAAACATTTCAAAATGTCATTATGCTTTATTAAGCAGCATGTGATGTGTCAAACTAGGGGGTTTTCATGATTCGGAATCCAGTCCAAGCATTGGTTTTGCACAAACTGATTAAGGGGGATACCCCCCACCCTTTTGTTGTGTGGGTTCGTTTCCCAACAGCAGTGCTTGTAATTAAAACACTGTACAGGCCTGCCACTAACTCAACATCTTTTTTCTTTTGTCTTCCACTCTGCAGTTCCGTGGAACTCTAATATCGACCCCCAACTGACTGTCGAGTGTGACCATGGACCAGGCCTTCACGGAGCCCATCAAAAGTGTAACCGTGGACCCGGCCTCCAGAGCACGACCATGGACTACTACCATATTGTAACGTTTAGCACCCTGAGCTGGAGTTGAACCCCGGCCTCCAACTCAGTAGACAAAGCAAGCAACAAGCCACGCCAAGAGAGCTAGCTCACTTGGAGGAGCAAGTTACGGCCGGGTCTTTCGCAGGGTCGTTACAATATTATATTACCACTACACTATATCTTAATATTCTTAATTTCTTATATATCATCTGACATTGTTATACCATACATTATGGTTATTTCTACTACTTTACTATATTCCACAAAATCAACCTATCAATCAGCTCAAACCATTTGGTCCTCGTTAGTGTAAGACCAGGTGATGCTGGGCTTTTAGACTCTTAGTTGATGTCATTTTGAAAGTTGAAAGTTTTAAATCTTGAGTCCATTATATACACACAACTATATTTTCCCTCTCATCTACACAGAGGGAGTTGGAGGACCAACTCAAGATGGTGAACGACTTTAAACGCACAGTCCACGCACTGAAGACGGCCGAGGAGACATTACGTGAACAAATCAAATCTCAAGAGAGTCAGAATACCCTGCTGAAGGATGAGAGCTCTTAATTCTCAACCATTAGAACAGGAGATCCATGGCCTGAAGCACATGCGTGATCGTCTTAAAAAGAGCAAGAGAGTGCTCATCAGAAAGAGCTTCTGCAGAAACAACTATCAGCATCTAAAGAGCAGGTTAGGTGCAGGGAAGAAGATATCCAGGCAAAAGATCAACATCTTGAAGGATGAGACCTCGGCACATAATCAACGGGTACAGCAGGAGATGCAAGGTCTGAGAAAAAGAGTCAAAGTTACAGAGGACTGGAGTCTCTCAAAAAGGCTGTGGATGAACCAATGAATCCAGTCCAAGCCCCAAGGGCTTACGTACATTGAGTTCTGATGCGTCCATGAACAAGGCCGTACCAGACTGCCGTGCGGGAGGGCTGATTTCTGATCATCCCTGGGATGATGTGCTAATCAATACAAAACAGACCAACAGTAGCTGTGCCCTCCAGTGACGGAGAGCTCAGAAAACTACCCAGGATGGCAGAGGGAGTGTGGTGCACAGGATTACATTAGATAATTGATACTGGGTGAAAAATAGAATAGGGGGGGGGGGGGGGGGCTGCTGTCACACAGGAAAGCTGGCAGAATATTCACCAAAAAGCACCAGGACAACGCTCCACACGTCCCAGACTCTTCTCCCTTCTAGCTCCAAAACTATGGAATGAACTTCCCATTGCAATCAGAATTGCATGCACTCCCAATGTTCTGCTTTTGGTGAGCCTGGTATTAATTCTAAAACCAAGCCCTGTGTGTACATAATACAATTATTTATAATAATGTCTAATATATGTAAAAAATAATATATAATCATTATAGATAATATATAAAGGGGCCTGCTCACTCCTCAAGACTGCAAGTTTGTTATCTGCCGCTGAGCTGTTTGTGTCGTCGCCGTCCTCATGCATGAGCTCAGTTCTGGGCTCTCCCCAGGAAGTAGATTTTTCTCTATTGTCTGGAGATGTTTTTAATACGTTCTTATACAATTTTTTGTAATAAACCGTTTACTAACCAAGTTTCATTTCAGTACAGACAGGCAAGTTAGGCAACGCATCTGAATAACAAAGGAAATTTGATTTCCGCAAACACACATTAATCTATTAAAAGGTAAACAAATGTAGCACCATGCCAAAACCATTCAAATCCTCACAAGAGAACAGCCTGAAGCTTCAAATATTATAGTAAAGCGATTCATTTCACTACAGAAAGCAGGGTTAAAGCAGGCAACACTGGGCCTAATCTTTTCTGTAGTTTAGCAGTACCCTTCCACTTTGAGCTGCATTTCATATCATGAAAGGTGCTATATAAATAAAGTTGTATTATTATTATATACTAATATATTATGTTTATTATACATTATAACTATCATCATATATTATTACTTAGGGGCAGTGCTGTCCTATGGATGAAGGCATGCAAATTACCCACTCCTGGCACAGTGAGGTATAGTGACGAAAAATAGCAATCCAGGACTCTCTGGATTAAGGACAACGGCAAAACGTTCTTAACCCTCTGTGGTTACGAATTGGTCTTGATACAAGCACTCTATAGGACATCAGAGAACAGTAGCTGTGCCCCCCAGTGACGGAGAACTCAGAAACATACCCAGGATTAATTACACAGAAGATGAGTACTTCTTATGTGACCAGTGTAAGAGTTCTTCTCTCTGAGCTCATCTCAGCTAAGTGAGGAAGAGGAGAAGGAAGAAGATGAGGAGTGGACTCCTGGTCTATGTCTGGACGTCAGACAACAGTAGCTGTGCGCAGAATCACATTAGAGTTTCTGCCCCGTCTGCAAAATGGATCTGAGACATGTGGACCGCCACCTGCTCAGAGTCCACCATACAAAAGGCAGGTTCAGAGGAGCAGAAAATTCTCTGCAGCTTAGGGAAAGACAGGATCGCCCTGGAGGGGGAGGAATTCCGGTGTCCCCTCTTCAGGGACCGGGGCTGCCTGGCTGTCTTCGGCCACCCGAAGCACCATTTAAAAGACATGCACACTGACCTCACGGAACATCAGATAAACATACCTGAGGCCTTTGCGGTACAGGGTCGCCATGCATAAGCTTGGCGGCCTTCGTGCCATTTTATTTATCGATGATGAGGTGGCACCTAGGGCAACCCCATCGAGGTGCCAAAATCCCGAGTGCAAAAGGCTCGCCAAGGAGAACCAGCTTCTCCTGGCGAGCAACACTGCCTTGCGGAAACAGCTGTCCATATTACAAAAGGTATGTACAGACTTTTGTATTTATTAAGTACAGAGAAGTATTTTGCATTCCAGGTGAAAAAATTAAATAGAGGGGGCTGGGGGGTCTCCAACATCACTGCGGTGGATAGTGAACATGCGAGGGAAGCTTGGAAAAGATACTGCCTGCGTCACCAGTGTTGTTGCATTTTGGAATATATTATTTATTACCTTAATTTTAAAGTAATATATTGTATTACATATTACTGTCTGAGCAATAGTAATACATATAAAAAAAATGTAATGCTCAAATTGAACAATTAAATATTTAGTATGATTATTATAAATTATACATTGTGTAGACCAGCGGTCCCCAAACTTTTTTTTTTACTTTTTTTTGTATTGACCTGTACTTTAGTTTCAAATGTACCCATTCTACATACTGTTAAATAAAAAATTCAATCAATCAATCCCCAGGTGCCAATCACTCAATCAGGAGTCTGATAGGCAAGTCTTGGGCGTAGTTTCTCAATCACTGTCTAGCTGTCACAGCAATAGTATGCACTACAGCCATCTCATGAACATGAAAATTAACTCGATGGCTTCTTAAAGCACATAGACCATAATTGAAACCAAAATAGCAAATTTAAAAAAAAATATATATATATATATATATTCATATGCATGTTTTAACTTGCCCAAGTGCCTGTGGCAGGAAAAATACATAAATAAAAATCTGACCGGTCTGCAGTGAGTGGTGCTGTACTGTACAAGCCCTTCTCCCTGGCCTGAGTGTGTTAGGCTGTGCAACAGTGACACTTGGTGGTGAACAAACGCTATTTTTGTGCTCGGGACAGGACCCAGACACACACATAGCCGTCTATAGGAGTGGTTGCACCACTCAAAGCGTTTGAGGATGAGGACGCAACAGTCTAAAGTTCGCTATAAACATTAAACATGACAAGATATCCGTCTAAACACAAGAGCACCCACACACACACACACTGTAAAACCTCTTGAGCTTCTTGGGGTACTTCAGTTCAAAGACGTAGGCCAGTCCCAGGAGATGGCAGCAGGCTTTGGCAAGGTTGGTGAGGACAGTGATGCCCTCAATCACAATACCTATACGTCGGTAGGATCAGCAGTTGATGCTTCTTGGTTTGGACAGGTGCACCAGCAGCATTCTGCACACATTGTAAAGATTGGACATTGGTAAGAACTCACTTTCAGACTGCAAGTTACCAGACACACATTGAGCAATCCTAGCTGCTCTTGTTGTTGCTGTTCTACATACAGCCAACCAGTTGAAGAAATCACAGATTGAAGCATTAAACTTTGCTTTTATGACATTTCTGAGACCATTAATGTTTGGAAGATGCTTCTAAACATGTATTCTATTGATAGTTTATGAACTTCTATCCATGTGAAGTGCAGCCCCATGGGTGAATCTTACCAGAAGGGGCTGTAGGCCTATTTGAGAACGCAAATGTCTGAACCAGTTGGACCAGACATGCGATGCAACAGCCATATCACAACCTGTTTCTCTGGACACTTTCCCAGAAAACCAGCTCCTCACTGCTCAGTGCTCACCCACTCTGCTGTTTCTTTGCATGTTTGTGATATTGTCACACAGTTATCCATGATTACCGGTATAACTGACTATACTAACTTCAAAGTCCTTGATCAAGACACTGGGCTCTTCTCGCAGATGGTCGATGAGACACCGGAGCATAACCCCTCTGGTTGGCTGAATGGGCTTTCCACTCTTCTGCAGACAGAAACAGTTTAATTAATACAATTACTTTGCACAGTCAAGCTGGATTTGTGTTTACTGTGCCAACTTCAAAGTCTACTCTGTTTCAATTGCATTAACATTACATTGGCTATATAGAGTAATTGTTTGCACCCGGTTTTAGCATTAAAGACAGTTACTAAGACATGCATTTTTAATTTAGTCTAGAGGCTAGAGAGTTGCAGGGGACAGAGATGATGTTTAGGATGCATTAGTATCTAAAGTAATTAATTTACAAAGAGAGAAGTTTATATGGGACAGGGGGAATTATAATGAAAAGGTCTAGTTACGTACATCTGATAAAGCCGGTTTGTGTTGTGTACTGTACCTTGTTGTGTTACCTTGCCAGGCCACGTAGGTTGGCTCAAGATTCATTGTGGTGAGCCTCCTGAACTCTGCGCTGACCTGAAAGACAGATGAGGGGAAGGGAGAAAAGAAATAACACATTGTGAGCTTGTACATCCATTTCCACCACTGTTCCTCCAAGAATAGGTGCCGTGCTAGGGTACAAGTGGTTAAATACAATCTAAATGTGCATCACATGCAGGATGTGTGTCATTTAAGTTAACCACTCTTGCTACAAGAATCCAATTTACTCACGTGATTGTGAAGCATCAAACTAGGCAGGCCATCTCTCCTGGAAGTCTTTGATGCTCATCTGCTGGCTGAGGATATCTCGTCTTCTATGCCTGAGAAACATTTTCAACACATTTAACATTTGACCTAAATTCACTGTTAGTAGATGGCAAGGTTGAACATGCATGGTTAAACCAGAGTGGGCAATGATGTGGAAATAGTGATGGGAATATGACAGTCATGTTAATTTTACCATCAGTGGCCCAGGTGGTGGCGTAACCGTCTGGGCACCCGACTGGTAATCCAGTTGCAGTGTGCCGCGGGTTCGACTCCCTAGCCCGACACGGCCTTTACTGCATGTCTTCCCCCATCTCTCTCCCGTTTCCTGTCAGCCTGCTGTCTGTCCCTTAAAAAAAAAACAATAAAATTCGTAAGCCGCAAAGAAATATCTTAAAAAATAAAAAATAAATTAACATCAGTGCAAACTGCAAGAGAGAAGCTAAATAACTGAGATCAGGCAAGGCCTATAGTCAGATAGGATCCACCGCTATGATCCCAGTGGCACGCGCCCCTCTAGACCAGAAAATACGCTGGCTGGGCTGGGCCAGTTTAGGTATGGGGATTCACATTTCTTAACGGATGTTGGACTTGTTAGGTCGTTCCACATTTTTGTGGCATAGATTATTGCTTGTTTGAGCCGAATCTGGGTTGAAACTTGAAAGTGGTTTGTGGAACTCCCTCTGAGTGTGGACTTCTTTGACATTAAGGAAGTAGGGAGATGGGTAACTTTGTGTTGTAGCGAATCTTGTAGACCAGGCCCATTGCAAGTTGTTGTACTCTGTCGTCAACCCTATAAAGTATAAGCCATTCCAACCTGTCAAAATAAGCAGGGGCGAGGTGGGTTCTGCCTAGGAGTTAGGCTGAGTAGCCTGACCAGTTTGTTTTGGGATGTCTGGAGCCTTGTTTTAAAGGCCTTTGGGTGCTGTGGTACCAAGAGGTGCGTGCATATAATTAAGAAACTTGTATGAGGGCTCCTGTTAAGTTCTTCAAAGTATTTTTGCTGACCAGTGAGGAGATTCTGTATAGGAATCTTGTTCTTTGGATGACCTTTTTGATTATATTGGTAGCCATTTTATCACAGGAAAGATTTTCGTCCAGGTTCGAACCTAGGTAGGTATACATTTCATCTTTTCTTGACACATGTGACACTGGGCACAGAGGTTACAACATTTTAGCCACAGACATACAAAATGATGACCATAACAGGTCTGTAACTCTGACGGAGAGTGTACAAACTCTGAGAGTGTACAAGTGGATCCTTACGAGTCCATTTGGTTCCATTTGTGCACTCTCAGAGTGAAGGGGGTCCTTGCAAAATGCAAATAAAACTTTTGAGAACCACTAGTAGGCCTACTAGTGGATTCCTAATATGCCAGTGTTGTATAGTAAAATAGTGTCTTAAATATTCCGAAGAACACCTGGAGACTGACATTCAGTAACTGTGAACATTATAATGGTGTGTAAAAAAGAAAATATAAAATTTGCCACGGACAAAACCATCTTTGCCGCAGACGCATTTGTCCGTGTTTGGACATACTGATGCCCCCTGGCACTTACTGTACCTCAAAGCACAACAATGTGAGTGAGAGTAGACTACCTGTAGTGAAGATGAATGAATAATTCTCCGTCTAGAGGTGTATAGCCTTTATTCTGAAACTGGGTACACATTACAATAATCAAGTCAGCTCAGCTTGGCAATACTATTGCGACTTGGTCCGTGGGTGGTTTAGATGCTAAATTAAATATAAGGTAATGGAAATAAAGGCATATTAGATTATAGCAGGCAGTGAAGAGGGGTTTTTCATGTGGCAATGACTGAGAATTGGATAAACGTATCTGTTTCAGTTTGCCACTGCTGGTTATGTCAGACTCTGAACCACGGTTTAAATGAAAGTGCATAGATATTATGCCGGAACAGATCTTGAAGGAGCAAATTACTGCTTTCAGAGTTGGGCGAATGAATGATTGTCTAATTACAATGCAGAAACACCAGATTAACTGCACAATGAATACAAGTTAATCTCTCTGTCTGTATGGAGTGTATGTCATAATACAAGACAGAACATACCACAGATAGAGCCTGCAGGCTTTGGACTGATAACACAGCCACTCACGTGTCATACCAGGGAGGAGGCGTAAGTGAATGTGAATCCCACGTTGATTGATTGATTGATTGATTGATGGTTGATTGATTGATTGAAAATCAATACAGTCAATACAAAAGCTGCTACGAGGATAAAACCAGAAAAAGCACTAAGACTTTCAATTCATCAGAACATTTAAAGACGCACAAATATACAATTCTATGAAAACCAGGAACACTCTGGTGGAGCTATTGCCCCTGTGACCTGACCAAGGATAATCGGTTGAAGATGGATGATGGATGGAAAAACAGGAAATCATCATATATACAACTAGAACTGCACTCTGTCGAGTGCCTACTTGCTTGTTGCACGCAAGTAGCTAGTGCGCAAGCAGAGCGTGCAAGTACTGTAGACCGCTACAAACTTTCAAATCTCTGTGAAAGAACGTTTGCAATATTGAATTATTAGGTTTAGCTATTTGCTACGTACCTTGCTTTTGGATGAAAAAAAGTAGTATTTTGAAGTATGGTAATGATTACTTATGCCTGTTATGGCAGTGGTGTCAGATTTCATACATGTATACATGAGGGCATTACCTTTAGTCCACCCGACACTGAAACATGTCATCGTTACGTCACCATCGATAATCAATTATACCCTGGCATTGGTACATTTATTCATCATGTCATATGCTCATATGTATATGTATGTATATGTAATTTCTGAGTTGGTTAGTGGTATAATGTGGTTACTCGGGTGGTTTGATGCGTATGTCCCTTGAATCCACCCGACACTGAAACATATCATCATTACGTCACCATCGTAAACCAATTGGCATTGGTACATACAGTATCTGGGACATACGCTTCGTAGCATGACGGAAAACGAGAGAACATACCTGCACGGTCTGCTTCGTGCCAGCATATGACGTCATATCACATGCTGCTAAGGGACATACGCATCGTAGCACCTGACTGATAACATTACTTGCACGCTCTGCTTGCGCAAGTAATTATACAGTTCAAGAAAGTTTAAAAAATAGGGGGAAAACGTGTATGTAACGTTATGTATGCTCTATATACTGGTGGCGGTTCCCCACCTTTTGTGAAACAGGCCCCACTTGAATATCACGAAGGCATTCGGCTCACTATATCTAAAACCAAGGAGATGTGTGTTGACTTCAGGAGATCCCCCCCAGTTCCCCAGAGCAGTGTTTGTTGTCCATGGTGAGCAAGTTGACCTGGTGACCATTTACAAATATTTAGGCACTACATTTGACAGCAAGCTGAAATTTGATGTGAACTGTCAATATGCTGTGTAATTGTTTGAGGACGCTTATTTCCTTCTCCATCATTTGTTGGTATGGAAACCTGAACTTTAAAGGACAAAATCCACCTCAGTAGGATTGTAAGAACAGCATCAAAGATAGATGGAGTAAATTTCAGTAGCCTGGATCAAGTATTTCAAAGACAGGTGCTTAAGAAAGCCAAGTCCATTTGTACGGACAACTCTCATCCCCTTAGCTCTGAATACAGGCTGCTGCTTCGCCTAAAGGTCCCAGGGGCCACTAGTAATAGATATAAATTGTCCTTCGGGCCTGTATCTATCCAGGCTTTAGTTTAAATGCTGATATGAGGAGGAGGTGACTTTGTCGCTTCTTGTATGTATACAACTGTTCTTGCAATGTGTTATGAATTCCAATGCTACACTGATACCTTGAACTGCCATCCTGTTTTTTATTGTTCCTATATGTGTACCATGTGCTTTTTACTGTGTTACTGTGTGTTAATGTGATTCATGTTGCCTGCCTGTTATGATGCTTAATTGCTGTACACCAAATCGCCCTTCGGGGTTCAGGTTAATTTAAATAAATTAACCTGAACCTATTTAACCACTTATGCTATGAGAGAATGTTTATTTTAATTTCTACTTTAAGTTGCTATCAGCATCGCAATACAAATGTTCATTTCATTTTTCAAGGTTTTAAAGATTTTTATTTTATTTTTTACATTCCTTTTTGAGGGGTGCTAGCCCCTCCTATGTCCATCTTTGAGGGTTTGTGTAAACACAAACATTGTCCTAACACAAATATTGAATACCAATGACAATGAATGGTCAGCTTTGAGACACAAAAAACACAAACATTGAAGACGAAAGTTGCAAATTGTGATTGGCCCCTCACTTCACACGGGTGTTATATATTTCAATATATCATTAATAATATATTTATATTATCAATAGAATTTTGGTGTTTTGTTTAGGGGCCCCACTTGCAATATCCTCAAGGCCCACTAGTGGGCCCCAACCCGCAGGTTGGCCCGGGAATGGCTCATGGCTGCTCTGTAAGATCATCAGTGTTTATTTATCCATTTCATTTCCTATGAAAATATACAAATCTAATCAAATACACATTATTTTTGTAGACAGCGTCGTGCAAAGAAGCATAATGGCCAAATGTCATCCAATGTGACATTTGGCCTAACAACCCAAAGCAACGTTTAGGCTAAATCTGAGCTTTATAATTGTCTATATAGTTATGATAATCAGAACATGAGTAATTACTTTTATCATTATTGCGGTCACTTTAGGCTACTTGAGACTGCAAATCCATACACGTATAATTAACGCTTAATTGATGATGAACTCATCCATTGTGAATGTATCATGAACTCACCATTAATTCCTGGTCATCATGCATTAACTAATGGTGAATTTAGGTGTAATATATCATTAGTTGGACATTATTCACAGTTCCACAGGATCCCATGCTCAGGCGGGTAGGAGTATAGGCCTAGTAGCAATGGTCAAAAGACCACCAGAGACCAACCCCCTATAGGGCATACAGTAGAAGTGGAAGTGTATAATACACATTACACTATAATGTGATTAAACCATAGTGACTTAACCATTAATTAACCTGGTGGTAATGATGAGCTCATGATTTATATTGACTGTCTAAATGTATCATTCATGTTCATGCGTTAATTTAGTGTATATGAATTTGTAGCTATGCTTAAATAAAGTGTGACCAATAGTAATGATGTAATACTTATTATTATTATTAAGAAGAAGAAGAAGATTGACATATTTTATTCTTTACATACTGATACAGACATACAGAAATATATAAAGTGAAAGCATACATGTCTGTATTATTCTAGTAAAGCAAACCCCGCCTCTGGATAAATGCAGGGGCATGGCCACACGTGACGTCGTCGGAACAAAAAAAAATCCAGTATGGCGGAATCTGTCAGAAGATGATTTCCCCCCCTCCACTCCTCGCCCCGCAAAATAAATCCTCCCCAATGGAAGCAGCAGCAGCACATTGTGGGTGTATGTCGCATCGGACGGCCGGCCGCTGGGCATACTAAAGGTGAGCGCGGGTTTATTCATTTACATTATTAAACAATAGCAGCAACAACAACATCAACAAAAACACGTTGGAAGAAGCCATGGCAAAGGGGCGTCCGCACCGTACGTCTCTTTGATGTTGATTTTTAAAAAGCCCTGATTTCGAGAAAAAATTGCAGATCTGCAAGTTCACAACGCGTCGCGCCAGAGACGCGTTGTGAACTTGCACATCGGCTATTTTTTCCCCCCTCTCGGCGGGCGGGCGGGCGGGATGCGACACCTCCGTACCGACGAAAATGAAACGTTTATTTATTAAAGCAAAACGGGGAGGATGATGCATGCGATACTATACTATCATGGCTCCATCAAAACAATGTCTGCCAGTATAGTAGTAGTCTGCCTGCCTGCCCTCTGCTGAAGTTTCCACTTGTGCTGTGTGTGTGGGTTGTTGTTTTTTTTGCAACGCTTGCACAAAACGGTTTATAAAATAAATAAATAAATGTCCATGACTGTCTGTTGCACGGAAATATTAATATTTCGCAATTAAATAATAACAACAGCCCCGATAATGGGATATACAATGTTTTTCACTCTCAGTCGGGAGCTTATCGGGAGTGGGATACATATAGAGCGAGCGGTATTGCACTGTCTCGCTCTCTCTTTCCCAACAAACGCCGATTATTGTTCAAGGGCTATTTTTAGACCACGATCGGGCATAATACCTACCTACTGTACCTACTGTAGTAGGCTACCTGCTACTACAGGAGGCATGCCTTGCATTGCAGCAACCTAGTATATACCTTTTTAAAGATCATCTTAGCTTATGATATGATCTATGGTCGGTCGGAGAGAGGAAGGGAAAATATGAAAGCGAAGTAGCTTATAATACTGTATAGGCCTGTAAGAGTGCTTGTTGACTGTGTGTGTGTGTGTGTGTGTGTGTGTGTGTGTGTGTGTGTGTGTGTGTGTGTGTGTACTGTGAATGGTTCTGGAATCGGGATGGGCGGCGGTAGTTCTCTGCATGCGTCAATCTTTCTTTCTTTTTTTCTCCTTTCTTTTTTTTGTGAATGGAGGCGTGCTGGACTGGCGGTTGTTGAAGCCTTGACCACCACCATCATCCAAGAAGCAACACATAACATAATGTGTGTTTTTTCTGCTGCTGTTGCTTAAGTTGCTTTAAATAACCAAAAAAATAGTCAAGCAATCACACTTTATTTATGTAGCGCATTTCATACACCAAGACAAGTGCAGTTCAACGTACAGAAGAGATAAAAACGTTATTACATCTTAATAAAAATATATGTCATTCTATTGAGATGTGTTTGGGCACATAATTATTCATTTCATCCTAATCATCGAGCCATTATAATACATAGTATAGTATATATAATAGTGTATAATACACACACACATATACATATACACATATATATATATATATATATATATATATGCATGCGTCACACAGGAACCTTGAGGTTATAGGCCTGTCTCTCCAAATCTGTCACCCTGACTCAGGCAGCATCTATCCAGGACAATGGGAGATTGGGAGTAGGGGACACACACACACACACGCACACACACACACACACACATTACACACACATAACACACACACGCACACACACATGAATCACCGCCCCCAGACAGACTAGATGCCCCGAGGGAATAACGTTGCATGGAGTGAGACCCCCCGGGGTATGAACCACTCTCAGTGACACACACAAACCCCTTTTTCCACCATCACAAAGCGCCAGTCAGTGTGTGTGTGTGCGTGTGCAGTTGACCGACTTTTGGCGATTGGTCCTGCGGCTGCACTGTACTATCTGGCCCACTGTCTTAAGACCCCCCCCCCCCATTTTCCACAACCTCACTCCATCCTGCTCCCCTTTCCCCCCTACACACACACACACACACACACACACACACACACACACACACACACACACACACACACACACACACACGCGCGCGCACACGTGCACAGATGCACAAATAGCCCCATCATGCCCCCAGGCAGGCAGTCTCACCCCCTTTTCATTCTGTGGTGGTGCAGGCTAGTGAATGGTTGTGTCCCACCACACAGTGATTGTATGTGACATGAGAAGCGCTGGTGTTTTTAAGGAGTTATATGACTGCTCCCCGGCAAAGGCTCTCAAACTTAACATATTAACATTATTAAATATAGATTATAAATGATATAGTTAATTGGTTATAGTATACTTCACAAGTTCAAAATGATAGACCCAAAGTCCCAAACCATAATGGACCCCTGAAATTGGTTCTGAGATCCGAGTTCAGTGGAGCCGACATAAAAGAAAAGAAAAGGCACCCGCGCAGGCGCGCAATGGAATGACAATTAAATCGTATGTTTTCACCTCTTCCCTGATGAATAAAAGTAATCCAATCAGTCAGGTACGGTTGAGTGCATGCTCTCTCTTTCACTTTAACTGACTGAGAAACAGTCAGAAACTTTGCTCCCCCATATATTGTGCTGCAGTAATCATCTGATCCCTGGTCAGCATGTCACAGCAAATCGTTAAGCAGCCCGAGTCCCTGTCCCCTGCTGTTTTCACACCTACTACAGCCAGCATACAAACAAAGAACGATGATTGCTGTGTATTAGCTATGACACCCCCCCCCCTCCGAGGGGGTCATTTGGGGGTCCCTGGGACAAAGAAAAGCACTGTCACACCTTACTCTCCAAAACAAAAGACAGACATCAAAGGCTGTGAACTTTGAGTCTGTTTACGAGTACATATAATTTACAAGATATATTATACGAATTAGATTATTTGAAATACAAAAAAAAAAATAATAATAATAATCTGCTTGGTGATCCTACGTACTTGCTGTTATGTTTATTTAATCTAATAGGAACCCGGCATGGGATTAATACTAATAAAAAACCTTATTTACAGAGCACTTACCAAAACAACGTTAAAAAGTGATTTCTAAGCGGTGGCGGATACAGAGCGCGTCTAATGACCTGGGCCTGGAAAAATCTGGGTGGGCCCTGAGGTTTTTTTTTTAAGCTTGAATATTATTAATGACCGTTGGATGATGTCATGAAATTTCTTTCTGTCTTATTTGGCTGCTTTCCCGCGAGTGGCACGTGGAAGAAAATAGACCAGGCACGGCAGGCCGGTATATTTTTAGTGGAGCACGCCACGCACGCTCGTCAAATGTGCCGCTTCTGGGACGCGTCTGAGACGGGTCTGGTTGAATCACAAGCTAATCGTCTCTAGGGTGGGCCGTGATCAGGTGTGCATGGATTAAAGTTCTCAGTCACCAGGACTGATTTCAGTCATTTGGATTCCCTAGAGCAGTGGTTCCCAAACTTTTTCATGTCAAGGACCCCCAAATTGACACAAATTAGCCCGCAGACCCCCATTTGAAAAGATATGCCAGGGACCCCCATAAGAGAATTTTTTTATGGCTCTAGCAGTGATTCTCAACCTTTGTAATGTCAAGGACCAAGGACCCCCAGTTTGACATGCATTTGGCTACGGACCCCCATTTAATGACATTTCTATCTCTGGGACCCCCAATTCATATTGTAAAATCTATGTTAATTTAACTCTGAGAGTGTACATCTCTGGACCATTTGTACACTCAGAGTTACAGACCCATAAGGGTCCATTTGGTTCCAAACTATCATTTAGCTGGGGACCCCTTGGAACTCCCTCAAGGACCCCCTGGGGGTCCCCAGACCCCACTTTGGGAACCACTGCCATAGAGAAGCCAGCATGTCTTCTATCATGGAAGCAAGAAATAGCCTTTCTACAAGCTCTTAATGTGTCTGTGATGCATTGAGAGCCTGTAGATAAGCTACTTTTGGTTATTATTTTTAAGATTAGAGCATTTGAAGAGGTCAAACTAACTAGCAATATTTTCAGAAGCATCTTCCATAAAATCTTAATAGTCTATAGGATATTTCAAATAAAAGCAAAGGTTAAAGCCTCAGTCTGTGATTTCTTCACTTGGTTGGCAGTATGTAGAACAGCAGGAACTATGTACCTAAAACATACCATTTCTACATAATTGTGTTAATTGTTTAGGAATCCGTGTTAGTCTAGTGGGCGGCTCCTTTCACACTGTTTCACAAATAGCGCATACAAACATTTTCAGTCGTGAGATTTTATCTAGCTATAATCCGTGGGTGTGGCTGCCGCGTCGCAGCCAGAACGCAGCGCTACTATACTATACCACGCCCGGTGGAATCCAAAGTTGTCATGGATCTCATAAGGTCTGGCAAGCAGTCCATCTGGGTGAGCTGAACTGCTATCCAATATCCCGAGTTTGCTCAATTTCATTGGCTAACCATTTTACGCTGACCGACTCTAAACATAACCTAATCTGTAATATAATGTAAAAGCACAACCCCTATCTATTTTTAACCTTAATCATTACACTGCCTAACCACAATCCATATCTGACCCAATGCCTAAGTAAACAAAACCATTTTTATTATTGATGTATCATGTATGAATTTAGGTCGACTTCTCTCGGTTCTGGCTTACACTTCAGAGCATAATGTTTCAAATGTATTTAGGATATGGGTTTTATTTGTCATTATTACTTAATAACTTGAAACGTCCTTTTTACTCATAGAAATAGTAAACGACATGATAGTAACACAATCTTTCTACTCTTCTTCCTGATAGGTTGCTATTGTTGCTAGACAACGAGTTGGCACACTGATTGGATTACCCAAATCAAAGGCTCATGGGGATTGGCTACCATCGCACATCATTTTCCTGTTGCCAACCTTTTGGCCGTCTTGGGTAGAGGGCCCTCTACTCTGAAAGGCTCAAGGACCCTGTGTGTGTGTGTGCGTGTGCGTGTGTGTGTGTGTGTGTGTGTGTCCGTCCGTTGTGTATTATCGATCCACAAACACACACACATATCTCCATAATTAAACACACGCACACACACGCATACAGAGATCCACACATTTCCACACAGCCGGGGGATACCAGTGTCTTGAGCAGTGCTCGGTAAAATTGACACAGACACACAGACACCCACACACAGCTGTCCTGCGAACGCATCAAGCCCGGCCCGCTCCTGTTGTGCAGCCTAGCTGTCTGCTGCGGACTCCCACAGGACCAGTCTGTCAACAATGAGCTCACACAGCCATCCAGGTAAGGATATTGACTGGACTGGGTCTCCCTGCTCTGTGTCTTTGCTACTGTACGTACATACTGTACGCTGTCTTATTTTCACAGTGTTTGTTCCCCGTCGTTATAATGTGAATTTAACTATGGGGGGGCGGGGGTAGTTATGCATTACGGGGGGTGGCCAACACTATGGGGGAGAAATGTCTCATTGACTGAGACATGTGTTGTGAAGTGTAAAACTGTTCAGTCCATTTTACTGGCTGGGCAAAATGTAGATAATATCTCCATATCCTAGATATCGCCTGGAATATTGGATCGTTAAAGCTCCTCTTTACCATTGAGCTAATAGAGCCCGTCTGCTTGTTCAGGGGATACATTGAATCTTGTCCATCAGGTCAAAATTCATGTCAGATCCTGTGTCTAAGTGAGACATGACCTTTGACATGATCTAAATGTCTCAATAGAAGAGCAGGGAGACAAAATACCATCACTCCAATTGTATAAGTTATATTTGTAATTTTTGTATCAACATTAACATACTCTACTGACAATATATACGGCAAGATTTAAATGTATTTATTAAAAGAAAATTTACATAGTTCCGTGATATGGCATACGTTTTCCTTTATTTAACTTAACCCTTTATTTAAAAAAATAGCTGATCTACAAGCTCAGAACGCATCACATTGCAACAACATGTGTGCTTAGCTGGTAATTTATGTTGAGGTATTTGGTCAAAAATATTGTGATATTCATATCTCCCAACCCTATTCCATTGTCATGCTGTGTTGGCTATTTGTCTAGTTTCACTGCTATATAATACAGTTGTATATGTATTATTTTGATGTGTATGTATATCCTTGTTACTAGGGGGAAAAAAAACATTTCAGTCACTAATATTTTGACTCGCCAAAGCTTACTATAACTTTGCCACCACAAAACTTGGGGAAAAGGGTAATGAACATGAATTTCACGCTTGTGAGAAGCGGTTGGTGTAATTTGAAATGGGCCGGCCACAGCGGGCGGCAGGCGAGGAGGGTTAGCTTCCTGTCCTGGCCTGCGCGGCGTATGACGCTGTCAGCCATGTTTACTTTGTACACCTGGGAATGTGTGCACTATAAATACCATCGCAGAGGGAACCGCTGGGGAAGGGGGGGGGGGCACGAGCATGAGCTCCGGTTTCAGACATGAAACGCATACATCTGAATGGACCAACAAGGATAACCAAATGTTATTTCAGGCGGGTTTGTGGCACACATTTTATTTGTTGCTCAAATCCACAGTCTGTAACTTTAAACTGAGTGAATAGCTATAGGGGCTTGATGTCTTGCCGCCCGCTGGACACTTTCACAGCGGCCGGCAAAGAGTGTTCTAGCCATTCGCGCGGATTGAACCTGTGGTCATTTGGTTACAGATGGTTTCGCAATGTACCGCTAGGCCACCCTGCAACCACCTTTTGCATTATCACAATTGTGTACTGTGAAACATATGACAGTTAACGCGACCGTCCACTCCATAGCCTCACAATGGAAAGCATACAAAGGCTAGACACATCTAGTTAGGATATGAGCGCCGTTGAGCCAAGCCAATACTCTTTGCCAAAGTAGGGCCGAGCGCATTACGTTGTTAGATCTACCCCGGATTAGGCCAGCTCAACAGTTGTCATTAGGCTGCCTGTTCTAATGCCTGATCACATTCGGCCCGCGCTGTACAAAAGGTGAACCAAATAATGTGCCTCTGGTAAAACCTAATTCTATTCTTTTACTTCTATTATTTACTGTCAAGTCAAGTCATCACCTTTTTTAATTTATATAGCACAATTAAAAACAACAGAAGTTGACCCAAAGTGCTTTCCATTTACTGGTCAATTAGAATTTTTTAAACGTCAGGACAGAAGTTTCTAATTCCGTTTCTGTTCGCTTACCTGATAGTGAGAAGGCGATACTGTATCAACGTACAAATGTATAACGTACTGTATCAGCCGGTGTCAAAGTATACTATTATTTGTCTTGTTAGTTTCTTCTTATCTCCTCCCTGCCTACAGTGAACTAGCATCCCCTGTGGTACTGTATAGGGTAATGAGTGGCCTTTAATGAAGAGTAAGAAAAGGCGCACCATAGTCTTTTTGAGATGATACTACTGGCATCAAAAAGGAGAGAGAACACACACCATACCAATAAATCAAACACCAATACCTGACGTTTTGACAGTGAACTGTGTCTCAGGACACCCTGATGAAGGACCCTCAAGTTAATATGTATTTGACCATGGACCCCCATCTGAAAGATACTCTTGACTTCTCAAAAGGGCTTGTTATTGTCGGTGCTAGCCGGCGGCGGCGCATGGCCCATCAGATCATTGACTCTAAATAAAGCCTTCGGTGGATATGGGTGCGACTGTGCGTGTATACTAGTAGACCCGCATGCTGGCTGGTCTGCATCATGCCTTGTGTATTGTATGTCAGTACATGCATTACTGTATATTTTGAACCCATCTTTATAATCCGTGATGAGCTTAGCAGCGTGTACGTTTATGATTCTGTGCTTAAGTCATTGTCTTTATTCCTGCAGTAATGGGGATTTTGTTGTATTTATTTAGATGTGTATATATAGGCCGGCGGCCATTAAAAAAATATGTATACACACTGTGTGTTCTGGCTTCAGATTTGTGTGGGAAAAAAATATATCAGTTAATCAAACAAATTGATTATGTTATGTTATTATAAAACACAATTGTTTTAATATAATCTGAATAGAATAATATGGGGAGGGGGATTGAATTATTTTCATTTTATGAAAAACACTTTTAACCTGAGCAGTGATATGGTCTTTTAGATGGGACCCATCTAAAAAACCACCCCTGGGTCCCATCTACAAGACCACCCCTGGGTCCCAGGACCCATTACATTGAAAACCTATTTACATCACTGCCTGAGATCCCTATTTTTGGCATATTATAGGAAAAATATGTATATAACAACACAAAACACATTTGTCAAATGTATCAAAAAAAAAAAAAAAGCATGCTTCTCAATTTTTCAGTAAATAGCAAAATCAATAGAATAATCACTGAAAAAATAACCAATAGTTGCAGCCCTACTCATGAATGTACAGACCTGAGACAACTGTTTGTGGACATAATCAGCAAACAGGCATGGATTGTTTGCACAGGAGTGATTATGTAGCTGCACTGGCCACATTTTGTTGTGTGATCAAGCGTTGATTTGACCTAAGTGTGCCCACTGTGTCATGGCCAGTTTCTTAAATGTTGTGTTTTTTGTGTTTTTTTTGGGGCGGGCGTCTTTGCCAATGTCAACTAGACCGTAATGTCATTCTGTACCCTGCCAAAGCTTTATCTGTTATGCTTTACCGGCACAGCTATTAAGTGACACACACACACACACACACACACACACACACACACACACACACACACACACACACACACACACACACACACACACACACACACACACACACACACACACACACACACACACACACACACACACACACACACACAGTCACACACCACACCAACTAGCAAACGCGCACCAGACTTGAAAAGGATTATCATAAGAACTATTAGCAAACTTCTGCACTCGGTGTCTGTCATCAAGTGAGCGTTGTTGATTCCCACGATGCTTTGGGGCCTCGCTGTGGTTGTGGTCACTCACCAGGCATGCTTATCAGTTCCTATAGTGACAGCCCTTGTGGAGATAAAAAGGAGATGGTGGTCGGCGGCTCCTTTATACATTGTTTTGTGTCTGTGTGCGTCCGTGCGTGTGTGTGTGCGTGCGTGCGAGTGTGCGAGAGTGCGTCTGTCACTCTCGTGGCCAGTCATGTGATGAGCAACAGAAAAGGAAAGAATGCATAAGAATAGAATAGGTGTGGCATTGTCCGAAAAGCCATTTTCACCGATTCACGGCTCTGACACAAAACAGTCACATTGGAGTTGAACCGATGCCAGTCTTTTGGTGTTCTATTCTGATCCTGGAATACTGATTACCGATAATGCTTTTTTGTCAAAAAGTACAAAATCTACTCTGATCTACCGTATTTGAAAAACTTAGATTTGTTTAAAGTTGTTCAAAAGTAGGCAATCTATAAGCAAATAGAATTGGGGGTTCTTTTCACCTATAAATGACATGCCTAAAAATCAGGAGGGACACCAGGTTGAAAGTGGTAAAAGTGGTTCGCATCAGCTGCATAATTGCAGATACAGATACAGATATAGTAAAATAATGGTCGATCAGCAAAACCAATATATTGATCTTCCTCTAAATCGCATCCCTTCAAGCCCAGCTGTGAAATGGAACAATCACACCGATGCCTGTGTGTTCGCCTTCCTTCTTTAGATTGAGCTTAATTTAGCACCGTGTGCACCCATGCTTTAGGCATAATTCTTTATAGCCAGCTGGTACAGTATGTTTTTTTAAATGTATACGCGGATCACATTAACTATAAATAAGACCACTGTAGTAGTAATGATGATGATAATAAAAATGCCAGCTTCTCTGGGATTAGAGTGTTTTGAAAGGGAAGGTGATGGCATTCTTAGTCAGAAGGGCAAGGGGCTTCCAGGAAATTCGACAGTGTTTACCGCCGTTGCCAGAGCTGAGCTCTGTGCATGAGTCATCAATGCGCACACACTCTCACACTCGGAGTCAGACACCCCCACTCACGCCCAGAGTGAGTGAATGTACTATAGGTGATTATTTGTGAATGGTAGTGGTGCTTCTCAAGCTCCCTTGGCTTCTGTTGTCAGAACTCAGAAGCATAGATTTAATGAATGACATTATTGTCTCCACCAGGCCGAAGGCATGTGGGGAGAGTATGTTTTGCACTCCGTCCGTCCGTGTGTGTGTCCGTGTGTCCGTCCGTGTGTCCGTTAGTAGCTAATCTCGGCCACCGTTAACCCGGTCGATGGCAAATTTTGCACACACACTCCCTGGATGCCAACGATGAATCTCTGCCCCAAACTTTCCAGAACGGCCTGTTATAGCGCCACCAGGAGGCCGCTTTGTGCAAAACAAGTTTTTGCACAGTACACCTACAGATTTTGTCCAAACATCACGCAAATTGGTACACACACTCCCTGGATGCCAACGATGAACCTCTGCCCCAAACTTTCCAGAACGGCCTGTTATAGCGCCACCAGGAGGCCACTTTGTGCAAAACAAGTTTTTGCACAGTACACCTACAGATTTTGTCCAAACATCACGCAAATTGGTACACAGTCTCTCTAGAGACATTCAACCAAACCGGTCTTTCAGATTTCTCAGACTCCATCCTGATTGGTTAAGATTGGCTTCCAAAGTTCACAGGAGTGCTCAGTTTCAAACAAAATGCTGCAAATCATGAACACATCGCGTGATTTCCGTGAAATTGTGCACCCACATTCCCACTAGGCCCAGGACAAAATGCCACATGAACAATTTCAACTCAGCCTCAAGGTGGCGCTATAACTGGCCGAAAAGTGTTTTTACCTCTAACTGCACGGATCTGTGGATAACCTGGTGGAGACCTGTGCCCAGAAGGGCACTTTTTCTAGTTCAGATATTAATTAAGAAGATGCACACAAGCACACTGTGTCAGCATGTGCATTGGAATCATGTGCATTTGTGTGTGTGTGTGTGTGTGTGTGTGTGTGCGTGCGTGCGTGCGTGGAAAGGAAAATAACATCAATTAATGGGTCAAACGAACAGGGTTAGGCGTTTACTCTCTCTCTCTCTCTCTCTCTCTCTCTCTCTCTCTGTGTCTCTCTCTTACCAAGACTAGATGTGATCTTCTCAGAGCCTGGGCTCTATGCAGCTTCAGCGCTGATGCAGATGTATACAGATTTATGGATTTGATCACACTATGGAAATAATATGGCCTGTCAGCAATCGGTATAGTGTCTGGTGTTTGTCTTTTGAAGCTTTGACAGAGATCACTTTGACTCTTTGCATATCCCTCCTAGACACGCACACACACGCACGCACGCTTACACACACACACACACACACACACACACACACCCTACACTTCACATCGAGAGGGCAGGATCGTGGCAGGGGCCTGGAACATTAAAAAATAAATAAAAAATACAGGGTTAAAGATTAAAGTTAAAGTCTGACTATTTGTCACATGCATTGCTTTATGCGAGATTTGTTCTCCGCATTTGACCCATTTCTTGGAGCGTTGAGCCGCAGCCATGCCACGCTCTGGAATCATTTGTATAGTTGATCTAAACCCCAAGCAAGGAGTCATTGGGTCCCATTCTTTTTACAGCCTTTGGTATGACCCGTCTGGGGATTGAACCCCGACCTCTCAGTTTTAGGGAGCGGACACTCTAACAACAAGCGCACTGAGCTTGTCTTTTCCTTTCTGAGACCTTTCTGAATTCATAGAAAATGACGAGAATCTCATCATTGACAAAGATGGGTAAAGTACCAATCTACGAGAAATCTCTACTTTGGGATAGAATGCGTTTTAATAGACCAGGACTATCATGAAAAGGTAGAGGGTGAGGGGGTTCCCTTGCAACACCCCCACCAGCATGTCAAACTCCTCACTGTTCATCGTTCATCATCATTTGTGTATTGAGTCAAATGGATTTTTTTGCAGTCAATGAAACGCAGCACAACTGGCAGGTTGTTCCTCCTCACCTCCTCAGAGATCCTCCTTAAGGCCAAGATGTGGGCTAGGGTGGTTCTATACCCTCTCAACTGCCATCTTGGTTCTCCCTCAAGTGGGGGTCAATGGCGCACCATATCCTGTTCAGCAAAATGTGGTTGTACATCTTTGTAACGACACATGTCAGACTGATGCCGCTGTGTCTGGTTTTAAGAGATCACCAGATTTTGTCAATGGGATGATGTCAGAAAGACACCATAGACTGATGCCTCTGTGTCTGGTTTTGAGAGATCACCAGATTTTGGCACTGGGATGAGGTAAGCAAGAGACCATATATCCGGCTTGTTGTTTTCCATGAGAGCCTGCATGGTTGCAGATCTCCAGCGTGATGTCATCTAGATTGCAATTCTTAACGATCTCTGGGGCAATGCCATCTGGCCCAGCACTTTTCCCCTGGCTTCAGTGTGGATTTCACCCTGGCGAACTCCCTGGTTGTAAAGACACCATCAACAATTTTGAGACCTGTAAGGACTGCGGGTGTTTCCTCCACAGCTCCATTTACGATCTAAGTGTGTGCCCAGGAGGTCACTGTCTGGTCCTACGGGCTTGGCTTGGGGACTTTCAGGCTCCGCAATGCCCTCATGAAAACCACTTGAAGATCAGAGCCCACAGAGAGTTCCTCCACCTGCACGTTACCATTATGTAGTCAAGCTGATGTTGCCTACCGGTAGCACGGTTCTGGAAGGTCTTGCTAGTTATTTTTCAGAACAGGACGTTCACGGCCAGTAGCTCATGTTTAAAAGGATCCCTGGCTTTATGACTTCTATGCATTAAAACATGTTGCTCTATAACAAAAAATTGAAATTAAAAGCACCTTAAATAGATAGATTCTTTATCTTAGAAATAGTCTGACTTTCAATCAATAGGGAAAACTCCTGTCGCAGGTTGATGATGTCATATGCCCAATGTGGCGTGATTATGCATCCCACCAATGTTGTAGGTTAGACCCACCTGGACCATGGGCATGCGACAGGACTCCCTATTGAGTGAATAGGTTGGTGGGCCCATGATGGTTGTTACCGGGCTCTCATTGAAATCTGCAATAATGATGCTCCCGTGTAATGGTTGACCTTACGGAAAGCCTTACGTGCCTGAGGGCTAAGCATCAGCCCCACGCCACCCCCCACGTTTCCTTTTGTTCAGAATGACCTCCTAGCTCATTCTCTGCTAAAGGCGACATTTGACTTTTTTTAATAGTCACAGATCACCTAGAATGTTATGATGCTCATTTGTTTACCGATTCTTGGCGTCTCCGTCATCGCCGGGCAACGCTTTGCTTCCGCGTTGTGACGTCACGTCATTCAATATATTGCTTCCATCCACAGTAATCTTAGTGACGATCTTTAGCCGCGTTTATCTCGGAATTGGAGCTCAGGTTGAGGTGATCATACAGAACATCCATGTTTTAGGAGCTCAATAAAATAATCCCTGCGACGTCGCGTTACCGTTTTAGCGCTTCTGACGAATACGAAACTGTCCAGCGAGTCCCCCGGAAATGATAGATTGTCAGTACTGGTTCAGCAATTCAGCTGGTGCCTATTCTGAATAAGGGTCTAAGGCTGTGGTGGTCTATGGTGTCATTCTGCGCCAACCACCACCTGTCTGCTCATGCTACTTACCCATATAGCTGGGGCCGTGGTTGAGCGGCGCCAGGGTGTGTGTGTGTGTCCACACATCGGTGGGCCTGCATGCGCGCCATGGCTGTGGGGCCCTCTGCTGCTCAGAGGTCGCCCCCCAAAGCTTGGCCTGGGAGTGCCGGAGACTGGGAGTACCCTTTACTCTCTGTTGCCACAAGGAGGCACTGCAGGAGTCTTGGTGGAGGAGAGCTGGCTGTGTACCAGCAGAAGGAGACTCGATGTATGTCCTTTCTCCCCCGCGGTGAGGGTTATTTGGGGTGGGGTGGAGGGGTTTGAGATGTACCTACTGTACATAACAAAGATGCAGGATCTCTGTGTGTGTGTGTGTGTGTGTGTGTGTGTGTGTGTGTGTGTGCTGTGTGCACGCTCGTTCGAGTGCACGTGCCTGTTAAGTGTTAACCATACTTTCAATGGACAAATGTTCCCACAACTATAGCATGTTGTGAGAAATGGATAGGATTAGGACAATTGCCCCAGTCCTCACGAGAGAACATGGTTGTTTGTGCTGGTTAAAACAACATTTTTAGTTGGGCCCACTATTAACAAAAGATTCAAGTTGGCATTTAGAGGTTAGGGTTTCAGCTTTCCCTATTTTATACTTAGCTGTGTGGTGCCGGTGATGTGGCACACCGATAAAATAGTTACGAATATAGTTATGTCGGCTATTTTTAAATGGCGTACTAAACATTTTTAGGCCATCCTCGCAACTTGTGACTTGTCCCAAGTAATTCAAGTGCGTGCGTGCGGTTGTGTGTGTGTGTGTCTGTGTGCATGCAGAATTCATATAAAAGTGTGTGCGTATGTGTGTCTCTCAACTTTGTTTACATAGTCTGTGGGGAGTTCTGACAGGGATGGTAAGACACTATTGCCGACATAAACACAGAAAGGGGAGCTGGAGGAATCTTTATCACATGCACGCACACACACACACACACACACATACACAGCCTGTCTAATATTACAGGTTTTACTAATGTAAGAAATGTGAGATGGGGGGGGGGGGGGGGTGTTGTGTGTGTGTGTGTGTGTGTGTGGGAGGGGTGCATTAAGCTCGTACACTGTACAATCCAGAGTGCTAATATAATCGTTGGGAGTTTATACAAATGGAACCAAGTGGACCCTTAGGGCTCCATTTGGTTCCATTCGGTTACAGGACCTCTTGGATTTCAATCCAAGCTCATGCCATACACTTGCCTGCGTTCACTGTTGCTGTCAACAACCATTCTGAATGCAGGCCACCACCTTGAACTGTGTACTATTTTGATGTGCCCCTTTGTTTTAGGCTGCTTTACAGATGAAATAATGTGGACTTGAATTAGGGCCAGAATTACCCAAAGGCCATCAATAACTCAACATACAACCAATTTTACAGATAATTATCCAGGCTACAGGACCAAAAATGCTGTTATGTGGTTAAATATTGCTGGAATACAGCACTATATTTAACCTAAGTCGAAGTCTAGGCCCAGGGCTAGGATTTAATGGTGAGACTGAATTCTCCACAGAATGTCCTACTTTCACATATTCCTCTCTATTTTATGCATTCCAGATTTCCAGTGGCTCTGGGTGGAAACTTCCTCTGAATAATTTGTTGATCAATTTCTGGTTTACTATGAGCCAACCCCAGCCCAGCTCCTATGTCCAACTTTGAGTGTTTGTGTAAACACAAACATTGAAGACAAGTGTGCAAGCACAAACATTGAAGACAAAAGTGTGTAAGCACAAACATTGAAGACAAAAGTGCATAAACGCAAACATTGAAGACAAAAGTGCATAAACACAAACATGGAAGACAAGGACGCAAATTGTGATCGGCTGGAATGAGATGATGTATGATGAGAGCACGCCCCTCACTTCACACGGGTGTGATTTTTACTTTAGAATGAACGCTATACTGTATATTACCCACTACACTGTAGACGGCTTGTAATTATTGCTACCATACAAAGAGTGCATTGATTTCTCATTGTCAAAGTGCTAATAACATGAGATAAAACGCTATTGGATATTTAAAACTACGGCAATACATAGAACTATGAAAACGAAACCTAATCATTCCCAGAGGAGAAAGTGGACCCTTGTGTTGTACTCTGTGGAGGAAAAAGTAGGCTATACTCAAATGCTTTACTTAAGTAAAAGTATCACTCACTGCAATATATAGAAATACTCTGTTAAAAAAGTAAAAGTCCGGAATTCGTATAAAGCTTGTTTTGAAACGAATGGCATTTTTTTGCAGTCACTTTGGGAAAAGTAGCAGCATTTTTTCTCCAGACTATTGAAATAGTAGCGGTCTACTTGGTACAGATAGTATTCCTTAGGGTGGTTATATTCCATTGACTCATGATCCAAACCCCACGGTGTCCCCCATGCGCCGTCTCAGATTTCCCCGCCTTCTGTCACAATAAAGACAACGCTAAGGACATTGTGCTGCAATTCTTCTTTCTTTTCTTTTCTTTTCTTTTTGGAGAATAAAAAACAAACGGCGACCCCTTTTTTTTACCGCACCGCTCCTAAAGCACACACATCACACAACCTTAATCCAGAGGTGAAGGGGTTAAAAGCTCTCTCGCTGAAATAAAGAGGGCCCGGCTTATCCGTGGGTCTATTTTTAGACACACACACACACACACACACACACACACACAAGATATGCGCACGTGCATGCAGTGTGAACAAACGGTTATTATTTTTGGCCCTCTCGTGTTGATTCTCCCCTTTTATAATGGCGGTGGTTGTGTGTGAAGTGTTTTGTTGTTCTTATTATATTGAGTCTGGTGCTGTGGAGCCTCGACTGTTCTGCCTCACAACAACCCCCCAGGGACCCTCTACCTCAGTGGTTCCCAAACCCTTTCATGCCAAGGACCCCCAGTTTGAAATTATTTTGCCCGCGGACCCCCATTTGAAAATACATGCCAGGGAAAATACATGCCAAGAAGATTTTTACCCCACTTTGGGAACCACTTAACTAAGTCACCAACCCCCCACCCATACCAACCCACCATACCTCACGAAACCCCACAAAAACACCCCACCCCACACCTCCCTCTCAATTGTGGCAAGGCTGGCTGCGTTTTGCACACACAAATGCACAAGTTGAATATTGACCTTTCGGGCTCTTATGCTTTTATTGGAAGTAAATCCTATACTGTATCCTTTAAACATTTTACTTTTTTATGAGACACATTTATTTATTGTCTCGGTTCGAGTCGGACCGCCCTGCAGCGTTTTGAATTTCAGCCCCCCCTCAATGAGACACTCTCCCCCGAAATCCTTGGCAAACTCAGATGGTCTCCGCAGTGCGGCCAGTCCAGGGGGGGGGGGGGGGGGGGTCAGGCGAGCTGTCACTTCTCTCCTTCCTTGCAGAGTCCTACACAAGTTGGCTGTAGACGAGTAGCAGCCCCCCACCCCCGACCCCTGTCACAGAAGACTGCCCACGGGAAAATGACCCTAATGAAAGAGAATTGGGCCATGTCTTTTGTCCCTCTGGGGCTCCGGCTAACGCAATCCCCCCACCCCAACCCTGCATCTTTTGTACCCCAAGAAACGGAATACACTATGTTCTGCCAGCTAGCCGTCAGCGCCAATTACGCTTTACAGCCTGGTTGCTCTCAGGTCCTCTCGCTGTGCCTTCTGACATGGCGCCGGTCGGCCGTTCACTTCCAGAGTGTCGGCCCTGGGCCCGTGGCTGCATGCGTGTCCTTCATCGGACACAAGTTTTTCAGATACAGAGGTACTACACTATACGACACATACTCTACTGCTCTGCAACTGTCTTCTCTTTATTTATTTAAGTATGTTCTGATTAATCAGATCACTTAAATTGTGTCTCTCTTCTATGTTTGTATTTATTATTATTATTATTACATAATAATAATAGAAGCATGTTGACAATCCATTTTTGATATTGTATGTTGTAGATAATCAAGTGTTTTGTTCTAGACTTCTTCTGTATACTTTGCAATCATGTTATGTTCGCTGTGTTTGTCCAAGCCCAGAGTAATGGTTGAACAGCTGCGTGGGGATGCGAGCATCCTGCGCGAACTAGCGTAGACATAGCGTAGCCCTACCTAGAGTGTGTCACGTTCATCGTGATTCTAAATCGTTAAGACAGTACGAGAACCCACACAGTCTCTCTCTCTCTTTTCTTCCGTCACTTGTTGATAGTTGATTGTATACGGATGCTCCGATTCAGGGTTTTTTGGGACCGATCACAGATAGTTTTTCTCATGATCTACCGATACCGCTATACTTTTATACCACTTAAATGGTATGAAAGATCGGCTTCTTCAGATAGGGTAAATTGCCGATCACAGATGGGGTTAATTTGCCAATCACGATCGAGTCATTTGGAGGCTGATCCGCCGATTACCAATTGGTGGCTGATTGATCATTTTCCATGACAGGGTTTTCTATAGTCATTGGTTGAGAATGGGATAATTGTGACAGTGGTCAGCAAGCATGTCATAACAAATCATTTAGCAGCCCGAGCCCTACTACAGCCAGCAGCATACCAACAAGGAACGATCATTGTTGTGTATTAGCTTGTCTGGCACCTTGAGAGAGCAACCAACTGCACTGCAGAACGGTCGTTGCAGAGGCAAACGCTGTGTAGCCAAAACAACGACAATTGCACAACAAAATGGGGTTAACCAGCGCCGTAATAATTAGACCAGTCATCTCCCAATAGTGGACATGCTGACCCTTCTGATCCCCCCTCCAGTGCCTATGTGTGCCATCGCTTGTGATTTGATAATGAAATGACTGCATTTGCTCCACAACGTGGAACCACTCTCTCTCTCTAGGTTGTCCTCAGACGAGCCCTCCGCATCGTCCCATCCAGTCATCCCAGCGTGTTGGTGCTTTGCGCTCCTGTGTCTTTCTTCAGCACATCCACATATGTTAATGTGGGACGTCCTCGCGACCTGTGTTCGTTCCCACAGCGCTAACATGCTGGCTGGAAGCTCTTGGTGTCTTTGGTAGTGTCCTGCTATAGTCTCATTCTCCTAGCTGCTATTTGCTGGCTCACCCATGGCATTCCATCATACAGATTCTTGTTAGTAACATGTGTACTCGTGTTGATGTTAAGTACTGTATGCAACAGTCTGGTGTTGTAGCACCCGTCTAGAGACTTCTGCAGGGTTGGCTTCACGCATACTATCACATTAGCGCGTTATAAAAATGTACTTCAGTAAAAGTACAAAAGTATTGGTATCAAAATGTTAAAGTACTGAAAAAAGAAAGTACTCATTGTGCAGAATGTCTCATTTCAACGACGCATTGTGAGCTTGTAGTTTGGCTATTTTCAAATGGCTAAAATGTATTCAGGCTAGGGTTGAAGTTTTTGTAATAATATTCAATCTACGAAGTAACTAGTAACTAAAGTTTTCAAATAAATGTAGTGGAGTAAAAGTACAATATTTGGATCTGAGATGTAGTGGAGTAGCTGTAAAAGTATTGGAAATGGGAAATACTCCAGTAAAGTACAAATACCTCAAAATTGTACTTAAGTAAATGTACTTTCTATCACTGCCCGGGGCGGGGCAGGGTGTGGCCGCCGTTCTCACGTTGGTCAGCCGTGACGCTAGCCGGACGGACAGACGGACGGACACCCTCGGAAAGAGACATTCATTTGTGGCCCCCAACAGGAAGTGGCTCTTCAAGGCGAGGCGGCGCGCATCTTTGATTAATGGCGTCGGTGCTTCTTGTCCCACTCACCTTGTCCACCAGAGTCACCCTGCTCGAAAAGCCAGGAACGGAAGTGCTCTGAATGTAATGAGCAGGGAATATCCTTCCTATGTTTCTGTTCCTGTGCGTGCGTGCGTGCATGCACGCGTACACTAACAGTATATAATGTAACATGCAAAGGAACACAGACGTACAGTAGTAAGGATATTCGCTTCTTATTACGTTCAGAGCACTTCTGTTGGACGGATGGAAGGTACATAGATACTAGATAGAGTAGATAGGTATAAATAGAGATCTATATTGATATACATACATACATACATACATACAGTACATACATACATACATTGTCAAGTTCCACTCCAAGGGACATTAAAGGAAACTCAAGTCAACTTTTTTATTTTCCAACTTTTTCATGCATGTTGGCTTCACTTGTTGATCGGTTGGTTCTTTAGTCAGGTTGAAAACCTTCGAAAACAAAGAAAGACAGATTACCAATACCATGTCCAATCAACAAATACTTTAAACAATGTTCCAAGTAATTAGTTCAACCATTCTTGTTTTTAAACAATAAATGTAGGTTAAAAATGTAAATGTATTTTAAACAAATACCAAAATTAAATTATT